>NC_141236.1:3820000-3945000 GCF_054856515.1 Filicampus tigris | reverse complement strand
TTTTTGTTGCTCAAGAGGTGTGGTTGTAAGTCCGAGCACCAAATTTTGCAGCACAATAAATAACAATAAAAACACACGTTGCTAAAGCTTCCGCGTTTCACTGCGCCGATGTAGGCATGACAGTGTTACAAGCCGAAAGGGAAACATTAGAAGAGGAAGAAGTGAGAGACTTTTGGCTTTGACACCTGCGAAAAAAAAGGAATTATTATTTAAAACCAGCATATGCCAGATAAATGACTGAAAAACTGAATCACAGGTTAACAGGATTATACATGAACAATGAGATTACAGGCTGCTGAGAGAGTAGTGGGGGTGGCTAATCCTGAATAATTCCATTTAGATGCATTACGTTAAACCATTGACACCCGCCAGATATGGGTTGAGGAGTAAAAATTGATATTTCCATCAAGGGCTAATGCAGTACATGAACTTAAGTGCATATTACTCGTTCACACACTGATGGCAGAGGTTGCCAGTTCAAGGTTGGCCACTTTACCTTCCGAGCAATATCTGTGAATTGACGTCTTAAAGGAGGGGTGTCAAACACATTTTTGTCGCTGGCCACGAGTTATGGTTTCCTTTTGAGATCCATTATGACTGTCATCGCAAATAAATGTATGATACATTGATGATTCTTACAAATTGCTGAGTTTTGAAAGTAAAAACAGTTTGTTGTAAAAATATTATTCCGTTTAAAAAGGGGATTGGTGCTTGCAATATCGCAATGTTTTTATAAGTGAAGACAATTTGCAATTTTGATATTTTAGCAAGAAACATGAAGTCGATGCACATCATTTGCTTTCGCGGGCCACATAAAATGATGTGGTGGGCCAGGTCTGGACCCTGGGCCTTTCGCTTGACACTGATCGATCAATCAATCAATCAATCAATCAATCAATCAATCAATCAATCAATCAATCAATCAATCAAGCAAATGCAATTCAACATGCTTCACATTGTTAAAAAATAAAACCGCCCACTACGCCCGCATCGCCCCCCCACCACCACCCACAAGGACAAATATGCACATAGACGATATCAAAAGGTAAAAAAAAAAAAAGGAGTAGATGAGTAAAAAGAGCAAGAATGGGTGCAGAGCATCATGTGGAGGAAAAAATGATGATGATTGATGAATAATAATGATGATGATAATAATTAATAATGACAACCAGTACCTCAGATCTTGCCAGACTTTTTTTGTACGGTTATAACTTGACTACAGATTATTACTATTTATTAATTTTTTTACACAACATCTTGGAATTATGTCATGTGTAATGCACAAAACTCAATATAAAATACATATATTTATTTAATTAAAAAAAAATGTAGAAATCGCCATTTCAAGTAAGCACATTTAATATTTAATATTTTATTTTACTATTTGACTTACCAGGATCGAGATTTGTGAACGCCTCTGTCGTTGGTCGGAGAGTTGTCCACAGAGGAGCTTTGGTTCAGCTCTGCATCCTTTAAGCGACCCAATGAGGCGGTGTTTGCAGGGTTCATGTCCAGCTCCAGAAACATGATATTCTCAGCCTTAAAACACACACACTGCCATATAAAGTTAACTGCACACTAAAATGATAAAATAATGTTTATTTCAATCACTTGATGCGAAATCTCAGGTGGGATCGAAGTACTAATGGATTGTGCAATGGTTTCATTTGCACACGTTTTTGTACTTACCGTATGTGGTCTGAAACACATCGCCCTTACCCTGAATCTGTTATTAGCCCCCATCGTTATGGCAACCCTGGCATACTGGCTGATTGGTCTTTTATATCCTACTGCAGATGTTGGCCTTTTCTTCATCTGTGGGGGTTTGCTGTAAAGCAGAAGAAGTGGAGGCAGAAATCAGAAATCAATGAGCAACATATTCATGCGGTGTCAATCAATCCGTTTAAAACACTGACCTCTCAGCAGGAACCAGAGGCTGGAACTTCCACTGATCCTCTTCTGGGTCAAAAGTCATTCTGCTCATGATCTTATTCTTCTCCTCCGGAGGGATGAAGTTCTCGATGATTAAATACCTACACAAGAAAATGACAGAACGAATGTGCCCATGTTCATGTTAGTATTCTGGATTTAACACGTTGTAAAACACTCGTGTATTTATGTCAGAAATGCATATCATTGAAATTTCATATTTCACATGGAATTTCTCCGATCAAAGCGAGCTATTTCCTTACTTGAACTTGAGCTCTCTAGTGAGCTCGTTCTGTGTTTGCTCCAGCTCCTGACGGCTCCTCACATGCTCATCATTAACATCCTGGATCTCCGCTTTGATGCACTGGAGCTTGGCGTACAACTATGAGGAGAGAATCAGAAACAAAATGGCTCAAGGACCAGTCTCCAACTAGGTGTAACTTGGTCACCCCTAGCAACGGCACTGGAGGTAGTGGGCGACAGGGGAAATGGAAAGCTGCATTCGTGCTCTTACTCCAGATTTCATCTTGGGATGACACTACCATTACAAATGTCTGAAAATCAATTCGTTTCTGTGCAGCATATGTCACTGGGCGTGTTTCGGGTGTTTGGAATGTCTACCTTCTTGAGTTTCTTGGTTTTGGCCTCAACCTCTTGCTGCAGGGAAGTAAAAGTCTCCCTCAGCTCCAGCGTCTCATCGTCCTGGACCATCATCTGTTGCTGCATCTCCCTCTCGTTGCGTGACTGGAACCATTTGTGGCAAAACAACAATGACAATCTGCAGCCGTCCAGTAAATTCTGCAAAGATGCATACCTGCTCCGCAATTTCCTGCCTTTTCACCTCCAGCATCTTCTGCTGCTCATTGGTGTGATCGATGATGTTCTTTCCTCCGACCAGCAGCTTGCTCTCCATTGCCTGGAATAGAGAAACAAGAGCCTGCGGTCAATACGTAACACCAAGCTCATCAAATGCAGAAAATGAGATGACATCTCAAGGTTGTTTGACGTGAAATGCCGTCAACGGGATCCTAACGAGGGGTGCTGTCGATGTCAAGTGCTTTCATCGATGTGTTTTTATGGAAACGGAGAGAGAAAAGTCTTAGCCAACTGTGGTTTGATCATTAATTAAATTCATTGATTTGACAACAATGTGTAAGCTCCTAAAACATGGCGGACCCTTGGAAATGCAACTGTTACGAGCAGCTTGTGATTGATCGAAGTGTTCGTCACATTAAATCGACTACAAAGAGTGTCAGATTACTTAAATGTAGAAGTCGTAGTGATGGCGAAATGTCTGTACATCCACACACATGCATGGCACACATATATGCACACACACTACTAAATACTACTATTACTATTACTACTACATCTGCTACTAAATTGCATGCAAAAAGGTAGCCAAGTTTATCAAATGTAAAATTGTTACACAGGTGATTCATTGTAAATTAATTTTCATTGTTATTTTACAGATGAAAAGGACTGTTCAGATGTTTGAGGCGTCCTTAAGCAAAATTATTAGCTTCAAAGTCACTGTTGTGTGCAGAATATATCTTTTCACAAAAATCTCATTTTCTACATTTTTTTTAAGTCCAAAATTGGTGCGTTGGGTAAAACCAACCCATATTTTACGGCTGATTATTAAAAAATGGAATGAGGTAGAAACTTTTTTGTGTGTGATGAAAGAAGAAAGTCTAATCTTTCATGTGGTAGTTTCTGTGTTTACAAAGTCACCAAACAATATTCTGTGAGCGCTCAAGAACTTCTCGTTTTTGAAAATGGATGGCATTGAAAGTGGGACCTATTGTGAAAAGATGACTATTGAAGGGCACGTATAGAAATAGTTACACAAACATACACCACACTCACATTATATTTGTTGGGCTGATGGAACCCAGTGCAGCGCTGACGAGGCAGATGGAAGTGGGCAGCTCGAACAGCCCCATGATGACACTAAGCTACAACAAGCTGAGCCGTGCTCCAACGTGATGAATTAACCATCGACTGGGCGCATCAATAAAAACCTCATTAATCTTGCTTCATGGCTGATATGTGGACTGTAACATCAGTTACTAATAATGAAGCAAATTATTTCTCATCTCTCTACCGCTCAACATACAGTCCAGTCCACATACAAATACATCATGTTCCGAGTGTAGCTTAAATGTTTGCTGATACTCTATTCTGAGTCAGACTCATGCTGTTTTAAATTATAATTTAATTAGATATATTATCTAGTATAATTGTCAGGAAATTCTTAACGCAATATTTATCAAAATGCCTTGTTTCAACTAGTGGGCTTGCATAATACATATACTTGAAAAAAAAATATGTTTGGGTTGACTTCCCTTTTAAATGACACGCTATACAAAGAACCCCACTATACTGTAGGTGAAAATATGCAATATAGAGAGACCATATAAAAAAAAAAAAAGGTGCTTTGACAGTTTAACCCTCCCGAACGTTATAAACTCATTAAAACCTTTTTTTTTAAACATTTAAATATGTGCCCACACCAAAAAATGATAGAAAAACCTGTACATATTGTAGCGTCTGTTACTTAGATATGATATTTAGGAGGCGGGGCCTAGGTGGGTTAGCACAGTCGAGAAAAGATGGGGAGGCCACATTCTTGACTCAGGGAAACAATCACGTGCGTGTTTAAATTGTAAGCAGCCTATACATTCGGTGAACTTGCACATAGCACACTGTGCTGCTCTCCACTTAATTACATGAGAGAACAGAAAACACACAAACACTTGTGCAACGGGTACAGTGGGAGTCCTTCAGAGAGAAAGCGACAAGGCTTTTACAGAAAGCCTCTTTGTTTAGAGGACTGCCTTTGTCTTCTGTGTGTGTGTGTATGTGTGTGTGTTTGTTTCCATCTCTGTCAGGACAAACAATATTTTAAAACCAACACGGGGGACACGTGCACGGGGGGGCGGGGGACCAGCCAACTTAAGTGGGCAGTTTGGGGGTATCAGACTTTTGCGAACGGTTGCGAACTTTGTAAAGAGGCACTCTGGAATGTGATAAAATGGTGCTGGACCGTTGTATCGAGTCAAAGTTATAAAAAGACGTGCGTGTGAGCGCAAGTTTTGCTGTCCTTTGCGTTCAATCATATTCATTGTGCTCCATTAATAGGCTGATTCATGTTGGGGGGTTTCTCTCTCATGCATGTTCCTTTCTTCTGATAGGCTGCTTATTGTGATAGAGGAGAGTACTGTACATGCAGCCTTTAGGTCAGTCAGCATTTGGAATAAGTGCAGAGGGATTTTTCTGTAATAGGTACAGTCAATAATATAAAGTATAAGCACAAATTATTCACACCCTGGCCACATTTCAAGCTGAAGCAATATTTCGTCTTATATTTTAACTGGAATTTGCACAAAAAAGTGGCAAAACATGAACAGGTTGTGTTTGAGATTTCTTTTTTTTAATGTGGAGGTTGGGGGTGGATTGTTAATTAATATCCCCAACTCAATTTTTGGTTTTGGACAAGTTTGAGCGATGTGGTGTTTTTCTGCATTCTAAAGGATGCTAGTAATTTAGAGAGGGATAACTGGAGCAGTACCACCTCATAAAATATTTAGAACAAGGCTCTAGACTATTTTTTTGTTTTTTTTTGCTAGGAGCACAGTAGCCCCTAACCTGAAATTTTAGGGGTGTAATTAGAAGATTTAGGGGCACACACTTTTAAATATTCATCCCACTAATTTTCACCAGCACCAAAAAATAATCAAGAATAGTAATTGTTAAAACATTTATTGGTTGCACTGGCACAAGTATGAAAATTATAGCTGCGCTTTCTCAAATTCTAAGGGCAAAATACAGTATCCTAATAGGCCCAAGTGTTTGTCAAAAATCTGAGATGTTTTAATCCTAAAAATGTATTTCTTATTCCAAGCCCTCATTATGCATTATTGAAACATTGACACTTGGCTTAAAAAAGCAAAAATTTAACAACTTAATGAAGTAGTAAAATTAAAATGTATTGCAAAAAAAATAAAAATAAATTGTTAAATATTTATTTAAATACAAACAGTTAAATGCACATTTGTTGTACTTAAAAGTTGAATATAAACTAAACTGTATAAAAATGCACTGTACATGAAAGGTAAAAGAATTTACTGTACTGGATTTTTTAAAAAAAGTTCAAACAAGTTGTATGCATAGCTTCAAGCTCCATTCTAATATGTTTATTGTATTTCATACTTCAAAGTTTTAGTTGGACTTTATTCAGCGATTCTTTCACGAACCACTCGGGGTATGTGGTAGTACACTTTGAGAATCACTGCTCTATACTTTGAGATTTGCATGAACACGGATTTGTCTTTATTAACAGTGTCTGAGCAATTTTGGGCCTTCTTTCTGTTAAAAAGTACAAAAAAAAAAAACCTAATGAAATGTGTGAATGATAAAAGAAAAATCTCTTAACGCAACCTTTTCTTGTTATTCCAGATTGAAGACACCCATTCAATAAATAACCTACCTCAACATTTGGCTGGAGTATGGTTAGATTTGGGTTTAACCGTAGTAGTGGAACAAAGTTATTAAATGCAACGTGAAATATCTGCTGCGTGCCTGACCAAGATCAATGACTTCCATATTAAGTCTCTTATTACTCCATTTGAAACACTACAAGTGTGCTGCAGTGCTAAGGGTGCATTCTTGCATTCTTTTTTTTTTTTTTAATCCTTGGACTGATCAACTTCCTAATGGGAAAGTGAAGAAGAGTGGGAAGGGTTTCATAATGAGCTGCTGGCTCCTTTGAATTAGACGGCCAGTCTTGGTGAAGCCAAGGCCTGCAGGGAGCGACTGAGCTATAAATACAACATGACGACAACAGGTCTTGCGTGTGCAACAGAAAGACCGAAAGGAGACGGAGACAAAGAGGAGGGTTTGAAGTTGAAAGGTAACGACAAGACACAGGAGAAAATCACAAAGGTCAAGAAATCTCTGCTACGTCAGTAGAGGTGCGCTTAAAGTAGAAGTCAGCCCAAACATATTTTTTTAAGAATATGTTCTAAGCAGGCCCATGAGTTGAAACACAGCATTCTGATTAATATTGTGTTTGTGGAATACGAGTTTAAGCGACAAAATCCAGCCGTTTTTAGCCATCCCGGGGGGGCGGCCATTTTGTCACTTCTGTTGACTGAAAATGACATCACAGACCCTCAGGGCTCAGATAACCAATCATAGCTCAGCTTCAGAAAACAGGTAAGCCGTGATTGGTCGTTATATGAGCCCTGAGGGTCTGTGATGTCATTTTCAGTCAACAGAAGTGACAAAATGGCCGCCCCGTGAGATGGCTAAAAACGGGTGGATTTTGCTGCTTAACTCATGTTTCAAATTAATCATGTTGCCTTGTTCCAACTAGTGGGCCTGCATAGAACATATTCTTGAAAAATATCTTTGGATTGACTTCCTCTTTAAGGAGACACATCAGGACTAAAATCTCATCAACATCCACTCACTGCCCATCGACTTCAGCTGATGTCATTATGCTACCTGAACGACACAGTGGTGCAAAAATCTTATTGTGAAATACATGTTATTGTGAAGCAGTGAAGTTAGCTCACGTTATTATTTGTTATTATTATTACATATGAACAATAAAATACAAAGTATGTACAACAATAACATATAGCTGAGTATTGAGCAATCTGCAAATAATTCCCAAGGTTTCACTTCACCCAGATTTTGTTTTACTGCTTTTTTTCCCAGTATGGAATTATTATTATTTTTTTAAAACTACATTTGCAAAAACCTTAAAAACAACAACAAACAAATTAGCTAGTTCAACCAATGGAGAACATTTATTCACTGATTTTCCATTATCGTTGTACACATGCAGACACGCACTACATCAATATTTCAGTGAGGTCCTCACTGCTGAAAGACAGAGAGCAGGGACGGGATGTTTTAGTTCATCAGCTTACACGCACACACAAGCACGCTCTCATGGGCCTTTTCTTTCACTGACGAAACAGGAAGGTGGAAAAAAGCAAAGCAGGAAACAGTCACTGTACACCGAAAAGAATGTACAGACTGTGTACATATGGACCTGATCTGAGGTCCATTACAGAGAAAGGGTGTGTGTGTGTGTTTCTGATGCTGAAAATATTTCCCACATGGCAATAGGCATTGTTGTTTCGTGATGGGCTAAACCTCACATGACATGACGTGAGCTGGAGTGAGTCACAATAGAAAGGATGTCTGCCAAACTAGACCCTCAAAATGTGTTCTACCTATTGGCTGCTCAACAATGTTGCCGCAGGCCAAATACTGCTCCTCCTATTCCAAAGTCTGAAAGTCTCAACTATCTTTACGTCCTGAAATACACCAATGCTGCTTCTTCTTCGAGAAGTTGCATCAAGAGTTCCTTGATATGTTCTAGATTAAAATGACAGATGAGCCAAAAACACTTGAGAGTGAGATTGGCCAACATGTTGAAGACAAATAAACTCATACATAGCAACTGCAAGTCTGATGATGTCAACAAATATATCTGATGTCCCGCAGCCATCATAACAAAGGAACAAGAACCTAAGAATGACTAGGACAAAGGACGATGATACAGGTTTGACCTAGAAAAGTGACTCTAAGAATAATCCTGAGGCTATTCAAGGGGAGGCTTCGTGTTCTCATAACTGAGAGCTACCATACATCCACATTTCTATCAGATAGATCTGGTTCTGTGACACAAGGAAATGAAATCTATCCAAGTTGAAGAGACCGGGACTGATCATTAGTCAGTCACGCAGTGTGAAGAAAGCTCTTTTGCATGCAGATGGGAATACTGCAGTTTTGTTTGGCTGGTCTCGGCCACTCTTTGCTGGTCTCGCGCTGTTTCCCTTGCTCCCTAGTCCCCATATTGTTCTGAACTCCTACCGAGTTTGACTAGAGCCAAAAAATGTTACTGCTACTTTCCAGACTTCCAAACAGTTATTCAACAAAATTTACCTAGAGTGAGTGAGTGATCTAATTTCCTGCTTTACATCAATTTTGAGAGGAAATAAACCCAACACGTTTTTTCTCAAAAATATGTTCCCAGCAGGCTCACTAGTTGAAACACAGCATTCTGATTAATATTGCGTTTGTGGAATTTGAGCTAAGCAGCAAAATCCACCCGGTTTTAATCATCTCACCAATCACGGCCGACCTGTTTTCTGAAGCGGGGCCGTGATTGGTTGTTACCTGAGCCCTGAGCAGTTGTGATGTCATTTTCAGTCGAAAGAAGTGACAAAATGGCCGCCCCCTGAGATGGCTAAAAAGGGGTGGATTTTGCTGCTTAACTTATATTCCACAAACGCAATATTAATCAGAATGCCGTGTATTGAGGCATACCTCTGTTAAGGACAGTGTGCCACGGAAAAAGGAAAAAAAAAAATGCTGGTGATGATGCATGAACCCCCTCAAGCTATTTTACTGAGCAGCATTATAGCTTTGCATAAAAAAGCAGAAATTACCGATCATCTAATTATTTTGCTGATGTACAAAAGCCCAAAAATAATTTCTGAGACTAACAAGGTGTCAACAGACATCGATGAAACTACCGTAAGTCAGATCATTACCAGAACTGATGCTAATTTCTTGTGGTTATCATGACGACATGTTTCTTTCTTTCCTCGACATTGCACCACACTCCAAATAAGAACAAATGGATTATAGAAACACTTGAACAACATATTCTATATTGTCTCCAGTGCTGTTTTTAGACTTAAAAACAAAAGAATATATCTGATTTTGCCTGCTGTAAGACTCTGTTCGGACAGCTTTGACAGATTGCAGCTGAACTGAGATGGTGTTAACAAGAAATGAGAGGTCGTGAACCAGATATGAACCCGTCAAGTTGTGATTACATGAGCCGAGCTGCCAACCTGCAGAACCGTACGCTGTCGTCCCTGGTTACGTACGCACCGAAACAGTTGGGGCGCCGCATGTTGATGCACAGCCATCTGACAGCACCCTGCAGAAACACCAAATGACCCAACACAGCTTCACAACGATGCTCCTGACCTACTTTACTCTTCAATTTGTTGTGCTGTTGTTGTTCAGAGAGATGGGGACTTAATTGCATTTCAATTTGATCTTATCTATAATTGGTTATTTATAGATTCATCCGCTTCCTGGCCATTGTGCTCTATCTGTGTCAGTCTGCCTGACCGCCTTTGGTTTGAGAGATACAGGTTGCAAGCTGCGATTGGCAAACTAATAGTTGGTAAACGCAGTACACTACGGTGGAACCGCAACGTGAAGCAATTTGGAATTGAACTACAATTAAGTGGGGAAGCATACAGTCAAAACTGTCATTGAGCTTGACGTCACAAATATTTAAAAAAATAAATAAATACAAATAAAAATTTAAATCTGCACCAAATGAAAGATGGCTATTCGACTTGGCTTTACAATTATAAAAACTTCATCCACAATTCATCATATTATGAATTGCAAAGTCAAACAAGCAAAAAGAGACAATAACTTTTTACTACACATTCATGTATTGTTTCTCAGCAAATGTCTGAAAATTCCAGGTACACAATCCTACTACTTATCCATGTGGATAAAAGCAAAAAAATAAAAATAAAAGTGTTTTTTTTACACAACAAATACCTTCACTTTGTTCATCTATCTATGCAAGTGATGTATGTTGACAGGGAAAATGAGTTTTTGTTTGATAGCGTGCAGTGCCATTTTTCTAATGCAAAATTGCATAATAAAAACAGCTCATCCACCACCCTAATGAAGAGAAGTGCTATTCAAAGGGAAGATGCATTTTTTGGGTGTAGAGATAGGTAGCTAGCTAACTGCATGTCACAATTGCATCTGGATAACCAATGATGCAAACAAATTCGTATATAGTGGGGGATGGGCGACTCACTGTGTCACTGGAGTCTGTTTAAGCCACACCCCAAAAGTCACAAAACTGAAGTGGTGAAATACAGTTTGACAGTTTGCACAAGATGTGATGGAAATCTGAACAAACATTAATAATAATAATAATATACATGTGATTTGTTGACAGAAAGCAAGCACAGACTACTGCCTGACTAACAAAAACTTAAAGGTTTTTTTTTTTTGGTATCCTGGGATAAACACGCAATCGTTTATCATGCATGTTTCGAGGGACACTAATGCAAGGACAGGAAATACTTGACCTCAATCATCATCCCCCTCAAGGCAAGGGAGAATTTTGCTGATTCCCGTGGCTGACACCACTCAGCAGCCACCCAGTCAGCATCAAACATGAGAGCTTGCGCTGTGCAGCGAGATCACTGAAGATTTGATACGGTTCAGCAGTATCATGCACACAGCGCTTTGAAGGACAGTAAGACGGGAAGGAATATGAGAGGCCTGATGCAGAAATGTACACGGAAGCACTCAGTTGTGGGGGGGGGGGGGCAAAATTAAGATCCCTTTGTGCACTATCCCAGAGGACATTCCCCACATCCACTTATAACTTCACCAAACTGAAAACATTGATTTTGCATTGTTTACTGTATAGTTTGCAAAATACCTATTATTTAGAGAACAACTGAAAGGTATGTAGTTGAGGACGCGCTTGTTCTGAGTGTGAATATTTCATTGGCTACATTATAGGGCATTGAAAGTCTTCTAACCTCACACAATTATCACAATGTTTTTGGTTTTTTTTACAATTTTCGGACTCCACTTTGTTGTTTGTGGGTCTTGGGGTATGATTTTTGCTGAGGGTGTGGGTTGAGCCCTTTGTCCAATAAAGGTAAGCAGGTCCTGAAATTGTCACTTGTGATGTGTCTGGTGGAACCTTGCACATTTAGCACAATCCATCCCAGGACACTGGGGGTCAAGAAATAGAAAAATAAAATCAAACTGTCGCAATCATAAAACGTTTCGTCACCTTGGTCACTCACTGAGCTGAAGTCTCATGTGATTGCACGATGTCTTGGATGATGGAGATTTGATCTCATGATTTTCACTTTCGAGGCAAATACAGTATATTCATTTACTTATTTGGTTTAATTTAATATTGTTCAATTCCAAATAATATAACTATTAAACACATGAAAAATATTAATACTATCTGTCTACTAGAGGTACTACTACTCAATCTCTCAGCATGAATGATTTATTGACAGCAAATGACTCAAAAACATGTGCATGAATATGAGCAAAAATAAATGACGCTGTGACTCACGCTTTGATTGCTGGTTGGGAGGCGGCTGACTTTTAAATATCTATTCTATGACCACACAGTTCCCAGTTGGATATATTTGCCACCAGACCGCAGACAAAGACCAGCAAGCAAACATCCATACAGAGATTCAGTATTGCATATCAAAATGGGTGTAAAATGAATGCAAATCATAAGAATTACAGATAATGTATATACCACTGATGTCTTGATATGCTTGTGGATATTCGCATCCATCCAGGTAATTTCTTTTTTGGTTTCTTGATATTTTAGACATTAATTTGGCTTATAAGTTAGTTAAAAGCTCTGGGAACATTACAAGCAGAAGGTGGGGTACACCCTGAATTGCTTCCC
Organism: Filicampus tigris; assembly: GCF_054856515.1. Taxonomy (NCBI): domain Eukaryota; kingdom Metazoa; phylum Chordata; class Actinopteri; order Syngnathiformes; family Syngnathidae; genus Filicampus; species Filicampus tigris. Next base: position 3,932,540 of record NC_141236.1, on the reverse strand, counting down.
AGCCAATCACAGGGCACAGATTGACAAACAACCATTGACACCCATCTTGGATTTTGTTGAATTTTCCATAGTTGCCATATTGGTCTTTTTATGTTACTCCATAGAAAAACAGATGGCGGATTTGAACTTTGGGAAGGATGTGCTAACCACTCCACCAACATGCTGCCTAGCCTGAAGTCTGTTTTTGCCTCCATATCTTCAAAACACATTGAATCAATTCCACATGATCGACTAATTGTTAATGAGGCCAAATGCCAATGGATTAAACCCTGACCCACAATAGTAACCAGAGGGAAACAAGCACTTTTGTGTGTGAAACCCACTCCTATTTGTGATAATTTCTGGCAAGCTGAGATGCTCCGTGTTTGCTATTCTTAATCGAAATTCAATTACTACGTATTACGATTATTACACTCCACGATTCCAAAATTGGCATATGCGTAAAAAAACGATTATTAATATGCATTTATATCCAACGCGCAATGTTTGTTTACACACGGAAATCATACTTGAATTTATACATTTACACCTTTTATTTTTTTAACTCATTTTATGAATTTTGTTTGGTCCAAAAGGAACTTACATAATTATAGTGTTTCAAAGTGATGTGTTTGTCTTTTACATTTGAACATTTTCTTGCGTTGAACCCAAAAAACAAATGATCGTTTGAATAATGGTGATTTCAATTATTAGCAAAATCAGCGTGATTAATATTTTTTTTCATAACGGAGCAGCCCTATAATGAACCGAAACCAAAAGATTCAGTTCCTCACCTTGTACTTGGCAGTCAGTTGCTCAGTGGCTTCCTGCTCCTTGCGAAGATCCCCCATCATCCTCTCTTTCTCGCCGAGAAGCCTCTGCTTCTCATCAGCCAGGAGTGATCGATCTCCTATGATGGCCTCCTTCTCCCTCTCGAGACGCTGCTCTTCTTGCTTCACATACTCCTCGGCATCCTTCTCCACCTCCTCCTCACACTCGCTGTCTTCATCCCCATCTGGATCTGAGCCCTCGTCGTCCAGCCGCTCCTTCTTCTGCTTGCTCCTCCACTTCCTGTGGCTTAGCTGGGCCCTTAACCGAGCGATCTCCCTCTGAAACTCTCGGAGGAGAGCGTCTTTGGGGTCCTCGTTGACTCGAGGCTGGTTCTGGATGTTCTTTGCTCGGTTGGCGTAGCGAAGGGTGGTGAGGGTTTCGTCGTAGTGTTGGGGGGCAGGACCTAAAGTAGCCACCATGACAGTTTTGGCGTTACCGCCCAATGAGTCCTGCAAAAGGCGGGTCAGCTTCGAGTCCCGGTACGGCACGTGACCGCTGCGCCCGTCGGCAAGTGCGGATATCACGTTCCCTAGTGCGGACAGGGAAAGGTTGATCTTAGCCGCTTCCTTCAGGCGTTCACCCTGGACGCCTGTTTTGGCCTGCCGCTCGCTGCCGGCCAGATCCACCAGGTTGAGGCGCCCGACCCGGATGTGCTTTCTCCCATCTGGACCAGGCTGGCCACACTCGACGGTGATCAGGAATAAAGCGTGGGACCTGGACGAATATTCGTTCATGTCGGTGGCCGCAACCGCCCTCGCCTGGTTTCCCACGTTCATCACCTCTTCTATCTCTTTGATACTCTTGCAGACACAAGAAGTGAGGTCCGGGACATAGACTCCAGTTTCCGGACTCTCTCTCAGCTCTAGTCCTCGGGCGTTGGCGTGGTTGGGATCCAGAAGATCCCGGATCTCTTCACGATAGATCTCGAGGTAGGACGCCCGTACCAGGTATTGCTTATCAGACTGCGAGCGTGAGATGTGCGTAAAGATGTGGTCAAAGGCGTTGGGTATCACGCCTCGTTTCTCTGTGTCCAACCACATCCCCTGCATGGTGTACGTCTTCCCTGTTCCGGTCTGTCCATAAGCAAATATGGTACCATTGAACCCGGCTAGCACAGAATCTATCAGAGGCCTAACACTCTCGTCGTACAGATCTCGTTGTTTGGAATTGGCATCGTAAACAGCATCAAATGTAAACGTTTTTTGGGGTTCGCTGTGTGAGGCTCGAGGATTCCTGAGGATCACCTGTCCCAGTCGCAGGTCCATCTGCACGATCCCCCCGGAAGGACCATTGGACTCCTCTTTTCGGTTCAGAGGTCGACATCGAACAACCACCTTAACTGACTCACTGCTCTTATTCTTTGACATGGTTGGCGTCTTGTTACCAGCAGTTACACAATGACAATAAATACACACAAAAAAAAACTTCCTGACTACTAGCTTTGTGTCACCATAGGTTTTGTTCTCATTCATAAAACATTCAGCATGATCATTTCTTCAATGAAAATAAATTAGCATAGCCTTGTATTTAACAGTGCAAATGATAATATGCCATGCTAATGTCTCAATTGCTCTGACTGTCTGTTAAATTAGCATAAATGGTATCAGCTCTCACGCGCTGGTTCGACGATCCATACCCGATCCGTGTCCACACATGAAGCCCAAAAAATCCCACAGTGTCAAAGAAAAACAAACAAACAAACAAACGGATATTTGGCGCATATCGTCTTTTTACACGCCCAGCGGATCTACATCCTTCAGTCCTCCACTCAATGATGCTCCGGTGTGGGTCTCCGAGAGACAGATCCTCCTACCGAACACACGTATACACACACGCGCACGCCCACACAGGCGCGCACACGCACACACACAGACGCACACGCTCACGCACACGTAAGCGCAAACGCACGCACGCACACAGTCATTCCAGCTCCACGCCCCATATCACTGCGGAGTACAGCAAAGCACTGTGGGTGATGTAGTTAATCACACAGCAGTTTGTTCAGGGTTTTCCCAGAACTAACCAACACGGTACACCGTTATGTGTATCATGTGTCTATTAAACTGTATAAAATTAAAGACATTAACTAAAACATAATTATATTTGTTAGAAACAGTTAGCGAAATATAGTAACTTACTGTATGTATAATATATGTAGTAAGCAACAATGTCATGCCCTTTTGGGTCATATTTGGAATGTCGTACAGAAGTAAATACCGTAATTAAAAAAGGGGGGGGGGGGTGGAGATTTTAAAAATGGACTAAAAAAAGCCAACCATATTTGAAGGATTGAGATTGTAGGAATTAAATAACCGTAAGGAGGTTATGGCAACCTGTTCCTTTACCAATACAATTTAATTTCTGAATTTGTCACAGAATGAGAAAGTGCAATATTAATAATTATTGCCATTACTTAACCACGGTATGGTTAAAAACACAGCCCAACATCGACATCTAGTGACAGAATAGTAGAGCACACTCTAACCTACAGCTAGTCAATCATGAAAGGCTAAAAAATATATATACCTGTATATATATATATATATATATATACATATATTTTTTCAGGTAACGGTGCAGGTGACGTTTTGGGGTTTTTCTAATATGATAAAATATACTCACGAAACTCACTTCCCCAATGTAATTTCAAGATGATTCACTACAGAGTGGAAAGCCCCAACCAGATGAGGAATTCCACACATTTGCATTGTTTGAAATGTATGTAATGTAAAGTAGAATCATACAAACAACCTCCCTCTAAATGGTATTGTAAGAATGTATAAGACTAAAGATGTATTGTTGTCATTAGTTTCAAGAACTTGTCAAAATAATTGACTGTTATTTATTATATTTATTTTTTGATTAAAAAAAATTATCATGATAGACCTGAGTCAAATAATCTGACTTTGTCTGTACTACTTTTTTTTTTACATTCAATTTTCCTATTCAATCACACCATGCGTTCCTGTGTACATTATGAATTAATTACTGAATGGATTATAAATAAAGAAATTTAAGCAACAAAGTTTACTTAACAGACTTGTCCTACAATCTTAAATATTACCAGCTGTGAAACTATCAATGCTTGTTTACCAAGCGGTGCAAGACGATCCCTGAGGGCCTGTGTAGCAAACTGAAGAATGCAGTGTGATATGGGCAATTTCTGTGTTCAGACATGATTTATTGGTGAAACAAAAGATCAGCTGTGGAGTTAGAGTACAGTGTGAATATAAACAAATAGAATAAACGTTAATACCACTTTTTGAGTTTGATTATCATGTCATTGCTGGTTAAATGTAAGCATGTGTGATGCTTCTTATACATAATTTCGCATCTTGTCTAGATTTGGATGGATTTAAAAAACAATCATTTTACTGCTCCTAGATTCATACTAGGGAGTTGACTTCTTGAGGAAAAACGAATTTATCAAGTATTTTTCATTCATCGTTTCCACAGCAGCTGCCTCTCAGAGAATGTTTTCTAAACCAATTGCATGCCAAGTCCCCCGTAAATTGACCGATACAAAATAATGCAACATAATTAATGCATTCATGTCTCTATAACATTACCCTAAAAGCTTCTGTCTAACTTCTTTTCAAAATGAAAAACGATATGGTCGCATATTTGATCGGGAACATATCATAGGTCAGTTTACCAATCAGACTCTGTTTTATTGCCACAGCAGCGTAACATTGGCTTCTTGGATGGTTGTGGTGTCTTTACTTGTCAAGTCTGTACTTGGTGGAAGATGACATGCTCTGCATTCTTGGAGGAGTGTCTGAAGTGGAAGAGGAGAAAAGTGACACACAAAGCCAACTCCTGACGATCTGTTGTTATTGTAATGATAAATATTATGATGCTTGCAATATTTGTGCGTGTAAAGTTAACGCGGGTGAATGACCTTTTAATTCCAAGAGAAGGGGTCGTGGGGAAACGCCCGCAAAAGCAGAAGTACTTAATTATGACATCACTTGGCCTGACTCACAGCTGGGAGAGTCACCGCATCAGTTTCCAACTTGCCATGAAAAGTGAATCACACCCAGAGTGTCACGGAAACTAGCGGCCATTTTGGATCGCCGGACATGTTTTACCCATTGGAGTTAACGAGGGGCTGAGCCTAAATGTCCAAGCAACTGGCCCAGTGCCGTTTGCCCTTTCTGTCAATGTAAGGCGCGCCCCTTCGAGTATGTTAGAACAAACGACCAATCAAACTTGGGCCCACTCTTGACTGACAGCAGTTCTAGCAAATCGAAAAGGTTTTCGGCAGAAGTGGGCGAGCAGTTGTGCGTCTGTCATGTAGGGTGTCGCCGTGCTGACTCCTATTCCAGAGACGACGGCGGTCGTCTTACTTTAAGTTCCTAATCTCTCAGGAAAGAAAGATCACCAACTTTGTAGAGTCAGTGAATTTGCTACACTTTCACCTTCCATTTCAATTTGAAGGTTTATCGGTTGAGATTGAGGCCGGGCACTGGAATGACGGGGTGTGCCGAGAATTTGAATTAGCTCGCCGTTAGTATGAAGAAAGAGTGAGTCGGGGATAGAGAGGAGCCATTTTGTCCCGACTGTGTGGGAGAAAAGAAAGTGGAAAAGAGGAATCGCACTGGACGACTTCACGTTGTCGCTACCTTTTCTCGCGCTTTGAAGGGGGAAACAGTCTGGCTTTTGGAATATCACTAAAGTGACGCGTTTTATTTTGTGGTGGTATTAAGACAAGTAGCTTGCCAAAGCTAATCAACAAATCCCAGGCTGTAAACTGTCAAAATCGGGGCAGTTGGTCAGGTTGGCGTAGGAGCTGGCTTCAGACTTCACTTAGGCGTGTTAGGAGATTGCTCTTTTTTTGTGTGTATCAGAGAGGGTACATATACGTAGTTTTCAATGGCTAAGAAGACGTACGACCTGCTATTCAAGCTGCTTCTCATCGGAGATTCGGGCGTGGGGAAGACCTGTGTGCTGTTCCGCTTCTCGGACGACGCCTTCAACACAACCTTCATCTCCACCATAGGTAAGCAAGAGAAACAAATGAAGGATTTGGCGTTTCCTCGATGTGCTTTTGTTGACTCTGACATCTGGGAGGCCCCGCTGTATGCATTTGGTTAGCCACCGCGCTGTTAGCATGCTCTGGGGCTGCCCAGGCCTGTCCTGGTTAGCTGGGAAACAAGTTGTGCAATTTTTCCCACTATTAAACTCAAGTAACCCCTGCTCTTGCTGACAGGGACACATTATTAACATGCCATGAAAGTTGCTTTGGTTATGCCTGACAACTGGGAAGTGCATATCGAGTTAAGCTGTCATTTGTGACATCGCAAGCTAACTAGGCTAGTGGGGGCAACGGGGCCGTACTACAGTCCCTCCACACACAAGCACATTTCTTTTATCGTTTTTACGTTCAAGTAACCGTTAGCAACCTTACCACTTTGTTGCTTTGTCGGGTAAGTGATAATTACAAAACTACGCACACACACACTTGCAGCTATCCTATCATCCAAAACATTCATAGTGTATTTCCATAGAGCTGTCAGTATATTATATAAGTAGCAGTGACATATCGTAGCTAATGCTTTATTATCTGCAGCCTATTAATTGCTTAACGTTACTGGCATCACAGATGGACCGCCCTGGATTCCATTAAAAACAGATGACATATATTGCCCATATGGTACTCAAGTATCTCATAATTATTCCTCGGAATGTTTCTCTGTTGATTGACTGTAGCCTGTGCTCAAAGGAAAGCCATGAACCCTTTTATTTGTCACTACAAATGTTATTAGACTGTTGATGCAACAAAGTCTTTTGATCTTGCAGGGCCGCGTTTCCTAGGTAATGTGCTCAGTGATTTAATGTATAAATGTATTAATAATTAAGTCAAGGATGTTCCATACCACTTTTTTCAGACTATCACAGTATGAGTATTCAATGATTGAGAATACTGATACCACTTGTACTTTTGATAAATAACTGTAAAATTAACACAATGATAAATAATTACTAACAAAATCCTTGCTTTCTGTCTGAATGTTCTGGTCCCACCAGTTGTTAGGTTACCCACTTAGTTAAGCACAGAGTTCAATAAATCCAGTTGAAGCCATAACTTGCTTTTGGACGATTTACACGATATTATACGAACGATATTAGAAAATATAGGAGACGGGTGAGTACAGGAGGGCGATTATATATCACCATCGATATTGCCATTGCTTTCACGATGTGCAATTTTACATTGAGTATTAATGCTGTCTCAAAAAGAACAGACAAACGGGTCCATTGATTACCTGGAAATTAGGAGGAAGTGATGAAAGTCCTCATTCAGCGAATCAGCAAGCAACATTCAGTCAGGTGACACTATAGGACTAGCTGAGCAGAAGGCGGTGTTTTAAGTTTAGGAAACAGAGAAATGGAGGAGTCTCTCGACTCAGCGAGTATTTAATAGTAAGACCTAAGTCCACGTCCGTAGCCTTGAAATAATTTGGGGTTGATGAGACGGACGTCGGTTGGAATAACATTGTAAGATAGGCCAAAACGGTCGCCGTGAAGAGCAATTCACTGACAACTCTACGACTACATCACGTCTTGTGTGTGTAGGAACATTTCTAAAACTATCTGTCAAAAGATCGTGGCTGCATTTGTTGTCACTACAAACATATATGCAGTAACAGCGCTAGACGCTGTATCTCTCTTACCGTCTGTGTTTAGGACCGTTCACAAATTACAAACCTGTATTCCAGGGTGACACGTGGCACAAATAATCATATCAAATCAAATATTTTTATTTACATTCTGACTGCTGTAGTAAACACCTTTTCTCATTCAAATTGCTCTAGTAGTTGGCAGTGGTAGAGCAGTACTTACTACAGCTCAAAAGTTGATGACATAACCGCTGTGTTGCGGCTTTGACAATTGTCTCGCCGGCAAGCCTCCAGTTTGGCCACTGTCTCACGCAAATTTAGCACCACAACGGTTGTTCATAGGCTACTATGCAATGTGCCATGAGGGTCTACTTCAAAATAAAAGCGAAACAATTAATAATGTACATGGATACCAAATCCTTACCTAGCTTTTATTTTGAAGTTGGCCCTCGGAATCTAACCTCATGGCAGCTGACTTGACTTGGAATTGAGGCTGGCCTGACATCCTTTGTGCGCAAAAGCATGGTGACGGACTTACACTGGAGCGCCGTATTCAATTTCCAGTGCTCATGTGCACCCCTGCTTATGAGCATATAAATACAGTCTAAAATATATACACACACACACACACTGTATTTTGAGACATTGCGTCTTAATGGGGATATGAAAGGATAGAGATAGGTGCAGTTCACACGGAATAATGTTCTGTTAGCCATGCATTTACTCTGGCATTGGTTGGCTGGTATCAGCAGCCTTCACGAGTACCTGATACATTGAAATATTGGCCCGAAACAGATACCTGTTAATGGTACTCTGCCATCACTAATACTGAGAATTGTATGCTGAGACAGTCTGTTGCCATTATAAAATGAAAAAAAGTCTGCGGAAAATGTCTTTCGCTCTTAACTACTCCACTATTTATTTATTCAAACGTACAAAGCTTCATTTAGGAATAAGATTGCCTAATTATTGCCCATGACCAGTGAATGTAAATTTTCATCATTTTTAACAAACCCGTGTCTTGTACGATGAGTAAATATTAGTTCTGAATAAAAGGCTGTGTGACACTCTATAATAAACATTTTACTCTTAAAAAAACAAGCACTGTTTATTCCAGTTGGCAGGGTAGAAAAAAAAAATCATGTTACACATGACAAATCCTTTGTCATCCTTTCTAACACGGCCTTATCTTGGTTCCACATCTGCTTTCAAAGCAAAACCTTATATAATATGAACATGATGAACGCTGCTGGTCAAGCTAACGTCATGTCAAATTATGAGTTATGGAGCTTTGACTATTGTTGATTGTTATATATTAGGTTGTTGGAATACTTTCATTAACATCAACAACTAATCAATTATTAATTAACGTGTCTTTGGATAGAAAAGAAAGAAGGACTAGTTATGCAAGTTCATTTTGGATCAAAATTTATCAAATTAGTTATCAAATTAAAAAAAACATGCAAATGTATGATTTCCTTGTTGGATATATACAATTAATACTCGTTTTTTTACGATATGCCAATTTTGTAATCGATGACAAGTAACAAGTAATTGTAATTGCCCTAATATTGATCCCTGCTGTAATGGTGTAAAACGTCGTTCAATAAATTGTTTGTGTCCGGATAAACGATGATGACTGATGATGATAAATAGAGTCCACCTGTGTTTAATCTAGTCGCAGTATGAATGCACCTGCTCTGTGATGGTCTGTTAAAAGAATATTATGTATAATATACAATATGTATGTCTGTGTCTATATATATATATATATATAATGTATATATGTGTATATGTTTATATGTACTGAACACACAAACAGCAGGATCAAGCGCTGTATGTCTATACTTGGAGAAGAACAGAAACTGGAGTGTAGCGTTTAGTGGCTTGTCACTCGTACGTTGAGACACAGAGATACAGCGTCGCTTCTCAAAATACTCTTAGTGGAAACCCCCCGTCTCTGTAGTAAGTCATCGTCATTTCCAGGCCTCTGAATAACTGTTGGTCTTGTTAAGTAGAGGTTATGCATGTTCAGAAAGCTCGACTAACCCGTTAAGGCCTAAAAAGCCTGGCGACACATCCCTCTAAAACCTAAAGGTGACTTTAGACTCACCCTCTAAATCTTGACGTTTTCCTGGAAATTCAACACCTTCAAAATAATTCATCTCAGCCACTGTAGCAGATAGAAAGATAATTCCAAAAGAATTTGAGGACTAAGACGTGACTTTTCACATAGGCCTGTTTATTATTATTTACTGTTTAAATCAAAAATGTAAAAATAGTGTCAGTGCAAGAGAAAGCACTATTTTTGATTTTTAAAACAATCAAGTAGTAATTACCATCCTCTATTCTGTTACAAAGCCGCTGATATCATCATTGTCTACAAACATGTTTTCACCATTAATCACGATCGACTGGTTCAAAGTCCACAAGTGCGTTGTCTACATTCCATTCCATTTTTTATTTGTTTTGAGCAGAATTACTTATCATAAAACATAAATGACCTGCATACAAAAACAAAAAAAACCCAAACCAAGACTTCAGCAATACTGAAAGCAGAAAACATGCAGGTTCGATATTCAAATCAAATCATTAACACTCGAAAAGGAGCGGGAAGAAGAAACACTTATTTAATCCCACCCCTATTTCTCATCAATAACTTAACAGTTTAAATACATACAAATACATCACTACCGTCACTTATTTTAGAGCTCCCGCGATCGTCTGTGTCCGCCATTACTGCTCGAAAAAATTCCGGGACATCCTCTGAGGGCTCATGATAGCGTCATGTGTATATTCTGATGCATTTAATTGGCTAAGAGACAGAGAATTGGAAATTAGCTAATCTGTACCAGGGTCAAACTGTCACTATAATTATTGACTGTGCAGACGACAAAGAAGTTAAGAAATATAATGCATTGAGAACAAGCAATCCCTTTGCTTTACTGTTCCATTCGTGTTTTTTTTTTTTTTTTGCAACAAAATGGATGCAACCTCTGTTCTCCCTCAAAAATATTTTGCCTTTCCCTCTCCCCCAATTTTTTAAAAAACCCAACTATTCCCATTCTGCCCTCTCTGGGGTGTGCATAATACTCAGTGAGTCACTCTTAGGCAGCCGTTTCCTTCATTATGCTGTGGCCCCGCCCCTCGAAGAGCACAGCTGTTTCTTGAACTTGTAAACCAAGCACGATCTTTTTGCCTTAGCTGAAGCGACAGCCCAGTTATTTGGACAGGAAAACAAGACTTGTGGGCCAAAAGTCATCAGTTGTCCCTCCTGTGGCGTCATGACCCCTCCAGAAGAATAACAGTCATCCAAAATTGAATTACTTTGCTCAATATTGCGGTCGGGGTAATACAACGATTACGTCCACGTGAAGTGCGCGAGTGCGGTCCGTCTGTGTGTCCATTTTAAGTGAGCTGCCTATTCCAGTACTGTCTGATGATGGCTTCAAGGCCCCTGGCATGACACTGCAACATCGGGAAGAGTGAATATTATTTTCTCTCTTCACGTTCTTACTTTGCCTTATCCAATGTCCAGCTGCCCTTCACTATGTTTCTGTTTGTGTTCAAATGGCTAAGAAGACTTTGCGCCTGCATTTGTCATTTTCGGTGATTCATGTGATAACAGTGTATGTGTATTGGCTTCATAAGCGTGTGTTTCTTTTATAGGAATAGACTTCAAGATCAAAACTGTGGAACTACAAGGAAAGAAGATCAAACTACAGATCTGGTGAGTCACTTATTTTGATAGGTGTCTTCCACTTTTATGTGCCTATTCTGGTTTTGTATACAGTGTTCACCAGCTGTTTGGCAGTGTCGTTTGCACTGAGACGTGGATATGTAAACCTTTTTTTTTTTTTAAGCATACAGGCAAGTCTGAATTTAGATCTAGTCCTGCACCTTCAGTGTAGTACCACGTTGTACAACAAGCACTGAGGTCTGTTGAGAGAGATGCAAGAGGATGCCCCTTCAGTTGTTTTTTTTGCTTTGTTTGAAAGTGTTCCTGTGTCATGTGCAGTGAAGTAGCAGTTGTTTAAAGGGTTATAATTACTGTCAAGGTCCATCTATGGCGTTTCACATTATATTGTTTGTACTCAGCAAGCGGACTTACATTGGACAAAATATTGTATTTTAAAAAGTGTGTTTTAATAAGTTTAAATGTGTTCGGCGTGTTCACCAGTAAAATTTGATTTTTTTTTTTCTTCATTATGGTGTCTGTTGTATTTTCACCAATTGCGTGTGGGTGTCAAAGGACTACTTTCCTACTGAAGCTCTTCAACTCACTTCAAATTTTTCCGATTTGAAATGAATGTAAACACCCTAAAAATGAAAGCCAAAACCTTTTTGTAATGTATTTTCTAATAATAGCTAATTAAAAAAAATAAATTTAAATAAACAAAGTGGTCGGCACAACTGGGTAGCACATCCAGCTCACAGTACAGAGGTTGTGGGTTCAGATCCGGGCCCTGGCCTTACTGTGTGAGATTTGCATGTTCTGTGGGTTTTCTCTGGCAACCCTACTTGGTTATCAAGGCACCAGTATATCGTTACGGCTCGCTCAATTAAATCATCTCACACATAAGTATGCTCTGTTGCTGTAGTAGACAGTTCAGGTCAGGAAGTGAAAAGCAGAACTGTTTAACAATTTTATCCATTTACTTTGCTTGACCTTTAACACTCCACTTCAGAACATAGTTTCAGTTCCCCACGTTGCCCCTATGGTCAAATAATGACACTGAATTGATGTATCATCACATTCATATTTTTTTATCCTCTCTCTTAGGTTGACCAATATTGGCGTTTCATATTTCAATGTTCATGCCAGATCTCTCATATGATACTACTAAGGGTTTGATGAAAACAAATTATTTTTCAGAAAAAATTAAACCAATATAATAGGATGTGGAAGGTGCAGTTTTATTAGTTGATTCTTTGTCAGAATGCACAATTGGCATTCATGAATACGTCCCTTGACCTTTTCGTAAGGTAGCAGTCATTCAAGACGATACGCCTGTGTTGTCTAGATAAACCTGAGCACCCACATCTTCCGTTATGTCTGTGTAGCTACAACAATAGAAAGAAAAAAAAAGTCACAATTTCCAACTTTGTAACACTATTGGTCTTGTATAAACATTATGAGGACCACATCTGTTTTGTTTTGTTTTGTTTTTCTTCTGAAAGCCTGCTTCACTCTCTCGTTGATAAATGAATGTTAACAAAGTTTCCATCTCCCAGGGGAGCTAGTGTAGACGTGTGTGAGGCATGGGCAGTCTGTGTGTGTGTGTGTGTGTGTGTACGAGTTTCAACGTGATTTGTCAGATTAACACAGCGAGGTGAAGGCATTATTGGAATGTGAAGCACCAATTATAATTGGTTCTCGTTTTTGCCTCATTCTTGTCAAGAGTGTTCTTGTGGGCCGTACAATTCATATTGAGAGTGATTACAGTACAATAAAATCAGGGTGGCTTTGTATTTTTTGGAGTGTGTTATTTGGGTGTGTAACTTTCATTAACAATGGCTGGACCTACGTTTTTAGTTGAGGAGTAAGACGTCCCAGACAGTAGGCGGTTGTATCTACCAGAAATAGCAGTGTACATCCATGCTACCGAGTTCTGTATTTTGAGCTGCAGGAAGGACATTTTTGTACTCGCCACACCTTGTAATTGATTCACTTCACACCCTCCGAGACATTTTTTCATCCACATATTCTTATGCAACTAAGAGTGTCACTGATCCTTCAATGATCTTCTAAATAATTGTCTTGAATCTGATGTCCTTATACTGGCTGCACTACTCTGATGTATATGAGAAGTTTAGCCACGCTGGTGGTTCATTGAGATTTTTCCAAAGGGAAATTTCCGACTGGCTCGACTCAGGAAAGGTTTGGACGAAGTTGAGTTATTTGTTATGTGTGGTTGTGCAGGGACACAGCGGGCCAGGAACGGTTCCACACCATTACCACCTCTTACTACAGAGGCGCCATGGGCATCATGCTGGTCTATGACATCACCAACGCCAAGAGCTTTGAAAACATCAGCAAATGGCTGCGCAACATTGATGAGGTGAGACTTGAACACACGTGCGGTATATGCTAGGGGTGTAACGGTACGCTAAATCACATTTCGGTTCGGTATATTTTCGTTAAAAAAAAAAAAAAGATTTTGTAAAAAAAGATACGTAAACCGTACTTTTTTTTTTTTTTTTTCTAAAAGTACGCGGTTTTAGAAAAAAAAAAATTAAAGCGAACCATTCAGGTGACATTCTAAGAAATTACACCAGAATAAAAAATACACTAACAACAAAGACCTCGTCATTTTGTAAATTATGAAGACACTGAAATCTTTAAACACTCAGCAGCAACAGCCTATGACACAGCTAAGTATTCAAGCTAAAGACAAGTTGTCATTACAGTAAATATACACTTTTTGTGATGAAAAAAATACAACAGTTACAATTATTGCTAACTTTATTAAAACTCTTTTTATAATGAAATACAGTAACTTTAAAGTCTTTATGAAATTATTTACACTTTTTAGGCATTGAAATCTTTGAATGTTCAACAGCCGCCCTCCTCTCCCGCCCGCAACAGTCAGTAGCGCCCGTGCGTAAACTCGGGCTAATAAGTGATCCGAACCGAACGCAAGTGGACCGAACCGAACATGCCCTATACCGAAACGTATTTACTCACCCACGTGTACCAATACACCCCTACTCTCTGCTGTTTAGTCTCGCTCTGTATAGTGCCGAACAAATGTTTTAAACCACTGGCCATAGAGTTGTGTGGTGTGGCTTCAGAGAAAAAGTTAACAGGGTTTGGTGCTGCTGTTTTGGTTAGCAGCAGATTATATGGATTTAGCCGTTAACTCTTTGTCCATCTTTTATCTCGTTAGCAAATGTCAGCGAAAATCTTTCTGGGGTTATTTTCACATTTACTATACTTGACTGACTTATTTTGCACTTGATTAACACATGGGCTACGTTGTCAACAACATCTTTTCTATTATTGGGCAGCCTTTGCATGTTGTATTGTGTGTTGATGTTGTCAGAGCTAGTTTTTAAGGTTTTGTTTCCATATCTATTTGCAGCATGCAAATGAGGATGTTGAGAGAATGCTACTAGGCAACAAGTGTGACATGGAGGACAAGAGGGTTGTACCAAAAGCCAAGGGAGAGCAGGTAAGACAATTTTGGGTTGAGTTGATGACTTGAAGAGCAGTTTGCCGTTCAGAATCAGCTGTTAGCACAGGTGCTAAGTTAAAAAATGTCGAACCACGAAAGTATTGAATCGAACCCAACTGTGAATTTTGTGCATCCGTTGCACCCTTAATATATTGTAGATGCCTACACTGTAGAGCCAACGAATATTACATCTGCAGAATGTGGGTGGCGGTGTCTTTTTGCTCTCAATTAGGCTGCAACATTCCCAAGTAGTAAAAGAATAATTGAATGCAAAGCCATTGAATTAAATATGAACTGACCACAGCAGACAAAAAAGAAACATGGTCAGAACAACTGTGTCATGTCTGAAAATAACACAGTGCCCATGTTAGTGCACTCACTGCACACATCTGAACAGTAATGTTAGCACAGATCTGAACAGGTACCAGTGTAGATTTATGGTTGCCATGGCAATGATACATTTTCTATTTTACTGAAAACATATTGCGTGATATGTCTGCCTAGTCCTTCTGAAGTTAATCATATGAATCAGTAGACTTAACTAAACTTGAGTCATCATCCTCTAATAGTTGTCTTAGTTGGAAGTAGAATGAGTGCTACCTGATCTCTGCTCCACACTGGCGATTGACTGAGCCATTTTATTTTTGGACAAGCACCCCTTTGAAGGTCAGCGGTCCTTCTTACTCGCTCTCCTTGTCCTCAACGCAGATTGCGAGGGAGCACGGCATTAGGTTTTTTGAGACCAGCGCCAAGGCCAACATCAACATCGAGAAGGCCTTCCTCACGTTAGCAGAAGACATCCTCAGAAAGGTGCGTATGCGTTCCGCCCCTCGGGTTCTTTCATTTGAATACACTGGCGCGCGACGCTGCTCTCTTCTCATATTCGTCACAAGAATGTAAAAATGGAAGTAGGCTTGCTGTACGGACTAGTGAGTGGGAAGCGAATACATCGACACTAATGGACCCCAAGTGGCTTTTGTTGCTCATTTTAATCGCGGAATGTGTCTTCCAGACGCCTGTAAAGGAGCCTAACAGTGAAAATGTGGACATCACCAGCGGGAGCGGCGTGACGGGCTGGAAGAGCAAGTGCTGCAGTTGAACAACTCGCATCGACACGCATTCACACACACACACACACACGTGCACGCACGACACCCTCCCTCTTTCTCTTAACGTCTAACTCTCTTACCCTCTAACCCCTCTCATGACTTTTCTTGCACACTTGACACTCTTTTATCAGAATAAAACAGTAAACCACTTCATTCATTCATTCATCCATTCATCTAACCTATCACCTTCCCTCCACCTTTTTCCACTCTCCACCAGATGAGCTCCACTCATGTTTCTTGTTATTTTGTTTTAAAGATTATAAAAAAAAAGGTTGAAAAGACAAGCTCATATTTGTAATATTTCCTTTGCCTGAGCTCAGGTCCTATCACCCCCCCACCTCCAATTCCCGTTCCCCCACAGCGATCATGATGTCCCCTCCCCCTTTTTGGACATTCGTCTCTCCTCAAGTGTTTGCTCAATTACAATTTGTTACCAAGTGACAGAGGTGTGGCGAGCTCCTTTTGTAATGCGGGGTTTCTTTTGTCCTGTGCCTTATATGGAAGACAGGGGCGGGGCTGTGTCATGGGCGGAGCCACATCCACCCATTGAAATTACACTTTACTAAATCGTCGTCAGTTTGCGCTTCCCGCGGGGTCAAACTGATGCAGAAGCGTTTGAATTTCTCCTTCAGCCAAGAGAACGGCATTATGTCCTGTTTATCAATGTCTCATTTTTACCTTTATGATTTATTTGACTTTTTTTTTGTTGTTGTTGTTGTTGGTTTTCCCATACCAATTTGGGTTACTGTTTGTGTTTTTTTTTTCCCTGCATGCAGATTTCTTTGGGTTGGAAGCGTTTCTGTAACATTATGTAAGGTATGCCACTGGGTAACTTTGGGCGGGAGGTTCACAAGTTCTCTTTGGAAATTCAAACAGTTTTGCAGATCCATTAAAAATAAGCTTGTTTAAGTTAACGTGTTTGTCTTTGATGGCATATGTGTATTTTCATGTCTAAGGAAAATAGATTTATCAGACCTTGAAAATTTTAAATGAAAGATTTATCATTTACAGAAACTTCAATTCACTTCAACATAGTACCGTAACACTAAGACAGCACACGTGGTGGGAAATTAATAGTGGGATAATAGGCCTAAAAACAGAAACCAATTTCTATAAAGCTATCGGTTTGGCTTGTCCGATAAAGCTCATCCCCTCATTTCAACATTGCTCCTTAGCACCAAAGTGCCACATGATGGTGTCAAAGCACTACTTTTCTATTAGGCAGGACTTTGGCACTATGTAGTCAAATCTTGGGTTTTTCAGTGAGCACAAAAAATGAGCAGGCAGAGGAGCACTGTACAGCATTTGAATATAATTGCAGGTACCTGTATGGTCAACAACCAGACTCGGGCCTTGTCTACACTACCAGTGTTTTTTTTTTTTTTTTTTTTTGCAAAAGGCGGATATTAGCCAACGGTTAGCCCTATCACGTCCCTGGAGTTTTTTCATTGAAAACGTAAAACTCCGGCCACAGTGGAGGTTTGCAGATACTTCCAGAACCGCGTTTGGCTTTTTTTCCCCCCCCCAAACTTTATTGTACATTATATATGATACAAAATTTGTAAATAAGGAACAATATTAGTAAATAGTTTAATTACAGTAAATAGAACAATCGGTCAAATAACATTCTATAGATAAAGAGAAATAACCAACAAAGAAAGAAAAATGATAAAATAATTGAAAAACAAAAAAAGATAGAAAAAAGGTTTTGCTTCGACATGCTAGGGCAGGGATGTCCAAACTCGGTCCTCAAGGGCCGATGTCCTACCTGGTTTCCATCTATCTCAGCTGCAACGCATCTGTTTCAAAAGATCGTAATCAAGCTTCTTCGGAGCTTGCTGATGAGCTGATCATTTAAATCAGGTGTGATGCAGCAACGAGAGCTGGAAAACGGGCAGGAAAGCGGCCCTTGAGGACCGGAGCTGGACACCCCTGTGCTAGGGGCATAAAAGTTTACAGAAACATATAACTTGATGCAAATCTCCATTGTTTTCAGAGCCTTTGGATTGTTCGAATATTCAATAGAACGGATGTACTGTCTGAATTCGTTATAAAAGGCAATAAAGCATGGCTTTCATCCACGGACCCGCGTTTGGCTGTGGACAGTTACACCCGAAGATTTACTCACTATGCGATAAAAATGCCCCAACGTCACTTGCGCGACTTGTGTTTTCAAGAGAGTCAACATGGATGCCCGCGGAGCTGCGTTGGTTATAGCCATTCTCGAGGCGCTTTTTGTTTACTTATTTGTTCGCAACCAACTACTGCTTCTCGTTGAAAGTTTTAAAAGTAGTTCTGACCTCTTGTCGCTGCTCAGGAACGAGGATGGCGCCGTGTTTTTGGTTTCGTAGAAGTGACGTCAAAGGACGGAAGTTCCTTCTGAATGGACAGTATTTGGCTAACTACTGCCGCCTAGAGGCTTGGCATACTTAGCATGTTTGAAAACGCGCTTCACGGTGTATTGTAGCTGCGTTTTTAACAAACGTCGATGTGAATTCCAACACGGAGTCGGGGGGAAATATTCGGCTGTTTAAATAACACCCGACTACGTTATGGAAAGTTTGGCCTAAAAGAAGAAAAAAAAATTGAGTCGTATTTCTTTTTGTTAATTTCTCTATACTTGCATGGCAGTTAAATGCTAATTAAAACACCTGTTGGGTTAGGGTGTGAAACAAACTCGCTATTATTAGTCGACAATAAATTGCTCCTATTAGAGCAACTTGAACAGCAACCATTGTGTTAAATTTGTGTCCGGAAAGGTCAGTTTTTGACACACCACTCAATACAATGCGGTCTGTTTGCATGTGTGACACGTTTCATTCTTGACATTCTTTATTGATCACCCTCTTCCCCAACAAGTAACCGCTCAAGAGCAACAGTGTACACACACAAAAATACAATTGTCATTCCGGTGTGACAACACAAAGCCAGTGCAGGAGGCCAATGGGTCACCATTAAGTCTAAAAACTACATTCAGAATTCATTGCTAAGCAGTACAGAGGGAAAGTTATGGTATCATTAGTCCACTTTACTCTCAGTAAACAGATGTTTCTTTGACAAGACGTGAAAAAATAAGTGTTTTCTAAGTGTCTAAAGACTAAACGCTTGTATTTAGTGCTCTGGGTGAGATGATCATAAAGTAGAACTATCAACACTAATGAATAAAAGGCAGCAGCAGTGGACATTGAAGAGGGCCTGCCCTTAGGGAGGAAAAAAAAAAATCAGTGACAGGGTAAAGAAATATTTACATCAACTGTGTACAACTTCATTTATAAATATGGGTATAAATTAGAAAAATAAAACAAAAACCTACTGTAGTTCAATGTTCTACTTCTACATACACATTTAATGCCAGTCTGATCATTATTATTTGGTGGGTGTGGGAGGGAGGGAGGCACCGCAATGAATAAATGGAGCAATCGATGCTTAATTATCTACCAGTTACGTCACTAAGGTCCCAGTCGCGACAGTCAAAACATAAATTAATAAAGATTCAATCAACGTACCCACACTTAACGTGAACAGCGTCAGTTGGGGTTTCTTAATAAACAAAAACAATAAATTACGCACTTGAGGAGCCAATGACAAGTAGATTTGAGGGCAGTTTATGCCAAATTAGGTCATGTGGGTGTACAGCAACCAGCTGATGACGGACTTAACTGTCTGACCAGCATGATTCCATTTGGAAAAGCTTGTGCTCATCTTCCAATTAGACTACGCTAAAGAACGTGAGCAGTTCCTATTTGACATGAACACCGTCCTACCACAGTACATGTCAAACCACCAAGTGTCACTACGAACTCCGGGAACGCTACACGTAGACGAGATCTCGCCCCTGAGCCGGTGGGCCGCCGGGGGCCTCGGAATCCGCCTCGTCCTCGTTGAGCCCCTCGTACGCGATGGGCTTGGGGCAGCTGTACGGGTGGCCGTTGTCGTCAAAGAAGCGGCGGAAGGTGAACTCGTAGAAGGCGTGCTCGGGATGCTTGCCGTTGCGGAACCAGCAGCCCGTGTCGCCGAGGTCGTCCTCGCCGTCGCTGTCGCCGCTCCACAGCTTCTCGGGGTCCACGGGGTCGAAGTTGGACGTGTCGGTGGAGTGGGCGACGGTGGGGACGTACGGCGCCGTCTGCTGCCGCAAATCGCTGGAGAAGTCGATGGTCTTGAAGAAAGGGTGGGCTTTGATTTCGTCGGCGCCGTTCCTGCCGAGGCGGTCCTCGGGGCCGCGGCAGAGCTTCACGATGAGGTCCGACGCCTCCGAGCTGAGCTTGGCAGCCGGCGGGATGTGCAGGGTGCTCTTCCAGTTAATCACCTGGGCGGCCGGCACACATACCGCATTACACGCCGGCCCACTACGGGCATCGACATACACCTGCGGTCCACATACCTTCAGCTGCGTCTCCAGGGGCGTGGTCGCCAAGAAGGGAGGCTGTCCGACGACCATCTCATACAAAATGACGCCCACGCTCCACCAATCACACAGCTGGGTGTATCCTAGACGACAGCACAGACATTGGCTATCAATCAGGCTGCATGGAAAAAAAAAATGTTTGTTCCAAGAAAAACACCTATCTCAACAGTGGTGTACATAAGCCATCCAACACAATACTGAAACTTGTCATTTGGACATGCAAAGCAAAGTCAAGCTTTCCCACAGTGGAGGAGTGTACCTGTCCTGAGCAGAACTTCAGGCGCGATGTAATTGGGCGTCCCCACCAGCGAGTGGGCCAAGCAGCGCTGGTGCTGCCGGGCCTTTCTCCTCTCCAGAGGCTTGAGCCGGTCCGTGCAGCGGCAGTTGGCCGGGTCCTCCCATTCCTTACTGAAGTCCATGCTGTCTTGCCTCACGTGGTCCCCTGCAATCCAAACACAAGCATGACCCAAGTCCACGCAATGACATGACGCAAAACATTGTCTTCTGCCATGACGCCATGCTTTCTCTGGTGCATATTTCCAACCATTAACCCTCTCAGGCTCAAATGAAGTTTTGGTAACAGTTCGGTAGTATTAGTAGTCGAACGTTAATGAAGCCTTTCACCTGAAAAACTCAAGTGTAAAAAAAATAAAATAAATTTAAAGCGGGAAATCAACCCAAACATATTTTTCTTAAAGAATACGTTCCCAGCAGGCCTACTAGTTGAAGCACGGCATTCTGATTAATATTGTGTTTGTGGAATAAGAGTTAATCCACCCGTTTTTAGCCATCTGTGGGGGTAACCATTTTGTCACTTCCGTCGACTGAAAATGACATCACAACTGCTCAGGACTCAGGTAAAGACCATTCATGGTCCAGCTTCAAGAATATGTTTCCAGCAAGCCCACTAATTGAAGCACGGCATTCTGATTAATTTTGCGTTTGTGGAACATAAGTTAAGCAGTAAAATGCACTTGTTTTTGGCCATCTCTGGGGGCGGCCATTTTGTCTTCTGTCAACTGAAAATGACATCACAACTGCTCACAACCACCAATCACGGCTGACCCGTTTTCTGAATCTGAGCCGTGATTGGTGGTTGAGAGCAGTTGTGATGTCATTTTCAGTCGACAGAAGACAAAATGGCCGCCCCCGGAGATTGCTAAAAACGGGTGGATTGACTCGTACTCCACAAACGCAATATCTGTCCGAATGCCTTGTTTCAACTAGCGGGCTTGCATAGAACATATTCTTGACAAAAATATGGTTGGCTTGATTTCTCCTTTAAGGAGTCGAAGTAAAAATAAGTGAGATCCTGTACTCTTAACTGGGGATGTGGCCGGGCTCAGAACCAAGCAATCACATTCCAACTCATCATCTTATATTTGACATGAAGAGTTCTACTTACCACTCTGGTAATACTTGGAGTCATGAGTCCAGCGGAATCCAGTGCAGAGGCCAAAGTCGGTGAGCTTAATGTGCCCGTCTCGGTCGATGAGGATGTTGTCGGGCTTGATGTCGCGGTGGATGAAGCCCATTCTGTGCACGCTCTCCACGGCGCAGGTGAGCTCGGCGATGTAGAACTGAGCCAGCTCTTCCTTGAAGATGCCGAGCCGGATGAGAAGGCTCATCATGTCCCCCCCGGGGATGTACTCCATGACGAAGTAGAGGTTATCCCGGTCCTGGAAAGAATAGTAGAGACGCACCACCCACTCGTTGTCGGCCTCGGCCAGGATGTCCCTCTCGGCCTTGACGTGAGCCACCTGGTTCCTGAGCAGCACGTCCTTCTTGCGGAGGGTCTTCATGGCGTACAGCGCCCCCGTGTCCTCTTTCCTGGCCAAGCACACCTCGCCGAAGGCCCCGATGCCCAGGGTCTTGATTCGTTTGAACATGCACTTGTCCATCTTGGCCCGCTTTAGCCGAATGTAGTTGGACTCCTTCTGGCAGAGCATCATACGCATCTGCTCCTGGGCGTCTGACGACAAGCCCACCTGAGCGGCCGACAGTCAAGAGTCAGCACGCGGCCGTAATAACCACACAAAAACTCACATGCAGTCCTGGTTAGAAATGTCAAAAGCATACAAAATACACTCGGGCAATACAGTGTCCCCCCCGCCAAATCGCAGTTCATCGTTGCCAATAGACTTGACAATGATATCTGATCAGCTGGATCGGATCGGCACGTATTTTGCAATTCATGCAAAATCGGCGATGGGTTGTAATGTCAGATCAATCAATGTCATTAATCGGATCCAAATAATGTCTTTATTTATGAATGTGTATCGGTGTTTTGGGGAGAATTTTTAGGGCTTCATTATTGGTAATTTTTCCCAATCCATTTTATTGACCGTCAATTATAGGAGAATTTTGGCTATTAGTGGGCCGGTCCCAATCCCCCACAAACAAGTTGTTTAGTGTTTAAACTCGCTGATCGGCTCCAAAATCCTGATTGTGTAAAGCCTAGTTGCCAACTCTGCTATAACGCAGATTTCCGACCGATCCGCATTTGGCATTATATGTTAGCAGGACTTTTCGTGTTGAACCAAATTATAGTTTGGCTGAACATTTTGGTACATAAATATAGAATGTTTGATACTAAATGAAATGTTTTCAAAGTTGTGTGGATTTTGCGAGTAGGTCTGCAACATATCCCCGTGATTGACAGGGGTTCACTGTATTTCAATACAAAAATGCAGCGTCGTGACGAATTTGAAAGAATGGAAGACATGAAGGGGCATGCGAAGCAAACATGCCTCTGTAAGAGGGGTGTGTGTTTGTGTACATCGCAATCAGATACTTTTACCTCTCAGCTCAGCTGCTAGTGACAGCAAGGAGAGAAAGAAGGGCCGAGAAAAACAGAACAGCATGAAAAAGGCGGCACAGGAAGCAAAAAGGAAGTCAAAGATTGGAAAGTGTTGAAAAGCGGCAGGAAAGATGATTCATTTCAAATGAATCGGTTGTTGGAGTTCTCACCCTCTGCATTTCGCTCTCCAGCTGTTTCCTCCTCCGGATACGCTGCTGATGGTTCTTCAGGATGTTCTCCACATGTTGCTCCATGAAGAACTTAAAGGCCTGCGGGGAGTACAAAGCCACCCGGCCCGACTCCCCCCTCCGCTCCTCGTCCTTCTTGTTGCGACGCACGGGGACAGGCGACGTCGTGATCTGCTTCTTCTCCTTTTCCGTCGCCGCGTTGCTTTCCGGACTTTCTGCTGCCTTCTCCCGCGCGCCGCCGTCCCCCAGAGCGCCTTCGTCTTCCGCGGGCTCCTCCCTGCTTGCGCCGTGCTTACCCGCCCCTTGGTCATACGCCGGGGGTGACGGTGCAGCTTGCTGTTGGAGGAGGTGCTTGGGGTAGGGCGGCGGGGGGCCCTGGTAGCTGGGTACCTCTGCTACAACGGGGATCTGAGGAACGGGGGCTGAGGGCTCCGGGTACGCGGGAGCGGCCTGTTGCATCCACGGAGGGTGCGTGGGGGCGACGGCGGTGTGCAGTTCGGGCTTCTGGACTCGCATGCTTTTCACGGGCTGCAGGATGGGAGCTTGTGTGATGGCGGTGACCGTGGTGGCGGACGGCTGCGAGCTGGCGGGATGGCCGGCTCTACTGTTGAAGGAATTGGAGCGCGCTAACATGCTGTGCTGCCATGATGGAGACACATCTTGGTTGCTACTACTGCCCGATGACGACTGGTTGGGCTGGTTGGGCGCGAGGGGGCTTTGAGACCAGGAATGGGCGGGCCCTATGTTGTACATATCAAGGTTGTGGCTGTTCCGATTGGGAACCATCAGGGACTGAGGGATGTTCCCACCATTAACGTACGACGGAGAGGAAGCGGGCCCCCCAGCCTGCATCTGCTGGTCAGTGGGACTGTGTCGGCTGCTCTGGTTGAGCGGGTAGGGCGGAGGAGGTTGCCTGCTGCCTCCTGCCATGTAGTCTGCCTGAGGTGAGCCATTCTGAGACCAGCCTGACGGGAAGGTGAACTTATTTCCTGCCGAGCTTTGCATGATGATGGGCTGGTGGCCTACAGGCACTGGGCAGATGCGAGGCACAAGATAATCCATGTTTCCAGAGTAGCGCTTGGTCGACGGGTTGCTGTCCCAAGAAGACGCCGACGGCATCGGCCCGCGGTTCGGAGGAGGCGTGACGCTGCGCACCTGAGGTGGCAGGAGAGGATTGACTCTCTGGCTGTTGCCAGGGTGACCCTGCGGGAAGGCAGGAGGGGGCCCTGGACTGTCTGAGCGGTACATCATGGCATGGCGAGGAGCCAGGGACTCGTTTGAGCCTTTCCAGCTGGACCTTCTCGGTAGGGACTGCTGAATGTGAGTAGCACCTGCAGACAACACATGATCTGACTGTTGAATATATTTAAAAACAACAGAATACATCGATTCTGTGTGATATTAAACTGTGACAACGCTAATTGTATTTGCACTTAAATAAATGCTATTTTGGATGGCAGGTCAGAACAGTAGATAAAATGCAAACAATGTGAATGAAGAATTACATTTCTACACATTCTTTACATAGGACATTTTTGAAATGGCAGGGAAGGGTGGGGCAGTGTTAGTCCCAATTGACCGTTCACCTACCTGGGACTTTGAGGCATGCAGTGCTTGGATTGGCGGCAACCATCTGTTCCCTCATCGAGTCTTGGACCTTTGTCATGTATTCGCCAGCTGTCCCCACACTCCGACCAGTTGTCTGCACAAGTACACGAAAAAAAATATATAGATTGTTTTTAGTGCCACAAGATGAATATACAATGTACAATGTTGTAAAAAACATTTTTTTTTTTTGCTTCATTTCCACATTTGTATGTGCAAAATCAGAAAACGTGGAAATAACCCAGTTAATGTAAAATGCAGTTTTTAATTGAAACAACTGAAATGAAGTGTTTCCTATGACTGACAATGAGTCTTTCACATATCTGCTGAGATATTTCGAGCCACTCTTCCTTGCAGAATTGCTTTAATTCAGCACTGGAGGGTTTTTGAGCATAAACCTTTTTAAGGTCATGCCATAGCATTTCAATTAGATTAAAGTCAGGACTTTGATAAAGCCACTCCAAACCTTAATTTTTTTATTTTTTTTTTAAGCCACTAAGAAGTTTACTTTCTTTTTCGATCATCAGATTTGTACTAGCTCACATTTTAGCAATAATTTCCCTGCTTCCGCTGTGCCATAAAGGGACTTACCACATTTTATTAAAAATAAGAGACAATTGGTAGATCATACTTGATGTCATCTTCATACTTGTCATTTCATTCAGGACATTTTTCAAATAGCTATTCCATAAACAAGATGCACCTCGTGATTATGAATCACTGGCTTATGTGCAGAATGTGACAATCTTTTTGTTGCTCATACCTCCTCAAACCCAGGAAATGGAGGTTCCATCGACACGTGTTTGTTGAGCTCTGCTGAAGTGCTGGCCTCATTTGCAAAAGGCATCAGGGACTCGCGGATCTCCTGCAAGGCCTTATGGTGAGGGTTTTTGGGGTTAAAGCAGCGCCCCTGTTGCCTCAAGTCCTCTGGGAGCATTTTCCCACTAAAGTCCACTTTGGGTGGGTCGGAGTGCTTCGACAGGTTCCGCAAACTGTTCCGGATTTCCTTCAGCATATGTTGGCTGTTGCCACTGTAGTTGCTGGCAGGGAACGTTTTGGGTCGCATCTGCCTGTAGCCCTCTGGTTTCTCTCCTCTCTTCATGTAAGAGCATGTACGAAGACGATGATGGGGATAAAGAGGATGTGACACAGGTTAAAGGGGCAACCAAGGCTCTTGGGGGCCGGGGTGGTCTTTTTAAAGACCAATCTCACATTTGGATATTGCTGACATGGGTGCACTGTCCGTGATAAGGCATTCAGAGCATCTGTCAAGTGGTCCAACAGGTTGGACAAAGGGGATGCAGAGAACACATAAACATCGTTAATAGGGCAATAACATTCCATCAATGTGTCAACGCAATGCCATTTCAATAGAAAACCTAGCACAATGTGTATCACAAAACAAGACTTGTGTTGGCGTCATTAGTAATACAAGCTAAGTGCCACTACGCGCATGAGCTGGCATTAAAAGCGTAGTAAACAAACGAAGAACGCATAGTGAGTCCTACGTCGAACACATAACACTACGTCGAACAACATCTGTAAAACTACTTTGTTAAACGGCCAAACGGTATTCCTCGCATCGCGGCCTATGTATGTGTTGCTGCTAAGCTAACGCAACAACGACTTGCGGAATACTTAGCATGTTAGCTCGCAACAGCACCAATTGCACCAACTCGCTTGAGCGGCCGCGTTTGACAACTCACCATTGTACGTAAGTGCGCCTTTCCCAAACAGTGTTTTAATGTTGACCACGTACGATGCTGTATCGTTAAGGAGTAATGCGGTGTGAACAAAATGTCCTAATTGAGGCGAACTAGCTGATAGCGTGTGGTGTTGAATTCCTGGGATAGCAGAATGACAAGTACAGCAAACAAGTTACACAGACTAACCACAGAACACTTCCAGTTCTTGTAGAAATAAAATGAATAACGTGAACGGTAACTGGGCCATCAAGTCAGAATGTGACACAACCAGTAGAGGTGTTTTAGTGGTTTATAAAATTATGAAATCGTTTAAAAACAAGCAACTCAGTTTCAGGTTATATACCTAGTCCGTTCGGTTATTAACTTTATTTTGAAAGTCCAGCCGGAAGTAACAGTAACAAGAATTTCATAAAAGCTTCTCGCAAAGTACCCGGATGCGGGTTGTTTTCGTATATTTTGGCACTTTTTATCGCTACACCGTTAGGACTATTTAGAGGTGGCAAAAGTAATCACACTTTGTACATAAGTAAAAGTACTAATACTTACTTACGTAACGTAAACAACACTTGGTAAAAGTAGAAGTACTGATTCAACTCCTTTAAGTACAAAAAAAGTATACTCTGAAATGAGAAAATTAAAAAAAAGAAAGCTTAAATTCCAGCAGACATACATCTACATTGGACTAATCACCAGCGAACTACAAGCATAAAAAACCCCACAAGTTTATTTATTCATTCATTTAGTTCCAAAATGATTAAATTGGCATTCATACAAAAGATGAAAAATATTCAGCTGGGAATGATTAACACAAAGACTTAATCAATTCCGCACATTAATATGCATTGTGAAGCAACACCAACTTTGTATTGTAACTGGAACTGAACCTGTAAAGAACATTTGCAAAGTGTTTAAACTGGGACCTGTCTGTTAACAAAAATAGCCTCTCCATCAGTCCCGCACACGAGACACTGTCCAAGTACATCCAAACTGTTTACGGACAGCGTTTGGCTGGGCAGCATGTGCGTTGTCTCCAGACGACCTTTACTTGAGTCTCCGCTGAGCCATGCGTTGATGAGGGACTGGTTGCCTCCGGCTGGAGCCATCGCACTGCGCGACACCATGCTGTTGTTTCTACCACCTGGGAAAACCAATTAAAAACACCACTCAGTATATAGATGTAAAACCTCGCTTCATAAGACTAATGTTTTTTAAGCTTGATTATATGGCAGTGTTAGTCAAGCTGCCGTGGTTCTGAAAGAATAATAGACTGTCTTCTATGGTTATCAGACTTGCCGTGCAGGAAGGATGGCATGTCTGAAGGTGAGGATGTCTCCCAGTGCAGCAGTGATCCGTCCTCTGAGCATGTGAACAGATGATCTGGGTTCATTGGGTGGAAGTGGACTTCCCACGCTGCAGAAACACAATAAAATCAGGTATAAATTTGAAATTAAGTGTCAGTCGCAAGTAGAAAAAAAAAATACAAATAAAAATCCTACTTTCAGCAGAGTGCGCCTCCATGAGTGAGAAAGGCACATTGCTTTGCCTCACATCCCAAACACAGAGCATTCCGTCCTGGCCTCCCGTGGCCACAATATGCTGCTGGTTTGGATGTCTGTCCACACAGTGTAGGGGGACCCGATCACCTGACCTGAAATTACAATGTGGTATTCGTATCAGTCATCGGAGGATAAACTCATGCAGCAATTTTGACTTGTGTGATCTTACAGAGAAAGAATCTGCGATGGGGAGTTGCTCTGTTGCCGGAAATCCCAAATCTTGAGCTGGCCGATGGAATTCACCGTCAGTATCTCAGTTGTTCTCAGGTAAGTCACAGCATGAATTGTACTGCTATCTGCATTCTCTATAAAATGTACCCAAAAAAATATCACAGTATTAATGAGTCTTCACACAGCTTTATCCCAATCTAAAACTTGAATCTATGCAAGTAGAACAGAAACCGTATTCTAGAGCTAACCTATGATTCGAATGACCCCTTCCTGGTCAGCTCTGTAGACAATAATCCTGCCGTCTTCACCAACGCTAACAATCTCAGGGCTGCTGCACACCACACTAGTACACGGGGCATTATCACAAGGGTAATGATGCGCTTCTGCCCACTTGTGTGAGATGGATAGTGCCTGTTGTCAACAACAAAAAAAGAGATTTCACTACAACAGGCAGTAGCCCACATTGTTGACACTTTTGCTCTGAAATGCATCACAGTGAGGTCACACATACTTGCTTGGAGAGTTAGACAGCTTTTTTAAAAAAAAGAAAAACACACAAAAAACCTCATATATATATATATATATATAAATTATAATATAATATAATTATTTAAAATCAGTTAGAACACTTTAATATTTGCTGTACCTGATTGGTTTGGTTGTAGCGGAATATGGTAACGCCTCCGGTCGATGATGCTGTGACGACTCTGTCTTGGTCCAGAAACTGTACAAAAAATGAAATTAGCCCATATCAAAATATTCACATTCTCCAATGCAGTTAGAATAGTATTACAAATCAGAATTACGAATTATTCACCTAAGATTAAGCAATCATGATTAGGGATGCACAGATACCACTTTTCTGAAGACAAAGTATGAACAAAATACTTGCTATTTGAATTTGAATACTTGCTGATTCCAAGTACTGATTCTTGATAATGCCATTACTCCATTGAAGTTTTATGAAAATTTGCTTCATTTGAAGTTAACAATTATTGTTCAAAAACACAAACATTTCTTGAACCTGACCCAAGTTTCACTCAAATATAGAAAGTTACAAGTTTAAGTTAGTCTAGACAATACAGTATTGCCACTGATACATCAAGCTAGCGCATATAGTGGCTTTCTAACTTAATGCTGAAAGAGTGACTTACTTGAAGATCGAGAACATCTCCCTCATGCTTATGTTCACACAGCAGCTTCGGGTCTCCATCGAATCCTTCTTCCAAAGAAGAAATTCCATGATTTCCAATAGACCAAATTGAAACTGTGTTGTCCTATAAAGAGAGAGGTGTCCTTTTAAGATTAAGAAGACATATATAATGTGACAGAATTGGAGTTGATTGAACGATAAACATATTCATATCACAACTTTGGACCTTACAAAACAGAGGTTGAACGCTGTGACTAAACTTCTAACACATGAGCTAAGTGACGATAGTACGAACTACACGTTATCATCACACAGCTCTGACACTCACAAAACGCATCTCGATCGTGGTTCGGCACCACGCGATGAAACAAAATCGCTCATGTTATCATAAACGAACGACAAACCTCGTTATCCCAAGAGCCAGTCGCAAAGATTTCGGGCTGTTGCAGAGAAGAAAGCGATACCGGCCGCCATCTTACTTTACTGATTTTCTGAGACACGTATTTCGCATTAATACTTTCCATTACAGCAGAATAGTTTGTTTTTCTTTTTGTTAAATGCACGTTTATTGAAGCTAGCTTTAGCTGTCAACGGCGAATATTCAAGCCTCCTCAACCGCTCTACTGAACGCCGCACTACGGGACAGCTATGAGGACAAACGTCATTCCACGCGAATAGTAGTAGCACGCCCTCTAGCGGTCGCAATCGACACTACACTTGTAAATCTCATAATCCAACGAGTGAGCGATGCAGAAATAACTTCGTTGAAGAGGCATATATTTCAACACTTACTTCTCATGAAATGACACCACTCTGCATCATACTGCGTCAAAAACGAGCCGCCCCGCTGTAGATTCACCGTGGATGTCTGGTGACGTATCCGCTGCTCCGTCTGCTTTGGAGGTTGCCAGCTTCCTCTGCAAAACACTTGGCGCAGGCGCGGCACTGACGGCTGCTGTCTACTTAGTCCGCAAAGTCTGCCTAATAATGGCGTGGAAATCCGGAGGAGCTAGCCATGCAGAACTTGTCAACAACCTGCGCAGTAAGTCCGCATGATCGGGGGAGCAGCAGCGAGCTGCGGCAAACGCGGGTGTTGCCTGCAACCGCTTTAGTTTTGGAGGTTGAGCTCACCAGTTGGAGCTAGCTGGTTGCTAAGCTAACTGACATGTCGTTACCTCTCTCCACCCCTTTCCAACAAACCAGCTCCCGTCGTCTTACATGCGCACGCGTCCGTGGTAGAGGGCACGGAGACACAAAAATGCCCATTCAAGGTCACCGGGCGTTATTCGTTTGGTTAGCTTTGCTAGTTAGCTTTATGTGCGTCATTTGGGGACGTTGGAGGAGGCAGCGATTGCAGAGCACAGCCAGCCAGGCACCCTGCCCACATTCACTGATGCTATCAATGTAGCATCCACTTGACTCCTTCCTGAATGACACGGACAGCTGAAAACTTGTACTGTATGTGCTTCTGCAGTCTATATTGCAGGAGTACCCCAGTCCAGTCCTCGTGTTTTAGATGGTGCCCTCCTCCGACAGACCCGATTCTAATGATCATCTTATCTGCAAGCTTGGAAGAAGCCTGATAACGATCCTGATCATTTCAATTAGGTGTGTTGGAGGAGGGACACATTTAAACAGGCTGGATATAATAAAATAATAAGCAAATAATTGTCTCCCAAACTTTTCATTACACAATGAGACCAAAACTTTATAGAATTCCATATCGGTCCAACACGCTCAGTAATATAAATAACTTAGTGAAAAAGAACACGGCAGTTATGAATTAATTACAACAAACATGAATTAAAAAAAAATCTAGTTGCCCAAAAATTGTGTGCCTGCAGGATTTTCCTCCAACATTTGGTGATCCCATAAAAAGTGATGCATGAACCAAAACAATTATTTTTAAAATGTGTGACTCCTTAAGTGCCTTATACGCTCCCAGTGCATTTCCTTTGGCCAGAAACATACTTTTTAGCAGAGGTGGGCATTCTGTCTGACGGACCTGTCCGTCTGTCTGTCACTGATGGACACCCGTTTTGCTGACGGACCGTCAAACTTTTGCAAAATGCCCACCTCTGCTTTTTAGCATGTTTTACAAGTGCTGCACATGTCTGTTATGTATAGTAAAAATATCAACAGATAGAAGTACCCGGCTAATATATGCTAGAATGGTCCATCCAACTGCTTCAATGTTAAATTTGTAATGTACTGTATGTGTAGGACTAGCTGTGAATGTCGGTGTAATGAGAGCAGCGCCGGCTGTCGTTGGCTTTTCTTACATTTGGCACCAACTGCGTGCAACCTGTTAAAAGAGATTACGCTCAAGACACTCACATTTTTATTTTTTTCTCATCTGTATTTTCTTTTTCCATATGTTAGAGGTCTTTGAGGACATTTTCAGTCTTGATTAGACAGCAGCAAATACAATCCAGTCTATGACCGACATGGCTTTAAAAATTAAAATAAAATAAATAAATAAATTTGTCACTTAATTAACCTCATAGATTGTATATGATCAGTGAATGTTTGTATCTGTCTGTAAATGTAGTTTTCAACTTGAAGGTGAACTTGAGTACATTTAATTGACGTAATCTCTCAAGAATTGTATGTGTTTACCTTTACTCTACCGGATGCCGTTTCTCAGCTTTCTGCTTTAATGTGTAATATTCCGCTTTGTGTTTTTGCTATTTTGCATCCGCAGAAAATGGCATCATTAAATCCGACAAGGTCTATGAAGTTATGCTGGCGACAGACCGGGCTCATTTCTCTAGGTGTAACCCTTACATGGACTCGCCACAGTCGATAGGTATGTCTTCTGTATAGAGTATAGAAATCGTGTGAAATTCGAATCATTGAGCGAAATATACTAACCAAAATCCATGCTTCTCTTTTAACCAAAAGGCTTCCAAGCGACCATCAGCGCCCCGCATATGGTATGAATTCACCCAATCTGCAGAGTCTCTACTCAGCACCCTGTCAATCAGACAAATGCTTGTAATAATCACCTATTCCGAGATAACATTAATAGGAAATACAGACATTTCTTTAATTGTACCCATTTTTTTTTTTTAAGCGTCTGGACTTATTAGAGAAAAAAAAAAAAAAAATCTTAATACGACCTTTGACCTTAGCTCTCTTAAACCGAGCATCTTTACTGACAAGTTTAAATCTATCTTTTCTCCGATTAAGGAAATGTAGTCAAAGACCCATCCCCCCGTGTCAACTATCGTTACAAACATGAACATTTGAAAGCCAATCTCACTCATTTCTTTCTCCCTGTGCCCACTCAGCACGCGTATGCCCTGGAGCTTCTACACGACCAGCTGTACGAGGGCGCCAAAGCCCTGGACGTGGGCTCCGGCAGTGGAATCCTTTCTGTTTGCTTTGCACGAATGGTGAGCCGCACGTGTGACGCATAAAATCTCTCTCGGATTCATCGCAGCGCAATGTAGTCTTGTGATCGTGTCAAGCATGAGCAGCGTCCCATTCTGTCCTTTCCAGGTAGGTCCCGAAGGGAAAGTTGTAGGCATTGACCACATCAAAGAGCTGGTTGACGACGCTGTAACCAACGTGAAGAAAGACGACCCCAGTTTGATCACGTCGGGTCGAGTCACATTAAAAGGCAAGTCATTTTGATGGACATTTCGAGAGGATTTAAAATGCACGTGGTGGTGGAGTATCGTGAGGGTATAAAATGCCGCTTATGTTAAACGGTCTCATCTGTGTTTTCAGTTGGAGATGGACGACTGGGCTACCCAGACGAGGCGCCTTATGACGCCATCCATGTTGGAGCGGCAGCATCAACGGTCCCCCAAGCCGTGAGTCTGAGTTGGAAATCTCCACGGATCGGATGCTCACTCAATGACTTCTTTCGAAACATTTTCCCGTAGAAAATCACGGAAATTCAAAAATCCATTTTGTGTACCGCTTATGCGGGATTTGGGTGATCTGGAACCGGGGTACGCCGTGGGCTGGTCACCAGCCAATTGCAGGGCACATGTAGATAAACAACCATTCTTGTACATTCCGATGGACACTTTAGAGTCGTCAATCAAACTAGCCTGCGAAAGCTTTGTACAATATCATACATGAAAATATTCCTGTCACAGCTCCTGGACCAGTTGAAGCCCGGCGGTCGTCTCATTCTGCCCGTGGGCCCGGCAGGGGGGAACCAGATGTTGGAGCAGTACGACAAGATGGAGGACGGCAGCACCAAAATGAAGCCCCTGATGGGGGTGATATATGTGCCTTTAACGGACAGAGACAAGCAGTGGTCCAGGTGGAAGTGACTCCCTTCCCCCCCCCCCCCCCTCCCTCCTCCCACTCTCCCCTTCTCACAGCGGAAAAGGTGAAATGGGCGTGGCTTGGAGAAGGCAACGGATCACAAGAGGCTGCATTTTGCTGCTTGCTGACATATTTTGCTTCTTCCATACCATGCCAAGTAGCTGCACGTTTCTTTTTCTTTTCTTTTTTTTTTTTTTTTCTTTTTTTTCAAACACCGTAATCACGCAGCTGTGGGTGAATCAAACCCGCGAGACTAACAAAACTTGAAAAAGCAACAACACTGTGAAGGCTTGTGTTTGGTCTTAATCAGCATGACCCCATGAATAATAATCTGGAACGTCGCAACTATTTTTTTATTTGATCTTCTGCTCTGTGAGATGTAGACAACACTGACGAGTTGGATTGTGTGTGTGTGTGTACATTTTTGTATTTGTAGCCAATTTTCAAAGAGTGTTATCTGGGCCTTCTCTAACATCCACAACTTCTGTTTCCTGCAGGGATGAACTCTGAACAGGAAGACAGTCCATATTCCACCTTTTTAA
Source organism: Filicampus tigris (assembly GCF_054856515.1). Lineage (NCBI taxonomy): Eukaryota > Metazoa > Chordata > Actinopteri > Syngnathiformes > Syngnathidae > Filicampus > Filicampus tigris. The sequence goes on along the minus strand of NC_141236.1, from coordinate 3,898,407 downwards.
TATCGAACCTGGACCGAAACAGACTTGGGGGGCGTGGTCAAGCAGCACTTTTTGTTCCAACAGCGTAACAAAACCTCTGATTTAAATTTATTCAATAAGCGAGCTGGACTATAGAGTATCACTGAACTGGGGGGAAAAACTGTTTTTAGCTTCTTTTTTTTTTTTTTTGATTCACTGAATTACATTTTCTGTTGCAGTTTCCATATACTGAATGCAGTCAGCCATATACTTACACATAAGTGTTATATTTCTGCGGAAAAGGAGAATGCTGGACTTGAATGATAAAAGCCTGAGCTTTTTAGGTTATTCACATCGCTGCAGTCTGGTGTGGGTCATCTAACTTTCAATTTCTCAGCTAATGGCTAACCCTAAGCCCCCCCTCCCCCTCCCCCAACACCTGATTGCAGTATTAGCACACGCCGATGCAACCCACATATCCCGTTTGATGTGCAGCACTGAAGACTATGTTATACTACAGCCTAGCATACATACCGGAAATGCTTTCCATCCAAAGAAAACGGACCATTAACACCAACACGTGCATGGCAGAGATGCGCTTTCAAGGAACATCAAATGCAGGCCCCTCTGGTGATTTTTCAGTCACTGCTTTGCCAAAACAAGCTCTTATAAATGAATGTCTTGTCTTGGGGGGAGGAAGAAAAAAAAAAAACAATCTTTAAGCACATTTTATTTTGAGTGAACTGAGTGGTGATTGTCATGAATTATGGAACGGCATATGACAATAAAGAGTTGCTTATGTTTTGTCTTGCGTTCTGTTTCGTGCCCTTTTCCGAAATATGTCGAGCAGGCTTCAACACGATTTATTTCTACTAGTGAAGAAGTCCCATCCATCCATGTATAAAAAGCAATACGAATTTTTAAAGTAAAAAAATTTAAAATTTTAAGGACCTTGTAGAATTTAAAACAAATCAGATGATGTTCAAAATACACCAAAATTTGCTTCCAATAAATATCCCCCAAAATGTTTGGCAGAAGGGAAGGGGAAAAAAATAGAATAAAAAAAACAAAAACATACCTGAACCACTCTAAAAATTGTGTGTTACAATGTAGTGTCAATTTATGGAATTGTCTTGATGGAGAAATCAAAGCCGCCAAAAACTTGATGCAACTTAAAAAGCTTTATAAAAATCACTTTCTGCGTAAATACGCAGAAGTTGAAAAATAATAATTAAAAAAGGCAGCAGCTAGTAGCAACCTGCTTTTCCCTTAATCTTATTTCAGCACTGATTATTTGTATGCTCATAAATGGGAAAAAAAAAAGGGGGGGAAGATGTTTGGTGAACGAGGGGTACGATATTTATAAGGTCTTTGAACTTCAACATACTCCTTTTGAGTTGCAATTGTAACTTTATTTTGAAATGTGTTCATTTTATTTTAAACATCCTGAAATAAAAATAGTGCCTGTCCTCGTTGAAGTCACAAGTGTGCTGGAGCCGCCCCGTGTGGACTTTGGCGGAGAGGCAGAGTACACCCTGGATTGCCAACCATTCATAATTCCACCTCTTGGTGATTTTACATCGTCATTTAAACCTGACATGCATGTCGTTGGAATGTGGGCGAAAACCCACACAAGCGTGGGGAGAACTCCACAGCTGAGCTGGGATTCAAACCCAGATTCTATTTACCGTCAGCTATATGCTCGAACCACTTTCCAACATACTGTGGAAAAATAACATTTTTAGATGTAGTCATACGTTTTAAACCAGTAACTCCTTTGGGGCAAAAAAAAACAAAACGAAATGTGATTCAATTGATCAAATCCAATGGTAAATGCTAGATTGATCCTTTTATAAAATAAACTTTAATCTCGAATGACTTGCAGCACTATGAATGAATACATGTACTCAATATTATACATACCCATGAAGCTTTGCAAGTATGCATTGCAGAATAGGACAAGGGGTACCATATGACTCTTACTATGGCTTAGTGTACCAATTCACTACTCAGTGTATTTACATTTCTATCCACAGGTCAGTTCAATATATTCAGAGCACAAAAATGGCACGGTTCATTTTTATACAGATGTCAAAACAACGTAAAATAAAGAATAAAAATATATCCTCTTTGATTCTGGTGAAGGAAAGATTTGTACAATACTTGAATGAAAACGTAAGATTTTCTTATATCAAGTATTGGCACACATGAACTCATTCACTGCCAAAGACGAATTTATTAGTCTTTTCACAGTCCAGCCATTCAATGCCGGGAATTCATTTATATTTTTTTTCCACATTTTTTCAATGTTAAGGTTAAAAGAGAAAATGTCTGGCAGTGAATGAGTTAATCATTGTACCAAACTAAATTTAAGTTCCACTGAGGAATGCTTGGATGAGTTTGGGAACGTTTTCATGCCCTGACCTCATCCAAAGGACCTTTGTGATGAACGAGTGGAGATAGTTAGCCAGGACCAACTCTCTCTATATTTTTAGTACGTGTAGGGGCCAGGGGTCCCTATACTTGTATCTACAATATTTATGAGGCAGCAGGACGATTTCAGTGTAGAAGCGTGAGGCATAGCAGAGCACGATGGGATGTTTCCAAGCTCACATGAAACTTATTACAGACGTTAGGCTACGGGGAAAAAAAATACAGTGCAAATTTAAAAGGTCCAGACTCGGGCTCTGGTGGCTCCATCCTTTCTTTTTCCCAGCTTAGAATTGTCAAGAGATTCTAATTGTTGCTACAGGTACATGCCGTTGATGAGGTAGTCGGACTCCTCCGTGGTGAGGGGCCGCGCTTTCTTCAGCTTGTGGCGAACGAGTCTCAGGCGACAGGCGATCATGAGCAGCAGCAGGGCGGTGATGATCAGGCCCAGCGCCAGTGGAAGGATGGCTCCTGGCAGAGGAGAGAAGCAGGTAGGACGCAAGTGAGGGATGAACGCCACACATGTGACACATCTGACCTGGTTCTGACCTGATTCGGGGACCGGAGGGCCTCCCTTTACAGGAAACTGTTTGGAAACTGGGATGTCACTCTCTTGGCTCTGTGAAACTCTGGGAGCAGCTTCAGAAAAGGACAATCACAAATTAGATTCACTGCTTCGTCAAGAAACACAATATTTTATAAATTATACAGTACAGGCTGATGCTGGGATTTTTTTAAATTGACACAAAAAAAAAAAATGCTGATTTTTGCAAACAGTTTTTTTTGTCACATTAACACATCAAAACATAACAACATAAAAACATTCAAACAAAAATATTTCCGTTGTAAAAACATAAAAGTCATGAAAAGTCAAATGCTCTAATCTTCATTGTTGTAAGTGTTAAGGGGCCCAAAAAGAAGTGATTTTAATCTTAATTAATCAGCCAATTAATCTGTTATCGGTCAGGCCCTATTATCCAGTACCTATTTCAGTCTGCTTGGTGATAGGAGGAGCCACAGTAGCTGGTTTAAAACCTGGACCTTCACAACAATGACAAAAAAACAAAAATTGTGTAATCAGGAATTCAATGTGGTAAAAAAAATGGAAGAATCTTTCAAAATAAAAGAATTTCTCACTTTTCTGTATGCATTCACTGACACAGTCTGATTCCTGGAGAAAGTTGTTATGGTTGCCCTGGCAACCACCGTATAGGAAGTGTTTGCATTCTCCTGCTTCATGGTCATAGTACCAGCGTGCGAAAGTGCCCTTACAAGGTCCAACAACTGGAGCGGTGGAACATGGATCTACGGAGACAGAGAGCCACACAAATAAATGACGTTAGCTAAGGCTTGAAAAAAAATGATACTGTAACTTTTAATCCAGCCATATTTATGCATTTTCTATTTACAATTTAAAGCAGTTTGGCTTCGGCAAAATAAAATTGAATAATACAATTGAAAAAAATTGGCTTGTTTTGGGCATATCACAAAAAAGAGATATATTGAGTTGTTTATTATGCCATGACTTCATTACGTCGTTACCAAAATACAGTGGTGCCTTGATGAGTGACCAAATGAGCTTGAGTTTGAACTTGAGATATGAGTACTGGTGGGAGTGAATTCAAGTTAACTCACAATAGCAGCAGTTCGGCAAATAGTAAACAATTCTTCAAAAAGAGGCTTCAAGCTGTTTATTGACAATCCCGGTTGAAGTTTACGATCAAAGTAAACATACTGTTGAACAAAAAAACAACCACAACAAACAAAGCAACCACATAGCTTTGCCTTTGGAAAGCCCACTTAGCTTAATGCTAACAGACAATGCACAACACCACTGACATGCTACTAGTCTTAGAGGCAACGCATATTTGAATGCAAACGGTGCAGCAACACATTTAGACAAATAATACAATCGTTTAAAGGCATATATTCTTTATCCTCTACAAAATATGGCTAATATCATAGTGTCTACATAAAGGGGTAGTAGAAGAAGTCTATCCTTCTTCTACAGTATTATACTGACTCCCAGTGGCCAAGGCGGGCACACCAGAGGTTTCTTTATTAAAACATTTTTATTTTTTTTTGGGGGGGGGGGTAGGGGGTGCTGTCTTGAGTTACAAATGTAGCTCATATCTCAAGGAACCATAGTATTTGAAAGATGCAGCGCATATAAACACAATCATATCCTTGACTGTACAGTATAGTGACTTCTGAAGATGCACTTTGGCGTAAAAAAAAGTGACAGGCCACTTGGGGAAGAATCTTTTTTTGGTTTATCTCAGCAAATGAAGGGATCGGATGGCAGCGAGGACAGAGACGCTTTGTTCCGCGGCCCAGCAAGTCTGCAAGCACCGAGCTGTGTTCCCATTGGAATGCAGAATGGATTGTGGCTCTGCCAGCATTTAAGCGCTCAGTGCCATGACTCAATGGCTGCCTACATGGGCTCCATCTGCCTGCATGTGCGGACAAACACTAAAAACCTCACTGCGACAAAAACTCCACAATGACATGGAAGACCAGGGTTTAAGATTCCTGAAGCAATAGACCACATTCAATAATAAATTGACATTGTCAAAAAATTCAATTAATGCTGATCCAACCATAGATTTGCAATCTCAAGCTCATTTTCTAGTGATGCTGCCAGAGAGGCATTCATTTGACAGTCTGTTCATCGTTGTTATTGTAGTATGTGGCATTGTTAAATTATTCAAACTGCATCTTGGAGAAGTATGTCTTTATAATTTACTCGTGTTTTCAAATAATGTAATCAAAATATTAGAAAGGCTGGTTCACATATGACAGTCATATCATGTTGTTTTTAAATTAAGAGACCGCTGCCATATTATTAGTTTTTCTGATATGATATTTTGCTATTTTTATGGGTGTATATGCTTGAGTAAAATGTACATTTCTTAGGTAATGAATTTATGCAAAGGGCTACTAGTTGAATACATACATGTGAAATAACAAAATCACTCAAAGTAATAATATTCCTCAATGTGAAGGCACTAATTATGTTATTATGATTTTTCACAATAATTATCAACAATAATTTATAGGGATGTAACGATTCACTCAGGCCCCGATTCGATTCGATTTTCAGTTGCCGATTTTCGATTCTATTTTTTATAAATTGCTACCATGCTTGTCTCTGTGGTGCTGCAGCCATCCACAAACACAAAATGCAATGATGTTTGGCGCAAGCGCATTATTTGATCTACACGTTCAAAGTGTCGTCAGCATCTGTAATGGAAAAAAAAATTAAAGACATTTTTTAGAATTCTAAATTAGTATATTCTAATGACCTAGGTATGTTATGTCTTTTGTCAGGTGTTGCTGCATAGGGCTTGTGAATGCTGAGATGTCTGAGTTCGATTCGTCTCGAGTCAAATCTATTATTCGGTTTGAATCGATTTTTAGTCGATTTTCGATTAATCGTTAAATCCCGAAGTATGGACGAGATAAATATAAATATGCAACACTTTATTTCTATAAATTGCATTAGACTATGCATGTCTAGCTACCGATGTAACCACTGAGTGTTAATATCATAGTCAAAAGTGTATTTCATGAAAACATTGTCAACTACCTTGACTGTTTGAATCCTGCTGCCGACTGGGTGGAGGTGTGACTCTGCTGCTCTCCTGAGAAGGTCTACTGTTGCCATTGCTCTTCCTGGGCCCAGTCTGGAGCACAAAACTGTCCTCCGACTCGACAGTGTGTGTCACTGGAAGCTGATGGATGGGCAGACCTTCAGCGTGGGTCACTGACTTCCTGCCGGTATCAACTAGGCAAGGATTCGAAAAGTGAGCGCCACCATCTCATACTAAAAACAAACGTTTCCATTTGGGATTATGAGTGTTTTCTTACAGTTTGGACAGAAGTCTTCATCCGATCTATCAGGACAATGCTGCTTCCCATCACATGCAAAGGTGATGTCAATGCAGCAGCCGTCATCACATTTGAACTGGTAGTTTGAGCAGTGGCCAGTACACACTGCCAACAAAACATACAAAAAAAAATATGTATATCTGAGTCTTGAAAAGGTAACTAATTTTCTGTTCGCGTAATGTAGTGAGGTCATTGCCTTCTGCTTGGTGTTTTGGTGCCAGCACTGTAACAGACACATTGTCTGACGTCTTCTGACCGGATGTGTCGGTAACGGTCATCTGAAAAGTGTAGACGCCTTCCTGCAGACCAGTGATCTTCAGCAGCCCTGGATGAGTCGTCTGCAATGCACAGAGACAGACACGCACACATGTAAAGTCACATTTGTTTTCATCACACAATCACACAGCAACTACACGTGGCTGAAGAGTGTATCAAGTTTTAAGTATTTCATATCAGTCATGTTTTTTTTACCGAATCAAAATAAGAAAAAGTATTAAAGGGGAAGTCAACCCCCCACCAAAACTCTTAACAATGTTTTATGCAGTCTCACAAGTTTATAAACTTGATATTCTGATTAATATTGTGTTAGTTGAATACGAATTAAGCAGAAAAATCCACCCGTTTTTTAGCCATCTCAGGGGGTGGCGATTTTGTCACTTCTGTCGACTGAAAATGACATCACACTTGCTCAGGGCTCAGGTAATCACCAATCACGACTCTGCTTCAGAAAACAGATGCACCGTGATCGGTCGTTACTTGATTACTGAGCAACTGTGATGTCATTTTCAGTCGACAGAAGTGACAAAATGGCCGCCCCCTGGGATGGCTAAAAACGGGTGGATTTTTCTGCTTGATTCGTATTCCACTAACACAATATTAATCAGAATATCAAGTTTATAGACTAGTGAGGTTTTTCAGTCGACAGCAAATGACAAAATGGCCGCCCCCTGAGAATGATAAAAACGGGTGGATTTTGATGCCTCATATTCCTCTAATGCATTATTAATCCGAATGCCTACAACATATTATTGTAAACATTTTTGAGTTGACTTCCTCTTTAAACGGGTTTAAGATAAACAAGAACAAATCACACCATTATCTAGAGTAAAACTACCATTCAAACTACCTGGTAGTAAAACAAATTTTCAAGGAATGTACAACGTTTTTGTGAACTATGGCCAACAGCATTTGGAATTATCTTTATACATCAGAAAATAGACAACTATTGATAATTCATTTTTATTTCGTCAACGCCTTGACATGTTTGTAAAGAATATTGAATCTCATTTACAATCCCGCAGATATAACTAGTCTGGTGAGTGTACTACTACTATACACTTTTGTACATTATAATTAGGGGCAGAATTTTAATTTGGTGGTTATCACATGCCCCAGAGTCGAAAGGTTCTAGGTTTGAATCTCGGCTCAAACCTCATACATCTGTGTGACGTGTGAAAAACAATGTGATCGATGTCCAAAATCAATGTATTTTCCTTCCAATCGTTCGATTCCTCTACCTCACCGCTCAAGTAAATTTATGCCCAACTTTGACGATGCAAAAAAAAAAAAAGAATAAAAATCCACATTTGATTCTCAGTGCTACGTATTCTAAGCAGAATGTGTTTACCTCGGGTTTTAATGGTCATAAAAAGCGGAACATGTTGACCTTGAGGTTGCCTCTTGAGGCAGGCGTGTATGTGATAAAGTCTTTATCTCTTTTGCCATGCATTATGGAGCTCTGGCCACAAGCCTCTGTTGACTTACCAGAAGCAAACAAATGTAACCTGACGCCGATCGAGTCTCCTCCTACTGCAAACGCTAACATTGTGTGTGTTTGTTGTTCTCTTTAAAGCTTTGCCTACCATCGCCTTTGAATTCAGTTAATTTAACCAAGGTACAGACGATATAAGCGATCACCCGCAGAGTCACTGACCTTCATAGTGATGCCCGTGTCCCCCTTGACGAGAGTCCAGTCGTAGTGACTGATCCCGCGGTCGTCCACACTGTCGCGGCCGTCCAAAACTGCCCAGTCAGTGGGTAGCTGGATCACAACATCCTGTCCTGCATCGCAGCGAGGAGGCTCGTCAACCTCTGCAACACAAAACAAATAGGTTTCATCAATTACGAAGCTTTGAATTCGTATGAGGCAGGTGTATTGTATTGCGACGTATATTTGATCGATTTATTCCCTTCATCTCAAAACTTTAAGGAAAAAAACACCAACACCCAGTGGTCACATGGTGGCAAGAACAACTTGAACAAAGTCAATCATTAATTCACCAGTCAGCATAATCCAGACATTGCAGTGAGCAGTTGTTAATGAATGTTCAGATATGGGATACTTGACCTCTAAAATCAAGTTAGTTCATTTTTTTTTTGACATGACATGTTTTATCCCCATCAAACTAAATTTGCAGTCCAGTCACTTACCATGCAGAACAACCACTCATAATACAAAATATATGTGCAGATTCCTATTCATAAATCATTGAAATAAAATGAAACCCTTATTGCTTTTAGATTCTTGTTTGATTACAATGGAGTTTTCGCAATATTGTATTGCTTTGCACAATTACTTTACGAGTAACGGCTAGAATCAAATGTATTTATTAAAAAGCCCCGCAAATCAAAGCACCAAATGTACATTTGGTACATTGCGTATATAAGCAGCCTATCTGTACTTCTACTAAATTAAGTACAACGTGTGACTACGTTTGCCACCTCTGGTTATTTACTGATCAAGCACTGTGAGCAGTGTCCCACCTTGTGTGTCATCCACCGCCCCGGGCCTCCTCTCGTCCTCGGGGCCTTTGGAGGAGTCAGGCAGAACGCGTCCCAGCGTGACGTTTACCGGGCGGCTGTGCGAGGCGAAACCGGGCTGCGGAGCGAAGGAGCAGACATTTTGGCTCCTATAGGTGCAGTTGAACAGATAGCAGTTGAGGCTGTCCCCCGCCTGCCTCGGCTCCTCCTGGACCACCGCCACCGTGCAGTGAGGCTGCGCGCAGCAGGCGTGCACGCAGTCCCTCCAGGTGTACACTCGATCCGGGGCCATGAGGAAGGTGGCCCCCTGCTCGATGGAGGCCTTGGCCCGGATGATGCTCTCCCGGGCCGAGCTGAAGTCGCCCACGCAGGAATCGGCCACCTCGCTCGGCCGGTACGTCTGGTCCTGCTGGAGCTGCTTGCGGAACTCCTCCAGCAGCTCCTCCACTCCGGATATTTTGGATTTTAAGTCCGATATGGCCGACATACGAGTGTGGATAGGTTGTAAGGCGCATAGAAGCAGCAGCAGCAGCAGCGGCGGTAGCGGGGCGGCGAAGGCGAGCCTCGGTGAGCGCTGATGCTGCATCACAGCCATGTTGTTTACTTACTAAAGACCACTCCTTCAGCCTCCTGATGCTGTGAGACACATCAGGATGGACACCCCAGACGATGACGAGTCGGTCTGATCAGGAAAAAACGCACCCCTCTACACTACTACGTGTACTACATCCAGACGTGTCTGAATCTTGTATTGCACAAGCGGGGGAGGGGGGTTGTCCTGTGACGATGCTAGAAATCTGCCGTTGTCATGGTGACAAACGGCACGCATCACAGTATAATAAATAATATATAATATTATATTCATATATATATATATATATATGAATATATGCAGAGAAAGAGAGATAGAGAGCGAGATAGAGAGAGCGAGAGAGCGAGAGAGAGTGCGAGAGCGAGAGAGAGAGTGCGAGAGAAAATGCACAGCAAAACAAAAACAAATGAGGAACAAATGCAGGGAACTGTCTGTGATTATTTTATTAATTAATCAAGAAAAAAAATCTGATGACCACTGAATCATTTAGATGTCTTTTTATTTAAAGTTGTCCAAATTCTCAAAATTCTAAATTTAAGCTTCTCATTAGTAAATATTGTCCGATTTCTGGAATCCTCCATGAAAGCAGTTGAAACAGTTTGTGTTGAATCAAAATGAAAGTTGGTTTTTTTTCTACTTTGGACCACAATTGTACCGCAACATTTTTGTCTACGGACCAAATCATTGTGTGCAGTCAACTTTAAAGTGGAAAAAATCCTCCACAAATATTCTACAATAATATGTTCTGTGCAGCCTACACTAGTCTAAACAAGGCATTCTGATCGATATTGTGTTTGTGGAATATGAGTAAAGTAGTAAAATTCAGCCGTTTTTGTCCACCTCAGGGTGTGGCCATTTAGTCAATTCTGTTGACTGACAATGACATCACAGTTGTTCATGGCTCAGCTAACGGACCAATCACAGATTGAAAACAGCTGAGCCATGATTGGTCATTACCTGAGCCCTGAGCAACTGTGATGTCATTGTCAGTTGACAGAAGTGACAAAATGGCCGCCCCCTGAGATGGCTAAAAACAGGTGTATTTTTCACACATATTCCATAAATGCAATATTAATCAGAATGCTGTGTTTAGACTAGTGGAGATGCATATTCTTGTAAAGAATTTTTTGGCTTGACTTCCCCTTGAAATAATGCCTTGTTTGCAGCCCTACATTAAACATTTTTGTAAGAATGCCATGTTTTTGGTCATTTTGCCTTGATTATATTCCTCATTCATACTTTTACAGGAGTAACTATAGGCCTACAAGATAAAGAAAACTACAAATAAAATCTAATTCCATAATGAAAAGGTTTATTTTAACAATATAACATACATCTTGCATTATGTTAAATGTGAAACAACATGGACACAACTACTGTTTCTGACATGGTTTTAAAATAGTCAACAGTCTTGTATGCAAATATAAAATTTGTTAACCTTTTACAATTTCCTTCCAATAAACAGCAGATTGAATGATATCATCTCAAACAAAGTGAAAAAAATAATTGTAAAAATAATGAAAAAGTGAGCAGATCAGATACAGTATTTAGTTGTTTTGTATTCTCCTATGACTTGTCACATTAGAAAATCCAACAATAGTACACAAGCACAGACGGTCCAGTCGACACGGAAAAACTTTAACTATAAGTTATATTTAGTACATGTATGCATGTTCACATAAAAGTTATTCCATAATATTTACATGTTTGTGAAATGTGAATAAATGCCATTTAAATTAGTCTCAATAATGCAAAAAAACAAAGGCTAAGCATTGACATCCTTCAGATTCGCAAAATTAAATAATTCAAAAAGAAAAACAAATAGATGGGATGCGGCATCCACAATAGAACATTATTAAAGCTGTAGATAAGCAAAACTGAAATCTTTTCATGTAGTAGTTTTTGTATCTCAGGCTTACATTAAACAGTCAGTCTCTAATGATGTAAACGTTTCATCATGTGAAGATGGGAACAACTGTTGAGGGTTTACAAATAAATCTCCAAGGCGATGTTGTTGTAACATACCTGTCATGTCCATAAGGCGGGTCAACGCTATAGTGGCACTTGACAAAATGATATTTTCAAAACGATCACAGCACCCGACCAACAAAACAGGCTGTAGCGTGGGTGGAAAGCTGCAAACAAAGGCTTTTGTTCGAAAAATAAATACTGAGGTATTGAGGAGAATACTGAGGTGTCCTGGCTTCTCGGAGTGGTTGCCGCCACTTAAGGCCTCAGGTGGGCTTGTGCCTGTGGTCCGTGATGGCCTTCCAAAGTTTACACAAGATTCCGCCTCTGCATAGGACACAAAGACATAGACGAAGGTCCTTATGGAGAGTGCACAGAAATTGGCTTGGACAATATTAGCAGCATTAGTCGGAGAACAGATAAAGGCAAAACGTTTCCATTCAATGCATCTCTAAATAGCTTATATATTCAGGCACTGGCAAAACCAGGTGATAATATTACAACTTAAAATGAATAAAACTTGATGAAGATGACATCTGGCAAACATGATAAGGACAAGTGGCACCTCTTAGGTTAAAATTCACTTTGGTCAGATTTTAAACAGTTTATGTTGGATTTTTACTGTGATTTGGTTTTTAGAAGGTGGGACTTTGTATATTATTTCAATCTCAGTCAACTTTGATTTGTTGTTTGTAACACATCAGGGAGTTTCAACAATTTGTTTCGGATTAGCAACTGCTCTTTATACCAGGGTTAGAATAGTTTTGGATTTTTCATTATAGTCAGTTTATATTTCGTTTTGATTTTTGTTTTTTTAAATTCAGTTAGTTTTAACTAGTATTTAGAGCAGGTTGAGCAGGTTTGTTAGTTTTTATTAGTTTTTTTGTCATATGTTTGATTTTAGTTTATTTCTTTTTTTTTTTAATTTAATTTTCATTTTAGAAAAAATTTAATAAAAAAAGGTCCCTAAGTCGTGTGTAATAAAGTAAAGCATAATACAATTCTCAAATTACCATCCTTCTTCTGTACGGATGTGCAGCAATACCTAAATAAATACATTACAATACTGAAAAAAAATAAAATAAAAGGAAATTTTTACTATAATTACAGTTAGTTTCGGAGGCTTAAGATGTAGTTTCAGTTAGTTTTCATTTTTTAAAAGCATTTCCATTTTTATTTCATTTTGCTAATGAAAATGTTTTTTTCTCAATGTTAGTTTTAGTCATTTCATTAGTTTTCATTAATCCCCCAATTTTTTTTTATTATGTTCTATGTAGCCCCACTAGTCTAAACTTGATATTCTGATTAATATTACGCTTGGGGAATATGAGTTAAGCAGCAAAATACACCCGTTTTTAGCCATCTTAGGCGGCGGCCATTTTGTCACTTACTGTCGACTGAAAATGACATCACAACTCAGGGCTCAGCTAACGACCAACGACGGATCAGCTTCAGAAAAAAGGTGAGCTGTGATTGGTCGTTACCTGAGCCCTGTGATGTCATTTTCAGTCGACAGAAAGTGACAAAAGAGCCCCCAGAGATAGCTAAAAACGGGTGGACGTTTATTCCACAAACGCAATATTAATGAGAGTACATTGTTAAGACTAGTGGAGGCACATAGAACACATTATTGTCAAGAAAATTTTGGGGTTGACTTCCACTTGAACTATAATAGCCTTGTTTTATACCAGCAGACGTGTGCTAAAAAGTAGTATCATATTCATATCATATTCAATTGTACGTTTTACTTTTTATATTCAACTACTTTTTAGTGAATACAAGGCTTCATAAATCTCAAAAGGGCTTTTCATGCCAAATTAATATGACGAATAAGCGGTATAGAAAACGGATGGATGGATAAACTGGTGCAACACCTCAGTCTGAGACTCTTCAGATCTTCTCTTGTCACATCATGGAGGATGTCATTCAACGTATACTCCTCACTGAGTATCTAAAGCAAAGAAACATCATAGCGTTATAACATGACATCCAGAGATGGCTCCACAAAGGTCAAATCAGATCCGCACCACATCTATGGAGTCCTGGTCTGCGCCATAAAGCCGCAGCCAGCTGCTCAGCTCGGTCTCTTCACGTGTTTTGGCAGGTTGGTCCAAATGCGCTTCTGGACCGCACGTCGATGTGGAGACGTCTGCTGGAGATTGGAGGGAGGGACACCAAAAAAAATATTTTGTTGAACATCAGTTTGTCCAAGGATTTTTGGGATTTTTTTCACACAGGTGAGGTAGAGCCCAAATCACCGGTGACCCGAACGAAGAAAAGCACTATAGTAAATGGGCGGATGGATATAGAGTACTTGTCCACCTGTAACGTGAGTTCGCAGTCGTAGTAGTCTGATCTCTTGCTCTCTCTCCTCGAGGACTTGTTGAAGGATGGCCTGATATTCTCTCTCCTTCTCCACTAGCTGTTCCAGCAGCCTGATGCCACACAGGGAAGAAGAAGTATCAGTATGTAGAACGGAAAAGGGTTGAGTTGGTGTTTGTAACCACGGCAGATTGCAACCTGTTGGTCTCCAGCTTCATCCTGCCCAGCTCCATGCTTACGGAATGTTGTGCGTTACGGGACTCGTGTGACACAGTGGAGCTGAGTGTACTGACTCCCGAAGTAAGCACCGTTTCATCTTGACTGGAAACCGGCGGCGGCCGTCTCTGGTGCGCCGAGTTTCTCTCCGTCTCGTCGTCGTCAGCGTCCTCCTGGTCGGGAGCGTCGCTCTCGGAGGCCAGGCTGAAGTGAGGCCTCAGCTCTGAACACACAAATACGCACCTCGTGACTTTACCATGATCGTTCGTTTGTGGCCGCGACAGCGATGTTGCTACCTGGCACCAAGATTGTGATGGCGGTCTGCACTGCTTTTCGGATGATGTTGTCCAGCGCAAACATCCAGTGAGGCTTGATGTTGTGGTTTCGCAACACTTTGTTCACCTGAAAACGTCAAAAGTTCACTAATTGAAGTTCAACGATTCTCTTATTAAGGATCAAATCTGCCGCCAAAATATACATTTCCATTCATCCATCCATTCATTTTCTAATCCACTCCTCTATCCCATTTGCCAAACTAACCAACAGGGCTATGCAATGTGTTTATACTACACATTTTTCTTAAAGCAACACTGTGTCATATGTCAGTTTTTGTTGATTATGGCGGTGCCATGTGGATAAAAGCAGTAATGTTTCCCATTGCGCAAGCACGTAATGTCGTGAAATCCTGAGCTCTCGCTGGCCTGTAAGTTGGACTGAATTACATTTCTATTTTCGGTGGCTGTGTGAAAGATGAATAGCGAAGAGGTAAGGAATCAAATTTTGTTCAAACAATACTTTTGTTTCTTTGTTTGTATCAGGGCTTCTGCCATGACACCAGTAAAAGCGCATAGACGTTCGAATCGACTACCATCCTTATAGCGCGAGTATGCCGTAAAGCAATTCAGAACATTTGTATTTTTTTGTGTCCCAGGGTTGATCCCGTCCTCCTTAAAGTTGCTTAGTGCCAGTAAAAATGATACAGACCCCCCAGGGCATGACAAAGTCCCATTCAACCGCTTGTAAGTCAAAAGAGTGACAATTTTTTATTAAGGTCGATTTCTTGCCCAGTGATGCTTTAAAATACTGCAACATTAAAAATACTTTACAAGCACCACCAACCGGTCTTCTTTCCTCTGTCATTGTTCTTTAAACCAACAGGAGGCATCAGAGCACTACCTTATTGAAGAATTACCAACGCTGAACCTTCATAATAGGGGTGCCCCAAATTTTTTCATTGAAAAATTATTGGTTGAAAAAATGTTATTTATTAATTGAAAATTAATTGATGAAACACTGTAAAATCCAGTCCATCAGTGTAACAAAATATATGATAAGTAATTAAACTGTATTTATTCTGAAAAACTGCTACATGTCATTTTTCTGTTAAAATTTAGTAGTTTATTCTAGGTTGGTTTTTTTTGCCCTTGGCCCTGCATACTACTAGAAAAGATGCACTAAGCAACCACGTATGTCATTTAATTGACAGTACTGCATTTATAAGAGGCGAAGCAGGCTGACCTTTCTTTTGACATTATCACTGACACATTACCCTTTTTATTGCCTCTTAAAGGTTTTTGAATCATCATATTGGGACGACTTCAAGGCTGAAACATGGCGGCCTGCTCATGCAAAATGACAACAATTAAAATGAAGTGTTCAGCGCAGCCGGTTTAAGGAAGACGATCTGAATATGAGATGAGGAGTCCCCATAAGAATAAGAGACCACCCCCTCATTATGTCTCTACTACTTACAGCATCCTGGAAGCCGAAAAGGACGACCTGCAGCTGGCTTATGGCCGTGCTGTCAAAGTCCAGCTCCAGCTTGAGTTGAGACAGCGTGCGGGCGATGGTTTTCCTGTCGGCCCCTCGGACAAAGTCGGCCAGGCTGACCACCAGCGTGGAGATGTGCTGAGGTTTCATCTTCATTTCCTCCGATCCCTGCAGGTCCCATGAAACATCAGGAGCAGGGGGATTTCGTTGTCAGGTATAATTTTACAAGTGTGAATCCACTTCCATTACCAACCTGTGTGAGGGCCTCCATCAGGTTGGCCACCACCTTGTCCAGGTCCTCGGTCAGGATGTGGTGCAAGGTGGCTCGCCTCTCGCTGTCTTTCTTCAGCATGAAGAAGCCCGAATCTTTCTCTTCAGGTGATGGAGGGGCGCTGTGGTCCTCAAAGTTTTCAACCGGGATGCTGAAAGACCAAACAAATTGATATTTGTATTTTTTCTAGTGCTAACAAACGATTAAAAATTGTAAACTAATTAATCGCATAATTTTCCATAATTAATCCCGATTAATCGCATTTTTCAACAATTTTTTTTTTTACGAAGCTTGGAACCGTTATTTACTTGAGTAAAATCTTGCAATTAATGTTGAAAAAAATAAATGTACATTTCGATTCAAAGACTGTTCTAATAGCTTTCTTTGATCCTTCAATACGATTATTTTCCAATAATATACAACAGTCGAACGACACACCAAAGACGTACTAATACAGTATTTAAATTTGGCTGTGCAAAGTGTGTAAATTATTTTGGATTTCTCCAATGAGCCGTCAAGCAACTTTTTAAAGTAAAACTACGCAAAAGTCCATCTTTGCGGCAGTGACTCTCCTCTACGTTTGGCTGCACAGTGAGCAGAGGTCAGCTGCTACAGGAAGTAAATCAAACTTTTAACTGAGTTAACTGTGTACATTTTTTTTGTGCGTTATGAAATTTAAATTAATCTCCATGGTTAATGCTTTAACTTTGACAGCCCTAATTTTTTCACATTTGATTTGGGTCATTCGTATCAACTCAAAGCGGTATTATCATGACGTGGGGAATGTTTTTACGATGTTCAACGTCAATATTTCGTTTTTTTTTTCATCTCCTAATTGCAATAACAGCAAGCAACAACAATGTGGCGTGACTCATTGTACCTGAGGAAGAGCGACCGGGGCCCCTTGACATCGCGTTCGCTGTAGCACTTGACGCTGGGCTTGAAGATGAAGGGGTTGGCGTGGAGGTCGTTGTCAGGGGAGACGGAGCCATACTCACTGCTGCTGCTGGTGTCCTCTACCACCACAGGGACTGGCAGGGAAATGCTGCGCAGGTACTCTGAAAAAGATCAAACAAACATAAGAGGATATCAAAGCGCTGAGACACATGTGAGGCATCACACGTGCAAACGACTAGAATTCTTTTCCGTTTTTGATCAAAGGAGAAATGATTCCATAGAAAGTCAAACAGAATCAGGAAGCGGCGACATCCCCTGAAAAGCTCAAACACACTTTTGAAACATGTGAATGTGTTTGCCACAAACGAATACATTGCAAGCATGAATCCTATGAAAAAAAATACTTTTATATGTTGTAGTGTCTGTGTGTCTTTAAGAGGCGGGGCCTGGTGGCATGTGAGGTTGGTGAGTGCAGAACCCGCGAGTGTGTTTGATTGTTCTCCCAGCGTTCAACGAATGTTCATTTTTCTTCATTATTTTTTAGCATTGTCGAGCGATGCGGATGCGATGGCCAAATGCCGGGCTGAGCGCGCGTAACCGTCCGGCGAGATCAGCTCACTGGTTGTCAGTGCAGGGCTGGCTTGCTGCACGAAACTTAGAATAGTACAAAAAGCAAAGCCACTCACCGGTGCCTGGAGACAGAGCTGTGGAAGAAATGCACAAAATACGCGTCAGTGCTCAACAGAACAAAACGGTACATGAGTACAGTGAAAGACTGAAAGAAAAATATTTTCATGTGTGCATAAAGGCACAAGCTCTTTAATGGGGAAGTCAAACCCAACATTTTCTTGACAATAAGTTCTATTCATTGTTTATTCTGGTTAATATCGCATTTGTAGAATATGAGCTAAGCAGCAAAATTCACACGTTTTTTGCCATCTCAGGGGGCGGCCATTTTGCCACTTGTTGTGGACTGAAAATGACATCACAGTTCAGCTCAGGCAATGACCAATCACGGCTCACCTGTTTTGAAGCTGAGCCATGATTGGTTCTTACCTGAGCCCTGAGCACCTGTGATGTCATTTTCAGTCGACAAAACGGCCGCCCCCTGAGGTGGACAATTTTTTAAAAATTTTGCTGCTGAAAGCAGAAGTCAAGCAAAACATATTTTTTTCAAGAATATGGTCTATGCAGGCCCACTCGTTGAAACACGGCATTCTGATTAATATTGCACTTGTGGAATATGAGTTAAGCAGCAAAAAACACCCGTTTTTGGCCATCTCAGGGGGCGGCCATTTTGTCACTTCTGCTGACTGACACTGACAACACAGATGCTCAGGGCTCAGATAACGACCAATCATGGCTCAGTTTCAGAAAACAGGTGAGCTGCGATTGGTCTTTACCTGAGCCCTGAGCAACTGTGATGTCATTGTCAGTCGACAAAATGGCCGCCCCCAGAGATGGCTAAAAACGGGTGTTTTTTGCTGCTTAACCCGTGCAATATTAATCAGAATGCCTTGTTTCAACTAGTAGGCCTGCATTGAATATTCTTGAAAAAATATGTTTGGGTTGACTTCAACTTTAACTCATATTCCACAAACGCAACATTAATCAGAATGTCATGTTTCGACTAGTGGGGCTTCATAGAACATAACACTGTAAAGAACATTTTTGGGTTGACTTCCCCTTTAACTTGATTCTGCTAATCTCAACATCATACCTCAGTTTGAAGGGCCTACTGTGGAGTTCAATAAATAAACTGGAAAAACATACAGATGTGTACTCACCAGTGAAGCTACTTTTACTCCTCTTCTTGCGGCTGGTGACGGTGAGGAACTCATCGGTGAGCAGGTCAAAGGCGGTGGCTCGGCGGTCCGGATCGGGCTCGAAGCAGCGCACAATGAAGGCCTTTGCCTCTGGTGACATGGACTCCGGGATCTCTGGGTGGATCTTAAACATGCCCACCTGCAAACAAGCACACGCAAAGCCAAGCGGGTCAGTCCCTAGTGAAACGTGGCTATGTGGCTGATAAATAACAGTCAAAGTTCAAGCACGAGACTTTCCTGGCAACACATGTGCTAAAATGTCTTGTCGTTGCTGTTGAGGAATGTTGACCTGCGATTAGCAGTAAGACATTCCACAGGGATGAGAGAAGACGCAAATTAAGTACCTCAGCTATGATTTATGCTTTTCTGACTGATTGTACCTTCGACAAGATCTAATAAAATGCGAGCGGATTCACATTCGACATGGAATTCACCCCTTAGGAGACAACGAAATCCTCTTCTTATTTACTTCACGAGACATTGGGCAGAGCGACATGAGCCAAATTCACGTATGGAATATTCCATGATTCAGTCTCAGATGGGTGTGCTATAATGTGTTCCAGACGACCTTTAAAGAACTGTACCGCGTTGTGTTCGATGTTGGCGCCGGCATAACAATTCACACAATTGGCAAGCGGCTCATTAACGTCATTGTGCTCAAAGAAAGACGCACACAAGCGGGGAGCGGAAAACACTGACGTGTCATGTTTGTTTGTTTAAACAAAAGTTCAGACAGGCACAGTGTTGATGGTTTCTACTCGGTACGATCACGTTACAGAGCACTGCTATTGACACAGGCTGGGGCATGAGCTAATGCACATGGTTTCTTTCCACAGAGACAAAAAAAGTGATATCTCATGACTTGGAAAACTATTTCTAGGGCAGCATAAAGCTGAAGTGTAACAGTGAGAAATGAATTGAGGACTACAATGCCAGTTATAGGGATGGGCATGGAAACTAATTCCTGAATTCATCAGTTGCAAAGAACTGCGGAAATACAAATAATATTCAATTCTTAAAAAAGGAATACTAAGACATTTTTCTTAATTAAGACAAAAACGTAATAGCTGTCCTTTTTTTTATCTTTTTTAAACACAAAACCCTGTGAGCCAAGTACCGCTGGTGTCTCTTACCTTAAACATAGCAGCCTGTGGCTCCCCTAGTTCATAGAAAGGAGGTTTCCCAGTAGCCATCTCTATAATGGTGCAGCCCAGAGACCAGATGTCTGCCGGCTTGCCATAACCACGAGGACCCTTGTCGATAATCTCTGGAGCCATATACTGTAGTGTACCTAAAATGAATAATAAAGGAATAAAATGCCTACAAAAAATAACATAGTGCTAGTTGAAACATTCAGGGCGTGTTAATATATACAGTGTATGATGTCCTGGGGTTGCCATGGCACCCATATATCTATCCATTTTCTATAGTGCTTGTTCTCATTAGGGTTGTTTTTGAGCTATGCCAGCTGATTTGGGTAAGAGGCACGGTACACACCGGACTGGTTGCCAGCCAGTCGCAGAGAGCACACACGTGTTTTTGGAATGTGGGAGGTCGAAGCAGAGACCCAAACCCCAAACCGCAGAACTGTAAGGTAGACATGCTAACCACAAGACCACCGTGCTGCTGACTTGGGAATCACAGATGCATTATTCTTATTGCAAGCCAGGAAGGTATCATCAGAATTGAAGCGATTATTTTTACTTTTATTTGAGCTTATTCTTGTCTACGTACTATAAGCTGTGACAAGTCAAGTTGTGCTCAAAGGGAAGTCAAAATTCCCGTTCTCTGCGCCTTGACTAGTCTAAACACGGCATTCTGATTAATTTTGTGTTTGTGGAGTATGGAATTTTTAGCCATCGCAGGGGGCGGACATTTTGTCACTTCTGTCAACTAAAAATGACATCACAGCTGCGCAGGGCTCTGGTCATGACCAATCACGGCTCACCTGTTTTCTGAAGCTGAGCCATGATTGGTTGTTACCTGAGCAACTGTGAGGTCATTTTCAGTCGCAAGCAAGCAAGTGGCAAAATGGCCGCCCCTGAGATGGACAAAAACAGGCATATTTTACAACTGAACTCATATTCCACAAACGTAATATTAATCACAATGCTGTGTTTCAACTAGTGGGCCTGCTGGGAACATATTCTTGAAAGAAATATGTTTGGGTTGATTTCCCCTTTAAACATGTTTGGGAAACAAATCAAAATCGGAAAACACGCTCTCTTTCAAAATAAAGTCATGTTTTTTGCGAAAATATACTCTTGAATTGGGTTTGGGTTCCCTGTAAATGACATCATGAGGACTTGACGCATGTTTTTGCAAACTGTTTACAATGAGCTTGAAAGGGACTTTTATTATAGCCTACAGCAAGTACGGGTACTTCCAGAAATAACATGCTCATTGAACGAAGTGTGCTAATAATAGCCTACCGACTCTTTACTGCTCCGAGGAGTGTGCGCTGTGCTAAAAACAGGCGGCGGCTCATTTAAAGCAGACCACACCCATACAAAGGAACAGTCCTGTTTCCTGTACAGGCACTGCCTCACTTCAAGGTAAAGCCCATTCTGCTCCACTTGGATGTCGGGCGCTCTAATCCAGAGTGACAAAACGTGCGCCGCAAGTAGCCTATATTGAGCGGGTAAAAAACTGCCTCGTCTGGCCACTGACCACACACTAATTCATCCAGAGTCTCAGTGGTGGCACCGCCTAGATTAAAGTAGTGCTGGCGACAGCCAAAGACAAGTGGACTCGGTATTGGAGGTCATTGGGTAATATGACGCATAAGGAAGTTGACTAATGAAAAGAAGGGCCTGAATTGGCTGGTGACCATTCCAGGTGACCATTCCAGGTTGTAATCTTGCCCGATGCCAGCGCGCATAGACTCTTGCTCAACTGCAAACCTAGTGAGGATGAGTGGTATAGAAATTGGATAGACAGGCGGAAATATAAGACATTGAAAAAGGGCACATTTTTACCTACTCCATATAGAAATTGGAACAAAAGTGAAATGGTTTCATGATTGTAGGATTACTTTTTTGTCTACCTGTGTGCAGGTCCTGCAGCATAACATCAAAACAATTCCAAATCCTTGCATTTTTATTTATTGGGGTAACTTACTCAACAGCTTTTTGCTGATTGTTGACTATTTTGCAACGCGCACTAAGGACTGGAGTGCAACATGGATCACAACTGTGCTCACTTAATTTCCATACACACCTTGAAATGCATAGAAGATAGATGAAGAATGGAGATATAAATTAAGAAAAATGGAGAAGGGGTGGGATTTAATAAGTCGAGACTTCTTCCCACTCCCTTTGAGCATGGAAGACTTTTGTTAGGTATGCTTTGGCTCATTTTTGATTGTAGTTATTTGTCATTTTTTTCATTTTTTATTTTCATTGTTATTGTCATTTTTTTCTCTCTTCATTTTCAACTAAAAATCATTCATTCATAAATGGAAAAAGCTCTCCCGATTTAACTGTGGTAATGAAGTTAAGTATTACATTAGTCACTAGATTTGTTGGTCGGCGTTGGAGTGCCGTTTGTGTCCGTGGGCAGGAATGTGCAAAAACGACTTAACTGACTTCCATGAAAATTTGCGGAGTTGGAACATGATCCGAGGAAGAAACAATTACGATTTATTGTGCATCTGGATAATTAGATAACCTTTACGCTTGCACCATGCCACACTGCTTGGTGCAAGTTTCACGTAAGACTGTTTAGTAGTTTTGCTTAATGCTTCACACAGAGTTCGGGTTATAGAAAGGCCACATTGAGTCAGTGTGTACCTGTGAACGTCTCAGTGCAGGGGTTAATCCCAGCCAAGCGCTTTGATGTGCCAAAATCGGATATCTTTAGCACGCCGCTGTAGGTGTTGATTAGCACGTTATCACCCTGAGGATTTCAAATACAAACAGTGAGAAGAACCAGTCCCAGTCTAGTGAGTGAACACATACTGATGGCATTGTTGAGCTGACTCTAAAACTTTACAAGAGACAGACATGCGTGGTTACATCACAACACGCAACAATCGCGTGCAGCCAATGACTTTATGACCATGCTAAATGAGGCAGAAGGCACAATATGTTTGTTGTCGTGGCTACATGGGTAGAAAGATGCTGACTCTAATAAGTGTGGTTTTTGCCATTAGCAACCTGAATGGAATCTATTGAGTCCCAAGAACAAGTAAAACCAAGACGCTGTAGTTTCCAGTATAGGAAACCTCGGCTATATCGCAGTCTGTCTTTCGGTTTTACAATATACATTAGGGGTCACTGACAACCAAAACAGTGAAATCAAGTTTTACATTTGAATGTATCACTGCGACAAACGAGGGTTCGATTTAAAGCGGAAGTCAACCAAAACATATTTTTTCAAGAATATGTTCCCAGCAGGCCCACTAGTTGAAACACGGCATTTGGATTAATATTGCGTTTGTGGAATATGAGTTAAGCAGCTAAATGCACCCCTTTTTAGTCGTGTCAGGGGGCGGCCATTTTGTCACTTCTGTCGTTTGAAAATGACATCACAACTGCTCAGGGCTCAGGTAACGACCAATCACGGCTCAGCTTCAGAAAACAGGTCAGCCGTGATTAGTCGTTACCTGAGCCCCGAGTAGTTGTGATGTCATTTTCAGTCGACAGAAGTGACAAAATGGCCGCCCCCAAGGATGGCTAAAAACGGGTTATTAACCCTTATTCCACAAAAACAATACTCATCAGAATGCCTTGTTTCAACGAGAGGGTCTGCATAGAACATATTTTTGAAAAAAATATGTTTGGGTTGACTTCACTCTATAAGCAAAAAATAAAAATAAAAAAGCTCCGTTCTTATGAATTCTAAGTAAACACATTCTTATTTGCTTGCAAATAAATAAGTTGTAAATATAATTTAAACAATTTGTTACCTTGATGTCCCGATGTGCAATCTGATTGTCATGCAAGTATTTGAGTCCCTCCAGGATCTGCCGTGTGTAGAAGCCTATGGTGGGCTCATTGTTTTTCAGGGGCCCCCACTTGGATCTGAGCAGTGCAGACAGGCTCCCTAGGCACAGGAGGTGAAAGAAGAATGAGTCCATTTTTTTAATTTATTTTTGACATTCATTGACTCAATTTCTACAGCGTTGTTGTTGGGTCCATTTGTGAAGAGACTGTACATACATTTGCCCTCTATGTGAATTATTAGAGTTTTTTTTCCCACAATAAAAAAATAAACATTTGAAGCAAAACTTAAGAAGACATTTTTTAATCCAGGAACAAATCAAAGTCTAAATAGGAACTCATTGTTCCCCAAAAAATGGTCCTTGGTCAACTTGCCAACAAATGTTTAAAACTGTCAATTTGCCACAGTGGCTTAAACATAAATTCCACAGCTGTGTTGGTGCCCCAATTACCTTTGTCTCTGCCCCTGAAAATAAATAGTGAAATGGTAGGGTGTGAAAATTCCACAGCTGGTTTGGTTGTGAGGACTGTGAGAATCAAATGGAAAAGGTGTGTTTGCTTTTGTTGGCTGACTTGTAATGGACTGTGTCACGACCAGTCTAAATTGTTACTTTAATAGTTCTTTATATTAAACTTTTACCTGACAGAGCAAATCTTAAAAAAACCACAAATATCACTTCACCAAGCTCTTATAGTTAAGCATGTTTACACAGCCATTTTTGATCACTGTATAATAATTATTATTATTATTATCATCTTCATTAACAGTGTCAGTGCAAATGCTATTATAGTGGAAGCAGAATTCGTACCTCCAGGCACTTGTTCCATAAAGATCTTGATGAAGCCGTTCTCACTGATGGAGCCGAGGTATTGGACAATGTTCTTGTGCTTCAGGTGCTTGTGGAGGGCAATCTCCTCATGGAGGGGCTGTGAGTACCTGGAAACAAAAAATGAAGTCATATTACGTGTCATTAGGATGCTCTAATTCCAACATTGCGCAAACATCTTTGAATTGTCAACAAAAATTATTGGGACATATCACCTATTCAGCAATGCAATTTTGGAGCTTCTGAAGAAGTCATGCCGTATCATATATGAAAAAACGCTTTTCAACTCTGCATTATTTGTAAAGCGTGGATACATTGTGCAAGTGCTTTGTCAAAACACTTAAAAAAAAACAAAAAACAATCATCTCATTTCATGGCTACCCTAAATTTTAAACTGACATGCTGCACGGCGACATGCCCAAAAAACTAAACAGGGCATCAGCTTTTTTCTTTTGAACCGCACGCCACGTCTGTCAGGTTGCACCCATTTTGAATTATTCAGCCACATTCTCACCACTTTGTGCCGCCAGGACATATGGTGAGTGTATCAGTGTGCCAGTGTCATCACTCAGTCTGGGAGTCTGCCTGCTGCACTTCTTTGCTCAAAGCTGCCTCTGATGTGAGCTCAATCGAAGCCACAAAGCACCAGACACATTTTCTGATGTGTGCTTCTCACTTTCACTTCAGAGGGACAACTTCCAAATGACTATCAGCAGTAATGGAGCTCAACGAAAAAAAAAAAAAAAAAAGAGTCGTCTTTGGCGGAAACACACAGAGAACCCTCCACCAAGTGTTGCTTCTGCTGGCTAAACCCAAGTTTGTGTCAAAGACTGACAGTCATTGGGGAGTTTTTTTTCTACAAAAATAAATTACATTAGTTATGCTTAGGTAGTTTATATCAACTGCAAAACTACAGTATTGTCTTACTGTGTATTGGGCCTACAATTTAAACTACAATATAATAATAACTCTGTTTTAAATATAAAAGGAATCAGTATTGAAGGGAAGTCAGACCCCAATTTTTTTTTTCAATAATATGTTCCCAGCAGGCCTAATAGTTGAAACAAGGCACTCTGATTAATTTTGTGTTTGTGGAATATGAGTTAAGTAGCACAATTCAACCCTTTTTAGCCATCTCAGGAGGCGGTCATTTTGTCATTTCTGTCGACTGAATGGGACATCACAGATGCTCAGGGCTCAGATAACGACCAATCACGGCTCAGCTTGAGAAAACAGGTGAGCCGTGATCGGTCGTTGCCTGAGCCTTGAGCAACTTGGATGTCATTTTCAGCTGACAGAAGTGACAAAATGGCTGCCCCCAGAAATAGCTAAAAACGTGTGGATTAAATCTTATTCCACAAACACATTTGTCAGAATGCCTTGTTTCAACTAGTGGGCCTGCATAGAGCATATTCTTGAAAAAAATATGTTTTGATTGACTTCCTGTTTAAATATAAAATATTTAAAATATGACATAATGTAAGAAAATACTGCATTACAAGGTCAACAATGTAACCTCTGTGGCTCAATAGAACCAATGGGTTACTTTCTAGATTGAACAGAACAGATTGTGTTAATCTTTGGTGGTTCCACCTGATAAAGTTCCTGTTTCCAAAATTCCAGACAATGTCTCACCTGCTGTCTCTTTCTGGAATCTCTTTGATGGCCAGTCGGACTTGGTTGCTGAGGTCTCGGCCTGCGTACACCACGCCAAATGTACCTTTTCCCAGAATCACCCTCTCACCGTGTTCGTCATACTCGTAGTCGTACTGCAGGGACAAATTCATGCAATGTATTGAATAAGTAAGAACGAATTGCTGCAGTCTGATTTTATTCTGCCAAAATCCAGCAGGTGCAAAATCTCATCACGCAAATTGGGATGAAAATCTGGCCAAGTGAATGTTCTTATGGGCTTCATGGGAGTTCAACCAGTACGCAAAAATAGTGTAGTCTTTTTCACCTCCAAGGCATCAGTATCACAGTCTCCCTCGTCTGGACCTCTCCACGCCTCCTCGGTGATGCTGTTGACCAGATCGCAGAACCTGACAAAGACAAGACAGCTTAGTCCAAACATTCAAGTTACTATTAAAACGTGTGTTGACCTGTGTGTGTCATTCTTGTCTGTCTTGATTGATTTTTTTTTTTTTTTTTTTTATCAGAGACGATGGCGAGCCACTTTGTTTGACTGTTGTAGCATAATCTTTTTTCCACCTCTTTTTATAGCAGTCATTCATCTCTATTGTGCATGCTTTGTATGTGTTGTTTACAATATTACACAATTTTTTTTTTTTTTTTTTTTTTTTTTACAATTTGGGTTCAGTTGGGGCATGTTCACCAGACAAAATTTCCCCAGATTTGAAAAAATGTATTAAAAAGTACTAGTGGCTTGATGAAATCTGCATACTCTTACTGCTCTTATGTTTTAATTTTCCATTTATGTAGTTTTATTTTTCAAGAAGTTTTGACGTACTGCTAAACATGACATTAATTGATTTGTTACAATCATTTGCAGTTGTATTATGTTATCCAGATTGATAGAAAATGAATTAAAGACCCTCTAAAGTGAATTCAGACAATATACAAATTATATTGCCATTTAAATTTTCCGGATTTTTTTTTTTTTTTTTCTAAATGCAAATAAATGATTTCCATTTTTTTTTCCCAAGTGATCACTTTAAGCATACAAAATAACAGAAACAATTTCAAAGTATTTGGCTGGTGCGTTTATCCAGACGGTATTACAGTATGTTTACAAGCACACCTCCCACACACACACAGCTACAAAATAACCACCTTTAACACCCTCGCCGTACACAACCTGGGATTTAACACAATGTCATACAGTCACATGTGCATGTCGGCCGGCACACATATGCACACACCAGTCAACTCTCTCCACCTTCCTTCTCACCACGTTGCTGTCGCCACATCCCACAATCACTTCTCTATGCTCTATTATGCAAAGAAGAGCGCCATGACAACAGCGGGCATGACTCACTGACGCTCACATGCCACATCACGGCGCTCGCAAGAGTCTTAACGCTCAGTACTTCGGCGTTTGGTGAATGCGGATCACAAACACAAGCAAAATGAAGTTGGCAGGGACAGCGGTGTGTCAATTGTCGCACCTGAGGGCTGATCTGACACGAGTGCCTCAAGTGTGGATCGTTATTACACGAGATAATCCCTCCCCATGCCCAAAATAGTTCACATAGCAAATTTGAGTGATCACTTTTTTTTTTTTTTAATTGTTTTATGTAGGCCCGGATTGCGTAATCTGGACGTTCTGGTGAATTCCCGCTGGGCCCGAATGCAATCTACTCTGTTCAGGTCTCTCCTCCAGCCCGCCCATTTGTTCTGTCTGCGGGCTGATTTGCTTTGAAGTCTGTAAATATCGAGCGTCTATAACGCTTTAATCAACTATCTTGTTGTTGTTTGACAGGCCATTATTTTATATATAGCACCGACTGCTGACCCTGTTACTAAGGGTGTCACCAAGTCACAATAATTGAATACTAAAAATAGCAAAAATGTAATGCATGATTAGAAACAATAACACTGTCTGTAGAAAAACAACACAATAAAGGGTCATAACACAGTCACAAGTGTTACTTGTAATGGCAAGAAAGCATGATGGGAAAGCCTCCTATAATTACCGTTGCTGTCTTAAAGTTAGTGTAAGTTGGCTAAGTAATGCACCAGAAGTGAAGTGAATAAGTTTCAAAATATGAACACTAACACGAAGTGTAGTTTTAGCTGCCTAATTTCACTCGTTTGGTAAATGTGCATTGTTAAGTGTAAAATGTTTCATCTCATGTTATGTATACTTGCCGATTGATCCGTTTTTGTCCTTTTGCCCGTTTTAACTATTCATGTTCTCATACTTGTTCTTGTTCAAAGAAACACTTATCGTCACTTTCTGTAGGCGTAAAAAGCAGGATTACTGTGGATGACAAGCAACCGTTTCCAACAAAATCTTGGTTGTGCTGAAATGCGTTCCTCTTCTTTCAAATTTACACTGTCTTAAACCAAATAAATGTGCCGTTAACTAGTGGTCATAAGCGATATTAGTCAAATTATTATGAGCGAGAGTTGGATGGAAAATAGAGATATTAACTGTACAAACAAAAGTTAAATGTAAAGTTCCAAGGAACGACAGTTTTGGAGTGCACCGACCTTTTGCAGTGCATCTCGGTGCAGAAATAGATCTGGAAGTCCTCCGCATTGTGAAGGACGTAGAGGAAAGCACTGCGCTCGTCAAACTTGGAGATGCTGAGGAGAGACAGTCAAACATATTGCCATGAGAGCAGATATGAGTCACGTGGTGAATCAATGACATCAGCCATCACGCCTCTGCTTTGACAAGAAAGCCTGTGCATGGCATATCCTGCCATCTAAAGAGAATCCAAGCAGGGTTGAAAGCACAATATTGCAATATTCATGATATGAAAATAAAACGACGCTTAATAATAAGACGAACGATGACAGCTTGAACCAAATCAGCGAAATCCCAATTCACCACCCTAAATGAAGACTTTCATTTGCCGGCTTGCAAGTGCGCTTCAGAGCCAGCCAGACAAGGGGTAAATGCACATTACATGTGGTTGGATAGCACGCTATTGTGTCTCACTGGCTTCGTGCTGGCTGAGTGGGCTCCGAGAAGGAGTCGTTCCCTAGCAACATGTGAGCCCACCATTTCTCTGTGCTGAAATGGAATTCCTCTGAGAATCGTGGAAAAGCGAGACGCAGAGAACTTACTTAACTGGCCAAAGCAGATAGCAGCATGAAAGGGGTACTTGGTACCCGAGGTACTTGAGGTTATGTGGCAATAACGTATACATCCGTGCCTATGCATATAACCTAATTCTTCTTGCAGTTTGGCAATCATGTGACCTATACAATACATACACACGTGTAATCATGAGCTAAAAAAAACAAAGTACACCTGCTGCACATTCTAATTCAACCTAAGTAAATTCAGCTTACTGTTAGAGAAGTTTTAAGTTCACTTTTAAAATAAGGGAACGAGTTAAACTAATTAACTCATTCACTGCCAGACATTTTCAGACCCAGAACGTTTGAAAAAATTTGAAAAATATATAAATAAGTTCCTGGGATGGAATGGTTGGACTGTGAAAAGACAAAATACATTTGTCTTTGGCAGTGAATGACTTAAAGGGTGAGTAGTCAGTTAAAAAAAACAAAAAAACACTTGGTCATATCTCCCTAACCTTTGTTAGAATATTACAACAATGATGTATATATTGTCAAAAATGTAAAATAATAATAATATTAAAATAAAAATAATAAAAAAAACAACATTACGCAAATGTGAAAAAAAGTTCAATAAACATATGCTTGTATACGTTGAAACAAAGAGTTAATTTTTTTTTTTAGATTTTGATGCCAATATTTTCCTTTTTACTGAAAATGAATATCGGCTACAAATATTGGTTATCGCCTCCTTAACTACTAATAATCGGTATCGGCCCTGAAAAAAACATATCGGTCTAGCTCTAATGATGAATATTGAAGGAAAAAAGGTAGGAGAAAGCAATATAGAAAGGAACAACATTTAAACAATGACAGTGTATTCAACTTCCGCATCAATAATAGTGCAAAAAAGAAAAAAAAATATATATATATACTGTATAGCCTAATGTGCACAGCTGCATGCATTCAACAATTCAAGTATTGATTTGTACTTTTGTAAGGTAATGCCAATATGTAAACTACTTTAACTCATAGTAAATACCACCTGGTCCTCAAGTGATGCTCAATGTTTTTTTCCTGTATGGATTCAAATCATAGAATGTGTGTCAATTTAGGTTATATCAATCACCAATCCGTATTTTTACCGGTAAATTACAATGACCAAAATAGAGGTGAAGTGTGGCAATTTCTGTCCCTCAAAGTCCAGTCTAGACTTGGCAAGAACCAAAAATGTGTTCCACTGACCTGACGCCTCGCACAGACGTGGCGCTGAAGTTCCACTCGTGAATCCCCTTGTTGTGCAGGACATACCATATAGAGTAATGATACACTGATTAAACCACCAGCACAGCTTCCCGCAGTGAATAAATCACAGTGTCCTGTGTGGAATACAATTTGCTGAGAGCTGCATTAGAGTAGTTGAACACTGGTGGCATTATCCAAAAATGGGTCAATGATTTTACGGTAATGAAACACATTTGCAGTTATTTGATTTCATTAACGTCGGGAAATGGATATAATGAGGATAAGGAAAATGAGGTGAGGAGAGCTGATGTGGGACGTTTATGTGGTGCGAGCAAGGAATGATGAACGGAGAAATATGAAATATTGCACATTAAAAGGGGAAGTCAACCCCCAAAAATTCTTTACATGAATATGTTCTATGCAGGTCCACTGGTCGAAATATGGCATTCTGATTAATATTGTGTTTGTTAATATGAGTTAAGCAGCAAAATCCACCTGTTTTTGTCCATGTCAAGGGGGGGCGGCCATTTTTGCCATTTGCTGTCGACTGAGAATGACATCACATTCAAAGCAGGTGAGCCCTGATTGGTTGTTACCTGAGCAATTGTGATGTCATTTGTGATTTTCAGTGGACAGAAGTGACAAAATGGCCACCCCCTGAGATGGCTAAAAACAGGTGGATTCTGTTGCTTAAGTCATATTCTGCAAAGTCAATATTAATCAGAATGTTGTGTTTGGGCTAGTGATATTTTTGGCGGGTTGACTTTATCTTTAACTCATTCACTGCCATGGAAGTTAATAATCGTCAATTGGAATGCCATCAATTACTGCCACCGACAAAAGCTGGAAGGGGATAAATTCAGCAATATGTAGATATGGCATGTAATCAAAAATACAAATACAAACAAACACTGTCTGTGAGTCTCACTTAAATATGAAAATTCTTAAAAATATTTAAGTATTGTGACACTGAAAATTATGTGTGCTTCTCTAAAAGTGTCCTAACTCACCAACAGGCAAACCATGCATATAGTGATGGTTTGAATAACTCAAGCAAATCAAATAATACAGCTTGTCGAAATCAACCAGACCTTGTCATCAGGAGTGACGTGCCAGATGGACACCGTGTTGTCATCCACGTCTTTATTTATGGACAAATACGAAGGCTGGTAGACTTTAGTAGGCTCCAATATCAACACCTAGGCAAAGAAAACAAACCTGTTATATACCTAAAATTAGTTTTGCAAGACGTTGCTTACTTAGCATTTTTATTTTTTCCCCCCGTTTAAAGTATTGTTAAGGATTAACTATCTGCCTGGCTGCACTCACAGGAAATCGCACAGAGGAGACATCTTTTTTGGTTGCCTCGACTAGAAAGTCCATCCAGAAGTCCATCACTTCCAGTTTGGGGGCTGGCTGTTCTACACAGGGCTTCTTGAAGTGCTGATAGATCAATATGGTCTCCACCAAGGAACGAAGATACCTGAAATCAATGTATACATATATGAATATATATATGCAGACAAGGGTGGCACGCTGTTCGACTGGTTAGCACGTCTGCTTCACAGTGCAGAGGTCATGGGTTCGAATCTGGCCCCGGCCTCCCTGTGTGGAGTTTGCATGTTCTCCCCGTAAGCGCTTAGCAGAGCTGGGCACTCCGTCCCTGAGCTGGACCGGTCGGACCCCCGGCCCGGCCGGATGCCCATTTTTAGGGCGGGGGGGCGATAGGCGACAAATTTTTTAAATGGCTGGACTAAGCATGGCCGGAAGTGGATTTAAGTCCGGCGCACCAATCGGCCCTCATGCGTTTGACGTGGTAGCGAGGCGGCCAAATTTCATCTCAGCCTACTCAGTGAAAGGCTTCTTTTTAGGCTTCGTTTTTACTCCCGTGACGACGCGAGCGACAACTGCCGCATTGATTCACGTGACCGACGCATTGTGCTGTTGGTGACAGCTCTGCGACACATGCCAAGCACAAATCAGGAATTGTTGCTGCTCTGCGGAACGGGACTGGGGGTGATAATTTTAATGAATAAGGGCGGGGGGTTGCGGCCGGAAGGGTACCCAGGTCAAGGGTTGCGGTCGGACCGGCAAAAAAGGGTCAAGTGCCCAGCCCTGGCGCTTAGGAGATATATATATATATATATATATATATATATATATATATATATATATATGCACAATTGATCACGATTAATCATATTTTTCGACTTCAATTTTTTATAAAGCTTGGAACTGATTTACTTGAGTAAAATCTTGGAATTAATGTGGAAAAAAAATGTATATATCCAATCAAAGACTGTTGTAATAGCTTTCTTTGATGTGAATGAATTTCCTGAATGTGATTATTTTCCTGTAAAATACAGTTGAAAGATACACCAAAGACGTACAACTAATACGGTATTCGAATTTCGCTTTGCAAAACGTGCAAATTATTTTGGATTTCTCCGATGAGCCGGCGAGCAACTTTTTAAAGTAAAACTACGTAAAAGTAAGTCTTTGCGACAGTGACTCTCCTTGAAGTTTGGCTGCACAGTGAGCAGAGGTCAGCTGCTACAGGAAGTAAATCAAACTGAGTTAACTGAGTTAATTAGTTCTAGTGCGTTATCGAATTAAAATTAATCTCCATAGTTAATGCTTTAACTTTGTAGACATACACTGATGATTATCTAATTAAATAAAAATGCAATTGAATAATAAAAAAGTTATTATGCTAACCTATTAGAAGCACAATGTGCGGATAGAAGACTTCTGTATTTGTGTAAACAAAGAGGTGCTGTTCAAACAGTGACTTGAGCCCCCTCGTGATATTTTCTCCTCCCTGCTTAAATAAGCCAAATGCGCGCACATGGGCCGCAGATGGCAAGTAATCTCTTTGAATCGAAAGTGGAGCACATTTTAAATCACAGACACCTGCTGTAGACGGACAGAGCCCAGAAGTGTTTTTTTTTTTGTTTAATTCCGGTTGTGCTAGGGGGTGTTATCCTCCTCCCAGAAGGTCTTGCAGTATGTGTCTTCTCACCAGATGGGTGCTTTAAGTTTGAAGAGCTTTTCAGAGGCCTGGATGACCCTGGTGTTGTCACAGGCGAGGATGCTGGCGCCCAGGAAGAAGCCCACATCCCAGTAACTCTGCAACTTGTCCAAGCTGCCCTTTTTGCCCAGCAGGCTGCTCAGCTTCACCCCTGCAACAAGATGATGTCATTCTGTCAATGCCGAGGGACCATATTGATAACACTATAGGGGGTCTTGGGTTTACGACGTTATGTTTCGCAGTGTAAGCCAAATTTGTAGATTAGTTGGAATGTGCTAAGACAGTTGTGAAATCATAGTTACAGTAGACATTTGCATGAAATATGCAGTTGAATACTTTCCTTACAGAAGCTAAAAACATGAGAAACTGAGGGCATTGGCAGGATCCGATTGTGCTCATCTCATCTCTTATCCGAGCAATGCTACAATGACAATAAACAGCGGTATCATGATTTATGAGTTTAATTTGTTCTGTAACTCAATTTACTTGTATTCCATCGCAAAGCCAAACAGATGGTAGTGCCTTTTCTGACGCTCACTTGCCACTTAAAATTTTGGCTGGCAACACAAATACGCAAGGCATTGGGGCCCCGTTGGGATATATTCACACTAGCCCTGAGGGAAATTTCTTGTTCAAATTCATTTGAATGCCAAAGATCAATGTGTATTGTTATTTAATGTACAACAAGAAATAAAAGGAAGGGATTGCTGCGTAGGGAAGTTGCTGTTCCATGGGCTGCGGGAAAAACAAAACTGTGATTAAGGGAGAAATTATAAAGCCATGGTCCTGGGCTAATGTAAGGAGCTGCAGGCTGATTCCTTGCATTCCTGAGCTCCTCTGAGCTTTCAAGCCATGACGCCCGTATGCTCCACTTAAAACTGAGGCGGGTCAAAGCAAAGAAAGTAAACCATAGCTGCTCAATAAACAACATCAGCAATTTAGTGAGCATCAGATTTTTCTAGGTTGCCAATGCCCCCCAAAATGCCTTCCCATGACTATGACCATCCCACACAAATCATTATTTCTGTGTTACAATGTTTTCAGCTTCAGAAAACAGGTGAGCTATGATTGGTTGTTACCTGAGCCCTGAGTAGTTGTGATGTCATTTTCAGTCGACAGAAGTGACAAAATGGCTGCCCCCAGCGATGGCTACGAACGGGTGGATTAACTCTTATTCCACAAACGCAATATTTATCAGAATGCCTTGTTTCTACTAGTGGGCCCGCATAGAACATATTCTTGAAACATAAAATATGTTTGGTTTACTTCCCTTTTAACTAGAATCCAGTGTTGTATCGTGGCCAAAGCTTGAATTCTGGTCTTTTATTGCTGCTTTTGGTGCTCTTATTTGCAAACCCTTTTTGTGGCAGAAGCCGCATGCTGAACTAGCGATAGGTTACACTTTAGTTGCTATGAGTATTTCTTCTTTTTCCATTTCTTCTTTTAATTTCTTTTGCCGTTTGACAAATACTTTTGGTGCATTACCGACACCTTCTATAGCATGCTAACCAAGATGGCGGTGGGAATTACTGAAAATTTTGAGTATTTAAATTATTTGCTGGTGTAATAAACGATCACGGCATATTTTGATTAAGGATGGGCATTTTACCGTTTTTTTTCCTCAAACGACCACTGATAAAAAATTAGAAGATTTATTGTTAGTTTTTAAAATCTTTCTTTAATAGGAGGTCTCTGTGAAAGTTCTGAAGTCTTGCAACAGTGGAGCGCTTTACCATCAATTAGTTAACTAATCAATTATTATGCAAGTTCTTTATTTTTGGAATACTGAATCACATAAATTCCTCTGTTGTGTTAGCAAGACTGAAATTATATAAATATACAGTTTCCACTCACCCACTTTGCGAAGCTCAAAAGAAGTTTCAAACTGGTGTCCAGCCGCCAGAAGCAGAACAGCATAGTTGATGCCAGAGTGCAGTGTTGGCTCCGACTCAAAGCCCATTTTAAACCTCGATAGACAAGGACAAATAACTTTAATAAACATGCTTCTTCAAGAAATGCGTCATCTAAATTCCCTAGCATCTGTGTTCTGAAATAACAAACGGCTTTACACGGCTCCTGCAGTTGCGTGAAACATGTCAAGTTCCAAATTGCAATTACAGCCATATTGAGTTGGGGCCACAAAACAACAGCAGCATTTATCTAATGAGTAATATGTTCATGGGAGGGAATGAAGGTTATTAGGAACCTCTGCAGTGGTGTGACAGGCCAATAACAGCCAGATGGGACTCACCGTAATACTTCAACTAACATGAGAGCTAGAGAGCAATTTCCACTCCACTTTAATCAATAATTTCATGTTGTTTTTTTCCCCTCACACTACTGCATTTAGCTCACAACAGCCCCCAAATATAATTTCCCCCCGCTATACCACGATTCATCATTGGCACACAGGATTTTTTTTTTTTTTTTTAAAGTAGAAATCAACCCAAACATATTTTTTTCACGAATATGTTCTCAGCAGGCACATTAGTTGAAACACATCATTCTGATTAATATTGCGTTCGTGCAATATGAGTTAAGCAGCAAAATACACCCGTTTTTAGCCATCTCAGGGAGCGGCCATTTTGTCACTTCTGTCGACTGAAAATGACATCATAACTACCCAGGGTTCAGGGAACGACCAATCACAGCTCACCTGTTTTCTAAAGCTGACCAACGACCAATCACAGCTCAGCTTTAGAAAACAGGTGAGCTTTGATTGGTCGTTCCCTGAACCCTGGGTAGTTATGATGTCATTTTCAGTCGACAGAAGTGACAATATGGCCGCCCCCGGAGATGACTAAAAACGGGTGGATTAACTCTTATTCCACAAACGCAATATTTATCAGAATGCCTTGTTTCAACTAGTGGGCTTGCATAGAACATATTCTTGAAAAAAATATGTTTGGATTGATTTCCACTTTAAGTTATCTCTATACCCACTCACACAGAAGATGCTCTTACGCAGGGTTAAAACTTTTTATATGGGCTCTCTAGATTTCCACGTGTTGTACTTCCAGGTTATTTTGATGGATGGATTTCGGCTAATTTGGCAACACTGGCAAAAATTAACAGTTTATGCAAATTTCCCCAAAGAAAGCAAACATCAGATGAACTTCTTGGAGCTAAACGGGTAAGAAATGTTAAGCTGATAATACTGTCATGCAGCGGTTCTGGAGGTGAAAAAAAAATGAGGATGGAAGAATTACAAAAGGAAGCTGCAATGAAAATAATATGCATTTCAGACAACAGCACTTCTATCCCCGTTTAGAATAAGCATCAATAAAACCAGAACTTACTTGGCTCTGAAGAATTAAACAAATGACTATTCTAATTTTACAATCGTATTACTGCAACAATTTCCCTAAAATGCTTGATGGGTGGGAAAACAACCGTAACGATTCCGTATTTTATCTCAGTTGTTGTCTCACTCACCAGCGTGTGCCGCTGTCTCTGCTTTGAGTGTCGGCGAAATGCGATTCCAGGAACATGTCCTTATAGATCCGTCCGACCAGGCAGTAGATGTCCGAGGCCACCTGCTCCTTGGCCTCCACTAGGGGCAGCATGATGTCCAGGGCCTTCTGCCTGTCGCCCGGCTGGTTCCTCCTGTGCGCACAAACACCAGACGGTAGAAGGATAATTCGAATTTATTCACATTACTATTACTATTCTTTTTTAAAAGTGTCACAGAAAAAAATAATGGAATTGTTATTTTCATTGGGAAGTTGCAGCTCTTCTTACAACCATGACACAAGCTTGGACTTGTACTTTAACTTCCTCAAAAAATATTTGATGTTGCATTATTGAGTGCAGATGATTTTAGTACCTATTCACCTTAATATTCCAGTTAGATCACTTACATTTTGCATTTATTAGTGTTTGGAATTTGAAATAATAACCGGAAACACAGTATCTCTGCAACGATCTGCCTTGAGCTTGAAATTATAAAATCACTTCCTTGTAAAGGGCAAGTCAGTAAGAGCCAAACACAGTTTGACTTGGCACCCTGCAGAAATATTTCCAACATGCTGCCAAACTCAAGAGGCGCACGTGTCGTGCTGTTGGAGGTGGCTGGTTGAACCAGCAATACTTCAGGGAGAGCAACCCGTGAAGGGCGGGGTGGGGGCTCAAAACCCATTTGTCGTTTCAGGAGATGACTAATAATAAGATGCTGGTTTAACTCATCCACTGCCACACATTTTCAGACCCTCTTTTACCCTAACATTTGAAAAAAATATAAATTCCTGGGCTTGAATGGCTGGACTGTGAAAAGACAAGTAAATTTGTCACTGGTAGTGAATGAGTTAAAAGATGTTGTCATAAATCAAGTCGGCAGAACAATTTATCAAAAAAAAAAAAAAAAAAAAAAAGGATCATGGATCAAGATTTATCATAAAAATGTTAAAAAAGAAACTTGCACCACTAGATTGTTCTAACATAATGACTATACAGTATATAATACTATATAATGAATTATACACTCTAAAAACAGTTGCATTAAAAATAACACAATTTTGGGTCAAAAATGGACCGATCCACTACTTGGGTCAATTTTGACTCAGCTTTCTACCCATTTTTGGGTTGTTTTGGGTAGTTTTGTCCAAAACAACCTGAAAAATAAATGGGCTGTTTTATACAAAACAACGCAAGAAGCTGGGTCAAATTGACCCAACTAGTGGATGAGTCAATTTTTGACCCGAAATTGGGTTATTTTTAACCCAACTGTTTTTAGAGTCTATATACAGTACTTACAAAATTTGGTCAAACTCAATTACTTTGTGTTTTTGTACAGTGGGTTCCTGTTCGTTTGCATCGTGCAGATGTAGCCGCTTTCACTTTCACATTATTTTGTTGAGGAAGTGACATGTCGCAGCAATGCATCAATGAGACAGAAAGTGACAAAAGTGCTTGTGCAAATTGTTTTGAAGTGAAATGAAGTGAACAGTCAGACTTCAGATTAAAAAAAAAAAAAAAACAGACAACAATGCCTTAGAAATTAAGTGAAGCTAACCACGTGGCCCAACACTGTTTGTCCACATAGTGCACTTGCTAACTCACCTATTCAGTGCAAAGGCATAATGGAACTTCACATGTGGATGCGCCACAAGGTCAAAGGTGGGCAGCTTCCCCAGAGTCTCCACCAGCTTCACGACTGACTCATAGTCCTACACAACAAATAAACACAGAACACGCTTTTGAGCCACTTGATATCCGAGGACAATGGAGACATCGTCTGTTTCACCACTTCACCAATTGTGCAGGGGCCTGATCATGTTTTTGTTGACTATACCCCAAAGTGTGCTTAATAATTCAGCCTCAACCTCCTTGCTCGCCGTTGCCATGAATGATTCATGAGCTGAGATAAGTGACATTACAATGCAGAGACTCCAAGGTAAAAAAAAAAAAAAGCCAAAACAGGATGCATGGTTCGGCGAAGAGCGCTCATGCGGCTTGCTCGAGAGGACGACGCGAATTTGCGTTTGTTTGTGACAATTACCTGAATGTCTCTGTATGTCAGTAGCAGGTTGATGACGATGTCCACCGAGAGGCACTCTACGTTGTC
Source organism: Filicampus tigris (assembly GCF_054856515.1). NCBI lineage: Eukaryota > Metazoa > Chordata > Actinopteri > Syngnathiformes > Syngnathidae > Filicampus > Filicampus tigris. Next base: position 3,859,184 of record NC_141236.1, on the reverse strand, counting down.
CAGCCGCTGTTGTATTCGGCCCAGCTCGGCAGCCAGCTCTGCTCCGGTGTAGAGCTCCCGAGCTTTACGAATCTCACTTAGAATCGTTTCGCGAAAATACTGGCTGTGAGAAGAAAGGGGGGGGGGGGGGGTGAAATGTATCCCGGTGTTACACAATAACGCTCAGTTGTGTTTGACACTGTCAAATATGTATTCATAACATTTCAATCTTGGGGGAGGATGCTGAGAAATGCTGGAAATACCCAAGGAGTGAATTAAAGGAGAATTGCTGGTTATTGCTTCCCAGCAAGTAATAGCAATGCCCAAGTTTAATATACCATAAATTTGCCCTTTGGTGGATGTGAGTAGCATGTGGTTGAAATCAGAGGAATCTGATCAATTACCTCAAAAAACCAAAAAGTGGGATTATTTTGGACAAATAAGTGTTCGTTGTCCCAAGCCAGTGAGCTATGGAGCCTCTACTGAGCACAATCAAAACAAACACAAGAATATAAATAGGTGATTTTTTTAAATTGTACTTTTTTGGTGCATTATAGAACTAGTGTGAAAAGTTGTCTTTATTTATTATAGTGGTACACAGGGTCCTCTGTGTGTGACAGAGTTCCTGACCTAACGTAAAGTCATAATGACAAACACTTGCATGCCTGCTTGCGCCATGTGACCACTACACAAACGAGTAAATTGCACGCCATTCTTAACCTTGAAAAATACGATTATAGTGATGAACTACACAGCACCATATTAAAGCGGAAGTCAACCCCAAAATTTCCTTCAAGAAAATGTTCTATGCAGCCTCACTAGTTTAAACACGGCCTTCAGAATAATATTGCGTTTGTGGAATGTGAGTTAAGCAGTACAATCCATTCGTTTTTGTCCATCTCAAGTTGCGGCCATTTTGCCACTTGTCGTCGACTGAAAATGACATCACGGTTGCTCGGTCTCAGGTAACGACCATTCACGGCTCACCTGTTTTCTGAAGCTGATCCATGATAGGTTGTTACCTGAGCCACTGTGATGTCATTTTCAGGCGACAGAAGAGACAAAATGGCCGCCCCCTCAGCTAGCTAAAAACGTGTGGATTTTGCTGCTTAACTCACATTCCACAAACCCAATATTAAATCAGAATGGTGTGTTTCAACTAATGAAGTGGCATTTGAAAATATATTTTTTATTACACCATAATTTCTCCTCCTTTTCTTTTTTTCAAGAAAGGTAGCAGCAGCAGATGGACGCAGTTAAATGTGCCCACGTTACAAGCACAGTGAGCTCATGTTACCTATTAAGAAGTACTTCCTGTTTAAGGGAACATCTTTTTTTCCCTCCCTTTTCCTTCGTCATTCTCAGATCCTCATGCAGCGCTCACCTGAAACTTCAGGGTCAAGATGCCCTTGATAGTTTCCATTTGGACGGCTAAGCTCACAAACAGGACGCTCGAATGCTTCACTTCGCAGCTTTCGTCACAACGACTTAGCAACATCAATGAGAACAGCTTTGCGCAGAAATTTGCACCGACAACAACAAAACATTGCAGTCTCTTGGTGATACTTACTGGGAGCTGGCCTGTGAGACTTTGAGTAGCTGGATGAAGCGGTCCAGGAGGGGCATGCAAATGGGCCCCAGCAGCATCTCAAAGCTGGGCTGCATCAATTCGGTGAGGCCCTTCATTAGGCTGCCCTCGCAGCAGTAGACTTTGTTGTGTGGCGTCACCATGTACGGGATGAAGGTGTAGTTGGCTGAGCAAGTCTGTTGGCGCAGGACAAAACAGCATTCTGGCACTTTCCTGAACATTCTCTCACTTCCTCATTAAAAGTGCCAAAAAGCAACCTAATGGGACTTGTGGTGATTGCGTGTACGCATGCCGTATTGTAGATTTTTAAGTGAGGTTTTATTTCTCAATTATAAAGGATTTAAAGTTGTGCGACTTCAATGTAGTAAGTACAACATTGTGCCGCAACATTTTATTGTCGTATGCTGTGTTTGTATGTGTTGCTGCACTGTATGTTTTAAAGTAGCAGTTGTTCAAAGGCTTTTAATTACTGTGCAATCTATGCTGATTTAATTTCCCTTACACCACATATGGTGTGTCACAATTTATGTTAGCATTAAGCTATCAGACGTACGTTAGCTGAAATTACATTGTTTGTTTGAACATTTTGGGACTTAAATATACAACATTTATTTTTTTTTAATTTTATGTGTGCGTTTTACTGTAAACTTCAACTGGGAGTGACAAACCCCTGGTTAAGACAGCATGCTTTGGAGAACTGAGCAGAGAGTGGCAACAGGTGTGAAATTTGAATAGACTGTGGGAGGGGTTCAACTTAAAATAAATAAATAAATCTACAGACTCTTTGCAAGTATATCACAGCCTAACATCATACAAAACGGAATTTAAACAAGATTTCCTAAAGAAAATAAGATGAAGATGTTTCAGTATTAAAGTTATTAAGAGCACTAATGTTTTTTTTTTGTTTTTTTTAGGGGGGGAGTAAATTTGTAAAAAATAAAATAAAATCAAGTGTGTAAGAGTCACTCCTTTTGTCATAGGACAACAAAATTGAGAGTCGTATGGTTTTGAAGTTCATTTTACACCTGTGTGACAGTTAATGATAAAATGTTACTTAAAAAATGACTATACAGAAAGGAAGATTTTATGATGAGCTACATACACACTTTAAGGAAATGAAGTGACCCACAATCGAGTGTTTTGTTTCCCATCTTGAGGAACCTTCCTCCCAAAGCAACACACAACAATTGGGGACTGTTCTTGCTGGCCACCTGATGAAATGCCCTTACTTTTTATTCATGGCTGCTGTGCTATTCAGCAAGAATTTGGTGTGTGTTGCCGTTCTAGCGCTCAGTCTAGACTCTAGACAGTAGGATAGTTTCACCAGAGAGTAGAAGTGTCTTCTATTTGTTTTAACTTCTCCCTAGCCTGCAGCCTAGTGGCTCAACCCTGCTGAATAAACAAAGAAGATTCAAGCCCATGTGGTGTTTACAGATAGGTACAATAAAGATAAAGTGGCAGGACATCTATTTGTCCCAGCCTTCAGAAAGTGAAATATTTGGCTAAATGCAAGCATATGAGCGTGCGAGGGTGGGTGGGCGTGTTTTCCTGCCATTTTTAATAAGCTATTGTCTGTATGTGAAAACTGGAATCAGAAAAAGAAGGAAGTGAAAGGAAGGTGTGGCCGTGAGGCAATGAAAGGCGTTGATGCACCTCGGGATCAAGGCAACGCAACGGGGGATTCTGTCATTTTTCATTTCGAGTTAGTGTAAATCTTTTTTTTCTTTTTTCAAATCAGGCATTATATTTCTTTATACAGGTCTATGTTATGTACAACTTGAAATATGATGTGTGCCAATGATGAGTGTATGGGAATTAAAGAGATTAAAACAATTGCCGATCCGTGCGGGAGGTGGAAAAGACAGAGAATAGACTTACAGTGTTCTTCTGGCAAATTATTTCCTGATGGACGACAAGAAAAAAAAAACATACATTTAGACATTCAAAAAGTACAATTCATTTGCATTAATGGATTTTTTTTTTTTAAACGCCTGTCTGACTTAGAAAGTGCTACTACGTTACAGACAGCTACACAGAAGATGTGAAAGATGATTACACTCATTAAACAAAAGTTAAAAAAGCATTTGAAAATAGTTAAAATTTCCTAAAGAAAGTTATATTGCCTGCATTTAATAAAAGTATTCATCTCCAAATTTTGTGAGATTTAATGTATAAAATATTGCAGGTCGACATCCAGAACAGAATGAGGTAAATATTGCAAATACTCCCATAACAGCTTGTAAAGTACTCCACAAAGAAGAACCAGTGAAGTTCAGCAAAAGAAAGAGGACAATGACATTTTACACACCAAAAATAAATAAATATATATATATATATATATATATATATATATATATATATATATACACATATATATATATACATATATATATATATATACATATATATATATATATACATATATATATATATATACATATATATATATATATACATATATATATACATATACATATATATATACATATATATATATATATATATATTTTTTTTTTCTCCATAGTCTGTCTTTTGAGTTAGGTTTTTGACTTTAGTTGAGTGTTTTTCCTTGTGTTCCTTTGTCTGCCTCTCGTTAAGTTATTGAGTCCACCTGTGCTTGTCATCCCGGTCCCTTGTATTAGCCAACCAGCACCCTCCTACCCTCTGTGTCTTGTCCAGGTGTTTCTCGTTGTATCGTCAACTTGTCTGTATTTAGTTCCCCGCTTTCGTTCAGTCCTTCTCAGTTCGGTGTCATTTGTCAATGGTCTGCTGTCTGTTATCAAGTCAAGTGTTTGCTTAGTTTCCTTTTGATCCTTGTTGTGTAGGAATTATTCCAGTGCCTTGTTGGCCCCAACCACCGGTCTGCCATTTTGTACTGGGTTGCACAGATCAGTTAAAATTTTATACATATATACATACACACACACATATATATATATATATATATATATATATATAAATATACATTTTTAATCGATGAATACCGTATTTAAAATGCAGGTCGACATCCAGAACAGAATGAGGTAAATATTGCAAATACTCCCATAACAGCTTGTAAAGTACTCCACAAAGAAGATTGTAAAATTTGTTTAAAAAGTCCGCATATACTTTGTAAAATATTTCCAAAATGAATGTGCTTCCATCAAATTAATGATGCATTTTGGGTGTTGCTGGAACAAAAACACAGTCTGTCAATCCCATGCTGACACACCTTGACGCCCCACCAAATATAGCCTTCAATCACCAAACTTGTGATTAAAGTGCGATGCTTTTTTTTTTTTCCCCCGGTCCTGCATGCTGTTTGTGATGAGGGCGCACCTGCAGAGATTGCAGCGACTCGGAATTGGTGTCACAGTAGAGGATGATGTTGTTGGCCATGCTGAAGCTCTCCCGGACCCCCAGGTGGTAAAAGAGAGACGGTTGGCGGAAAGCGTCCGTCATCTCCACAACAGCGATGTCTGATGGAGACAAGCAAGTACGGCTTTACTGTACGGCAGGAGGAACACGTGGAGGAATTTCAGATTTATTACACACTGTCAGTTGACCTTCACATTTCACTGGTGTCACTGAATTTAATAGCCTACCTCTTCATATTAAGAGGGGTTAACTTCTTTTGAAATGCGATGAAATGCTATTAGACACATTGTACAGTTAATAAAAGTTATTTAGAGGATGGTGGCGACCGTTTGACCCTGGAACAAATGTTTCTGTTCCCACTATTTCCTATGGGAATTGTGTCTTGGGAAGTATTATGTTTGACCTTACGAGGTTCCATTGTATATCCAATTTCACATGTCTAGAAATTCTCTGAGGGAATACGTGAGCTAAAATGGACTTTATTTAGCAAAGGGCGGTTGGTAATCAGAGGCGACAATAGCTTGTAGCTGCCATTTGGCAGGTTTTTGTTAACTATTGATTCTGGGGTCAGTTACCGAGACTCTTCAAAACACATCCCAGACCCTTTCCAATATGACAGTGGTTCCTTCCATCTATTTAACTATGTCGTAAATGAACACAAATACACCCAGTACTACATTCCCTCCAGCTGGATTCCTATGTGCTGGATCAATAGGTCAGTTGGATAAATATCACCAAGTGTCAGTCAAGCCAGCAGGAACTAAACTGCTGGTGAAAGGGTGGAAAGTTCCCAGCCTTGAAAGTGAGGCCACCGGTTTAACAGACCGCATTTCCGAGTATGATCGCAGCCGACAAACAACACATCATAAAACACCAACGGCTCAAAAGTTATTATTTCTTGCACATTATTGTGATGGTATGTGCCTTTGGAGCGAGCGCGTTTAGGAAGCCTCACACATCAGTCCAGGTTATGCGCTACGGCTATATAGCAGCCACTGGTAAAACAACAAAAAACAAGTCAGTGTGTGACAGAGGGGCTCACAGATAACGTTGCAGATGTGTTTTTATCTGTTGCTGTTAGCCTCTTGATTTCAACCTGTGTGTGTGTGTGTGTGTGTGTGTGTGTGTGTGTGTGTGTGTGTGTGTCAGTCACTGTATGCACACATATACATATACATATATATATATACATATACATATATATACACACATATACATTGTATATGTATATATATATATATATATATATATATATATATATATATATATATATATATATATATATATATATATACATATATATTGCACATACATAAATACACATATGTTTACGACATTATTTTAGACTGATTTTATCTGCATGCATGCAGCAACACAGAATCAGAACATTCTGCATTCAGATGATTTAGTTTGTGATATCTTAACAATGTAACGCATCTGAATGCGTGCACTGTGTCAGCCGACATGGCAGCGTGGATAGAGAGCTGTGTCGAGATGGCAGCGGGGTAACTTGAGGCAACCTGTCAGCCATTAAAACAAAGTCGAAGCACCGGATCGCATGCGTTCACCTCAGTTGTCCTCACTGCCCCTTGAATAAGTCATGCAAATCTATCCAGCTGAGATAGATCGGAACAAATAGAAGGAAAGCCCTGATATTCCGTCTACCCGAACCAAATTGATTTTCTCGCCTCCTGTTGCAAGCAGAGCAGGCAAAATAATTCGATATTCTTTTTGGCGTTCAGCAGCGCACAGCCTCCTCCTGGTTTTTCCTTTCCTAGGAGTGCCTCTGTAGATTTGTGTACCTCTAGAGGTCCTGAATTCAATCAATGTGGTGTTTACTAACTCCTCAGTATAAAAAAGTCTGGCAGTTTGAACAACAGCGAGCATTTTTGTGTCTTACGTGTCGGGTCACAACACATTTTATTCGTGTCATGTTTGCGGCTATGCACACCTATCCAACTGATGAATCATGCTGTGATTGCACCATTGTAAAAGCACTCCAACTACAAAAGCAACAGTAAAGTCGACAGTGGTCACTCAGGTGGGCAAATTGTGTGGGCCGGCAGTTTACCAGGACTTTCCTGGTATAAAGTACGCTATAATCAAGCACATTGGACCAGAAGCGAAGATGTTGTAACCATGGAGACTGCTGGGAAAAGATTGAGCCGTCAGTCATTTGCTGCTGTGGGTTTGAGTTTGAAAGCTACTGGAGAAAAAATGGCTCATGCCAGTGTGAGAGCTACGGGAAGACTGCGCCGGAGTTCGTCCCGCCGTGAATACACAGAGGATTTACTGTCTCCGTGCTCTACTGGAAATTGTTTCCCACACTCAAAAAAGGAGTTTTCTTTGCAGGAGAAAAAAGAACCTCAGAGACAGTAGTCTCTCTGCCAAAGTTCTTTGCCAAATTTCCAGGAGTGGTAGTATAAGGTGCGGTGTTCTCGACCATGATCAACTCTTGCGCTGAGAATAAAATAATCAATTTAAAAAACTGTACGAACATAAATACCGCTCGTCCCAGCTTATGAGAACGCCGTAGCTCACAAATGACAACATGGCCTTTTGCAAGTAGGGGTCAAAAGGTAGACGTCAATCCTGCGCTGCTGACACCCGACGCACATCCAACTTCATGCGAGGTGAAACAGGCACACTAAGTATGGAACATTGTTAAAAAGACGGAGGAAGCAGACAATGGTTATTTAGACGTTCCAAGGCTGTGCCACCCATAAAAGATGAATGCTTCCTCTCATGTGCAAAACAAAACCGAGTCATATGATGCAGGAAATGCGGCGAGTCTACCAGTCGCCTCATATTTCTTTTTTTTCTTTTTTTTTTAATTCTCAAGTCCCCTTGAATTTGCACACACTGATGTATTTTTTTTCCCCAACTTGCTGTGCCCTGGTTCCAAGGAGGGGAGGAAATGGAGGGTTTGGTGCTGAGAACAGGATGCTAATTCTGTTTCTTACAGAAACAGTATAGAGAGAAACTACTGAGTCATCATCAGCTCAGTGACTGGCATTTGTACTCTACTTAAAAAGAAAAATCAACCCAAACATATTTTTTTCAAGAATATGTTCCCAGCAGGCCCACTAGTTGAAACACGACATTTGATAAATATTGCATTTGTGGAATAAGAGTTAATCCACCCGTTTTTAGCCATTTCCGGGGGCGGCCATTTTGTCTTCTGTCGACTGAAAATGACATCACAACTGCTCACAACAACCAATCACAGCTGACCTGTTTTCTGAAGCTGAGCTGTGACTGGTCGTTATCTGAGCCCCGAGCAGTTGTGATGTAATTTTGAAGTGACAAAATGGCCGCCCCCAGAGATTGCTAAAAACGGGTAGATTTTGCTGCTCAACTCATATTCCACAAACGCAATATTAATCAAATGCCGTGTTTCAACTAGTGGGCCTGCTGGGAACATATTCTTGAAAAAAATATGTTTTGTTTTTTTTCTTTTTAAGTAGAGTAGAAATGCCAGTCACTGAGCTGATGATGACTCAGTAGTTTCTCCCTACACTGTTTCTGTAAGATGTTGGCTAACTGCCCCTGTCTTTTCTAAGAGGCGCTTAGGGGATTCAAACTGTGGTTTAACCAAGCGAAAGCTGCTTTTACAACAGGTTTGGCTTGTCAGACAAATACCCTCTTGAACTACATTAGATGGTGAAATGCTAAAATCTGAAGAAAGATCTGTTCCTTCCGAGTGAGAAAGAGACAAAGAGAGAGAGGGAGACTTGAGTCAAAGTGCAGCCCCACCCTCACGTGCCATAATGGCGGAGGCGTTTCTTACTGAGTGTCCTGAGGGCCAATTCGTCGTGACCTTGTGCTCTCTCACCTGCCACACAACTGAGCATGCAGAGTCAACAAGAGGGGATAAACAACTTGGCAGCTGATGGGATTTTCAGCATGGAGGCTTTCAGGTCATCAGCTGAGAGAAATGTGCTTGAGTGCGGTAAGCCGAATCATGAGGACAAAGGCGGCAGGGTGACGGCGAAGACGCGAGTTAATTGCACACACTAATTTCCCCATCGACAGCCTTGTAACTTTGACATTTCAAGTTCCAATCGGATTGAATAAGGACGAAGGCTGAATAGGGAGTTGCAGCGATGACATAACCGCTCGACAATGGGGACTTTCAACGCTTGGGATGTGGGTATTAATTAGGGGCAGAGCAGAGATTTGAACCCGGGACTTTTTGTGTGTGAGAGACCTGCTAATCACTATTGCCCTGCTTAACCAATTCTCATTTTGTCTCTCGATTTTGTTTTCTTTATAAGCAAAAATCAAGTCACTTATGTCCTCTTGATCATTTTTCTTTTCTATGACTGATGTACTGCGGTTTCAGTCAACAAAGTACAAAAGCTGTTGTCATCAAGACAGGAGTTCTACAAGTACCTGTCCATCAAGCTTCAAATATTTCATTGTCTTTGCGCAAGCAAGTGAAGCACTAAACCACCACTGCGCACTTTGCTCTCTCAGTGTAGCCACAAAAGATAGCTATTTGGAATATACAAACTGGTGTTTCATTGTAGAATAGCGACCGTTAGCTCATTTGCATAAAAGACAGAGATAAAGATATCACTTCTGGTTTATCTTTCTTCCAGCAGAGCAACTTCTACTTTCATGTGCATATATGATCATGGTTTCTGCATCCTAGTCCTGTCATCACCCAAATTCATTCGTTCCCACTGCACCATGTGAGCTTAAAGGCCAACACCTTCTTGTTGCGGTGACAAACTGGCTCTCCATATTAACCGGCAGCTGCCGTCTGGCCACGGACCTGCTGTGGGATTTCTGTGCCGAGCCTTCATCACTCACTGCGCACACACGTGCAGGAAGAGGCGACACGGTGTGTGCGAGCAGATACTGTGCGTTTCTGGGAAAAATGCCTCGGCCCTCCCATGTGAACTGTGAAACATTTCCACTGATGTTTGGAACAAGATAAACAAAATGGAAGAAAAGGGAACCTACTGTGTTTGTAGGGCCAGGAAAGTACAGTAATGTTCTGAAGTTCATGTTGTGCAGTCACTGTTACAGTATCATTGTTGCATTTAATGTATCGGTAATATTTGATTCAGACAGAGTATAAATGCAATACTGTATTTTTTTTTTTAATCACCATCAACATCTACCCGATAATAACTTCGTCCATCAGCCTCTCATCATACATTGCCAGCACTTTGGTTAGTTTAAAAAAGGGTACAGCCAGGTCAATAAAAATCAATTCCTTAAATTTCTTTACAATAATAAAACTGCTTCAGAAAACAGGTGAGCTGTGATTGGTCGTTATCGAAGCCCTGAGGGTCTGTGATGTCATTTTTAGTCGACAGTAGTGACAAAATGGCAGCCCCCGAGCTAGCTAAAAACGGGTGGATTTTACTATTTAACTCATTTTCCACAAACACAATGTATATCAGAACGCCGTGTTTAGACTAGTGGGGCTGCGTAGAACATATCATTGTAAAGAATTTTTTGAGGTTGACTTCCTATTTAACAGCTATGAAAAAATAAAGGACATACATTCAATTAACTAACTAACTTTTTGGCAAGTCTCATTCAATGAAACACTGCTGACTCAGTAACATACCATGCGCCTTTCATTCCAGCTGCATTCTAGCAAATTGTGCTACCCTTTCGGTTATTAAGCGCTTTCATTGGAAGGGCTGAACCATTTCACTCAAAGGGCTGTTATGACTGTCAACTCATATAAATGTATGATCACCTCATATTACTACATATAAAAAAGTAGATGATAGCTAGTTCTGAAATCAGAAGCCAGAAAAAAAATATTTGTTTCACTATTACCCCATTTTAAAAAGGCTATTGTAAAAAAACAGCTTGCAATATATCAATGCCATTAAAAGTGAAGACAATTTGTAACTTCGATGATTTAACAAGCAACACAAAAAGAACATCATGATTTGCCTTCACGGGCCACATAAATTGACATGTCATTCCTGAATCTGGCCCCTCGGCCTTGAGTTTGAAACCTGCGCTCTAACATTAGGCAAAACCGCAAAGTCCGAACCGCTATCGTGAGTTATGCAACCCTCCAATTTGTGGGGATTAACTGACTTCATAAGTGTTTCTCTTCTTCTTAGGCTTTTCCCCCCTGGGATATACACTTGTGAAGTCACACAACACTTCAAAAGCACAAATTGGAAATAAAATGGTAAACTTTAGTGACGCTTTCACGTGCGTTCAACCGGGGGTAAACAACATTCTGCATGATGTGAGGGCTGCAGCCTCAAGTAGTGGCATGCCAAGCTGACTGCAGAGCCCAGAGGAACTTGTCCTGCAGGCATCAACTTTCCCGGAAGAAGTGATGCAGCAAAGGTGTGATCTTTGACATTTGAGATTAGACATGGAAAGCATTCCAGCACTATGTAGTCATGAGGAACGACATTCCCTAGCACCAAACACACTAGGATTCAACACTGGAGCAAACTTACCTGCGTTGTAGAAGATGTCCAGCACTGCGGTCTCTCCAAAGTCCAGCTTCCCAAAGTGGACCGTCTCCAATTTGCTTCCCACTGTCTCACAAGCGTCCTTGAGGCATTGCAAGGCCATGCACTCGGCGTTGTTCTGCTGGTTCGGCTCATTGTTCAGCACATAGGCGACACTCACGGGCCTGCTTTTGCACGACTTGCCCGCGGACAGCAGACCGCCGCCGTCCATCGCACAGCTCCCGGAAGTGTGGCCGTGCCCCGCGCCTGCTACCACGGAATCATGCCAGAAAGTCCCGGCTGCTGGAACCGCAACACCCGAGGCTCCGGGAGCCCCTCCGCGGGCGGCGCCGGTGCTCTCCCCGCCGACATCAGCCCCTCTGGCGGGACAAGCCCCGAAGCAAGGCACGGGCAAGGAAATGACCTCCTGCTCTTGACTCATCTCGAGTGTCTCGCAGTCTTTTTAACGCGTGGATTGAGAAGAACAGCGCGGCCGCGGGATCTCCATGGAGAGAGCCCGATACGCACGGCGGATTACGCGCGGCACCTCACACCTGCACTGACACGGTCGAGCAAGCCTCGCGTGGGTTTAACATACGTCAACTATTCGCAAGGCAAAGGCATGCTGCAAACGTTGCGCCGTGCACCTCACGGCGATTCTCTCAAAAACACTGCACAAGACGCGGAAAAATAACCGTCTCCGTGCATTCGTTACAGCCTTTCGGGGGCCTTTCGTGACTGATCCACGCAAGTTGTGCAAAGCTGCGCTGTCGCCGCTGCAGAAACGCGAGTAGACTCGATACTAAAAGTCGTGCACGAAGTACACGATCGACACAAGCAACATCGCGCACAGTACAGTAGTCGAACGCTGCCCAGTCTGTTTATCTTCAGTTCCGTCAACTTGCAGCGCGGTGGGCGGAGCAAAGACGGGAAGCCTCGTGGATGTGGGCGGTGACACGCGAACCACGTGTGAGGCTCTTGAAAGGCAAACCTGAACTGGATCGTTAAAATGAATACTTATTTTTTAGATTATGCTAACAATAAAATGTATACTAACGTTTTATTTGTAATTAATTAACCATAGAGTGGACTATTCGTGGCTTGTGGGCCTTAATTGCAATAAATTGCCCACGCAGGCATCATAAAATGACGTCACAGTAGTTTATCCTCTGCTATCCCTGACCAAATTGAGAACGTGTTTAAGAGTTGACTCTTTTGTGAAGTTAAAAAAAAAGTCTTTATGGAACTTTTTGCTCTGAACAGTGTTGATATTGTTCTAGTTGAAACTTATCTTTAACTATGTCCGTTATGCACATTATGTATATTATGTATTTGTATAACATACTGTACAATTAAAAAACACACACACAAACACACGCACACACAAAATCACTTCAAAATGGCGCAATATTCATCACCTTTTAACTGTATTTTATAGGAACCAAATTGCTGGATGAATAATGAGTCGATGTAATTTGTTCTAACGATATTTGAAATATGTGCCGTTTTTTACTGGAGCAGTAGCTTATTTCTTTTCGTTCCTGTTCGGGGGCGCTCTCTAGTGGTAAAGATATAATGTTACAGTCCATGTGTACATTTCCAAACGATAAGGAAAAATATATAAATAAAATATATGAGAACAATTCCTCGCAACATCACAAAACAAAATGTTTAACTTGTTTGACGACACGTAATGGCATCTGATGAAGGAAAGTGACCAGCCCTGAAAATATCATTAAAGTCAGTCCTTGACACAGATATATGTGCCTATACGGAAAAAAAGTAATGATAATGAAATTAATAATAATCTATACTTGTCTATTAGGAAAACATAATCAAATTAGCTGGAAACAAGTGAGGAAAAACAAACAAACAGGCAACAATTTTAAGCACAGAATACATGCTGAGGTCGTTGACCGTACATTTCGAAGTTCTGAACGGCACACAATAAACTTTTGCATGTTGTCACGGATGTCTCATTTACAGAGTACTTAATGATTTTAATTGGATTGTTTTATATTTATGACCTAGAAGTGGTTTCTGCACAAATATTTACTCTACTTGGCATTTTTTTTCTTTCTTCAACCTGAAAAAATGGATAGTTGCAGAATAAATATTTAAAACATGTGTTTCATTTATCGTTTCAAAAAGTGTGGGACCTTGACCATTATGCATTTCTAATTCTACTTACAATGAATATGAAGTTCAATATCGCAGCCATTTGTGGTCAAATAAGTCCTTTCGGTGATATAGATTCATTTAGTACGTTCGTTAATGTTACTCGGAGTGCGTTACGTAGCCACACGTACGTTACTCGGGTTAAGGCGTCGAATCGAGGACCCTTCTTGTCAAAAGAGGAATTTTCCCAGCAATTTCAGCAGATCAATTTCCTACCACTAGATGTCACTCAATAATAGCACATTGATTCATTAAAGTGCTGCACTCAAACTGTGGAAACGCTGTCACACCCAACACGTCCACAAACGGTGTGATGACGTTACCGTCTCTTCCTGGTAAACAACATGTATATTTCAAACATGAAACACTTGCTGACAGACAGAAGGTCACCCCTCAGCCTAATTAATTGAATGTAATTTCATGAAAACAGGGAAATGGTGGCCTTTTGCACTGTTCCCAAACCTTTACTGAGCCAAGGTAAATATTTGACATAAGAAAAAGCTCACGGCACACCAACTAACAAAAACGTGTCAAATCTCTCTGCTGTATGAATAGCAACAGATGGATCCACAAGTTAATTGTCCACTCTGCCATGTAGAAGAAGAGAATTCAATTTATCTGGCTGTCACAATGTGTCACTGGCATTGCCTTTAGAGGCCCATCCTTTTTTTTTTCAGGCTTGGCTTCGGCAGCTGGACTTGTTGTTAGTAGATCTGCCTCACAATTCTGAGGCTCAGAGTTCAAATCTTGGCTCCTACGTGGCGTTCTAGCCAGCTTCCAAGTTCCAAAAGCAATGTGCGTTAGCATTCATTAATAGCATGAAATTCTCATAGGTGTGAGTGTGAATAATTATTGTTAGTCTTTCGGTGCGATCGGCTGGCAACCTGTCCAGGATGTACTTGCTACTTCCTCAAAGTCGACTAGCTCATTCTTTTGACGGGATATCGCCAGACCAGACAATACATAACAAAATGACCTCTTGACCCTCATTAGGCAGGATATCGTGTTGCCGTTAAAGTTGAAATATATCATTCATAGCTCATGTAGTATAGTTGATTTCATTTTTTTGGTTCAGGTTCTAGAGAATTGAAGCAAATCCCAACTTTGGGCTTTGGAACTTTACAATGTATAATTAAACAAACCAAAATAAAACAAAATTATTCTGATTTGTTTCGGATGAGGAGAGTTTTATGCATCACACTTCTAAGGCCCTTCTCAACCGCCATTCAAGTGTTAAAACAAGTTAAGTACTTTACATTAAAACTTGAAAACAATCAATTATGTGTAATGATTTGGACAAACATGAAAACAAGCATGCAGAGGGAAATCACTGCTTGGGAGGCGATGCTCTTCACATACGGCTAAATGACTTAGAAGTGATTTTCTACATCTTAAAGCAAAAAAAAAAAAGATACAGACCATGTAACGACTGAAGAGTTGGATCTATGTATGGGTTTCAGTGTAGCTAAGTGTCCACAGTCAGTCTGTGCTGCAGCCGGCAAATAAAGCCACCCGCCATGAAATGGTCACTCAGCTCTGAAATGGAGAGAATCACTCACATGGCGAAAGAAGTTCAGTTAGTTGGGCGGCGATAGACACTTTGAGGCACAGACTTATTGCATCCCTCCATAGATCTCTGCCAACGTCCACACAAACATTAGAGAGGAAACAAAATTACAGAAATCTGCTAAGTTTGACAAATGGCAGGCGTAGCTTTGCCACTAGCTATTAGCCTGCAATGATTAATAAGTGAGAAAATAATTGCACTTCATTGAGATTGATGACGCCCCATTTAACCTCCCCGCTCATCGCCACCGAGCATCGAGATGAGCCTTGGACACACTGCGGTTGCGCCCGCCTCCAACACAAACACACACCCTTTTTTTTTTTTTTTTTTTTTTTTTTAATGATCCTACAGGGCATTTTTCAAACGCCTTGCAGCGCTCTGATCCCAAGTTCATTGTTAGTAAGTGAAAAACAATGATCTGAGCTCTAGGAGGCCTCTGGGAATCTCCCTCCACCAATATAGAAGCATTTAAGTCGCACACCGAGGGGAATCGATGCCAGCGGAGCCGCCATTAACGCCAAAGCTAACGAGTTTGGACTTCTTATTGGGCTCGCGCGTGCATCGCGTCGGACAATCTCTGCCGTTTGAAAACATGTAAAAAAACCAACATTTTTCAACAAAGCCGCGGTGATGAGTCGTGCAAAGAGTCGTGGCCAAGGTTATTAAAGAAGGATGTCGCGGCGCAAGATGGCCGCCGTTGTGACCAGAGGCGGTGTGCAGAGATAAATGGTTGACCCAGCCCGGTGTCAGGTTAGGATTGATGCCACTATCAGCATCGCTGCTTTCCCAATGATTTTCTCAAATCTCTGATAGAGTGTGTTATCTAGTTACTGGCATGAGGGCAACGGCCTGCAGGCACAAGAGAAGGTCAATCTATGAGGACAATCTTTGTTGGACTAAATGAGAAAAAAGACCTCACAAAAAAAAAAAAAAAAGAATAAAAAGCAGCTGCTAGGTCTCTGGGATAAGATAAGCCAAATTACTTCTCTTTAGTAGGATAGGCCTCGGGGACAAACATTAAAAAAAAAAAAAAAAAAAAGTGAGGCAGCTGTTTTTGCTCTCTAACTTCAGTGTTGTAGATTTCACCTGGATGCTTTCTTGAACTAATGTTGACGCAGTGGTAGGAGCCCCTTGAGGACCTCATCTGCATTCATCTACTGGATCTACTTAACAGGAGAATTTGCAGAATAGATCATACAGCGTAAACAACTTGCATCAACAGCTTTTGAAAAAGAGCTTGACTAATAGGTTGTAATTTAGCGGGGGGAGGCCCTGATCAATAATTGTGTGCCGATAATGATGGAGAGGCGAGCGAGCGAGGGGAAATGATTCCACTCATTGTGGGAGAAAAATGAAGGTGTGGACATCACCTCGGGGTAAGGGAAGATGTCCACAGGTGCTCGTGTGATGAGGGAGTCGATGGAAGGGAAAACAAATGTGGTTGCCTTCATAACTAGCATGACACCCACACACGCACACACTTTGACACTTGACGTTTGTCTCCACCCAACTTGACTTGTGCTGTTCAAGTTGATGTTGCTTGTGACATGTAACTAAACTTTTCACTCTAAAAACAGTTGGGTTAAAAATAACACAATTTTGGGTCAGAAATGGACCGATCCACGACTTGGGTCAATTTGATCCACCTGCTTGTGTTGTTTTGTACAAAACAGCCCAATTTGGGGGGTTGTTTGGTACAAAAATACCTATTTTTCGGAAAGTTGGGTCAAATTGACCCAAGTAGTGGATCGGTTCATTTTTGACCCAAAATTGTGTTATTTTTAACCCAACTGTTTTTAGAGTGATTCTTTTGAATCAATCTTTCACTCGTTCCCTTTTTGTGTCAGATACTGAGGCTTTTTGTGACGATGGAGCGCAGGGAAGAGGCGAGGCAAGGAGTGCAGGAAACAACAAAATTATTCATCAAAAAAAAAAAAAAAAAAGAAAACACTCTAAAAACAGTTGGGTTAAAAATAACACACTTTTGGGTAAAAAAATGAACCAATACACAAATTGGGTCAACTTTGTTGCATTGTTTTGTACAGAACAGCTCATTTTTGGGGGTTGATTGGACAAAACAACCTATTTTTGGGGTTGTTTTCTGCAAAAACAACCAGGAAAGTAGGATCAAATTGACCCAAGTTGTGGATCGATCCATTTTATACCCAAAAATGTGTTATTTTTAACCCAACTGTTTTTAGAGAACCAGACGCTGCACTTTGAAATGATCAAAATGACTAAATAAACAACCCCCCCGCAAATCAACATTCAAAGTAACAAACCAAAAATGGGAATAAACTTACCACGTTACGAAGCAAAACAAGACTGAAGACCAAAACAGAAACAATGAACTGACAAAGATAGAAACAAACCAGAGAACACTGAAGAAAAATACTTCATTTTCAGTTGCACGCGGTTCAAATGTACTAAATTAACACACATCATGATTCAGGGAAACATCACATCAATCTACCTCATTTCCATCACGTACAACCAATGTACATGTTCGAATTAAATAAACGCAGGCATCCAGGTTGTACAACAACAACATCCCAATAGATTCATTCAGCCTGTCACCACTGTTTACTCTGTTGATCCACCAATAACTGATCAAAATGTCACCCTTATCACGGGAAATCATTAGAGGCCATTCGGGAGCAATGAGATCTTACTAACGGACAAGTAAGTTGAGAGACTTGAACCCAACGACAGAACATTAAGAAAGTCGCAGGCCTTTCTTTGCACTGGATGTTCTTCTTTCAAAGTTTTTCTTTTTTTTTTTGTTTGTTTTGGTACTAAAACAGTTTGAACATTGTGCTCTAAGTGGATTGGGTTCCTGTCAGAGCTGAACGTTTGGACATTGATAAATTTCCTCCTGCGTGGGATCAATAACTCTCACCTCTCAGCCCAGGGCTCCCTCCGAGTGGGACGTCATAATTACTCTGTCAGACTGAATGGCTGTCCCCGTAAAGAGTGGTGACTGTGTATGTGTGTGTGTGTGTGTGTGTGCCAGAGTCAGGACCTGTGATTTTTAATTTTTTTTTTTTTTTTTTAACGAAATGAATGTATCCCCATGTAAGCATGGAGGATTGTAGATTATGCCAGTTCCTTTGCGTGAATATGTATGTGAAAGTGTGAGTCTCAGTATTGTGTAAATCATTACAATATCGACTTTTTATTCTGCACGTATTAGTATTTCACAGGATGTATGTGTGGAGATTTGTGGGCCCGGCTGACGATTTGACGGCTGGACTCATGATTGGCAGTGAATGACAGGCGGGCATCCCCCCTCCTCCTTTCTCCTCCCACGGCGCTTTGTGAGCTTGTCATTTTCACCGATCAGCCAACAGATCTGACGGATGCCCCGACACGCAAACACACTCACACAAGTGCACATACAAACACATGCATGTTCCCCCCCCCCCATGCCTTCACTGAAAACAAAATCGAATCCAATAGAAAACTGTGAAGTCAAATACTCCTGTGGTTGTGCAATTCAAAAATTGACCAATATTTTCGGGCAAAATAGACTTGAGAGATGTCCTCCCCCCTATGTTAGGGATACCACATGTCGCTATTTTACGATTATAATCCTTTTTTTTTTCTCCCCCGTGCTGTGGCACATCATTTGAAGAACCTTTATCAGATTTTTATCAGATGTAGCTCCCTGCAGGATTCCTTTTTTCATTTCAGTGGCGTGGTAAGTGAGCCTCCAGTCCTCCTGAGATTAACGTAGGCAACGCCATAAAATTGAGTGCTTGTGTTGGTTCAAATGATCCGCACCTACTCCAAATGCATTTGTGTGTGTGTGTGTGTGTGTGTGTGTGTGTGTGTGTTGTGTGAGTGTCGGACACCATGTGGCGCTGCGGTTAGTTAAAGAGGCAGCCTGTGGAATTAAAAGTGAACGAAGCGAGGACAAGCGTTCCCCTCATAAAGCCGCCACAATAATAACAATAATCGGTGAGGCAATAATAACCTCAGTGCTCATTTAGACATCAATACTAATCACGCTCATTTGGAGGACAATAATAACAATCAGGCTCATTTAAAGTGCTCTTTCTCCACAGAGAGCTCTCAGCGCCTTTGGGCTTGGCTGGTGCTTAACCTAATGATAATAGTTATGATTCATGGCTCAACTCTCCTGCTTGCATGTTTCTGCACACCACATAAACACACTTGTGTTTGGGAGGGGGGGGGGGGGGGGGTCGGGGCTTCATTTGGACACATTAACCTCTTATAATTTCGTATCGTTGCACGACAAAAATTTCCTTCGTTTTTGTTTTTATCACCTAATGTCCTAAATTACATTTCGGGGTTCATTTTAAAAGTATTTATTTCAGTATTGCTTTACTTTACTTTATGACACAATAAATATATATTATAAAAAACTAAAATACTAAAAGCAATAATACGTCAAGTAAAACGAGGCATTTTGGAAAAAACAACAAGAACGACAACTCCTAAAAACTAACAGACCTGCTCCAAAAACAAATGAAAACTAACTGAATTTATAAAACAAAAGTCCAGATGAAATGAATAAAAACGAACTATAATGAAAAATCCCACACAATACGTGTATGGAGGGGTCAGCACGGTGAAAAAGTGCTTAGCGCCTCTACCTCACAATTCAGATTTTCACTGTTGGGGCCACTTTCTCTGAAAGCAGTTGTATTTTTGTGTAAATCATTTATTTTTGTTTGTGGAATGAAAGTAAATCATTTTGTTATAGTTGTGATAAATGAATGTAGAAGTGGTTCTGTTGTTGAAGTCTTGACCTTTATGAGGTCTTTTTTGTTTAGTACGCCCCTCAATGGCCAGGTATGGCTACTGCATTTAGAGGTGTGCTCTCCTTGGTGAGGTCAAGGGTTAAAAGCAAGATGGCTGCCTTAAGTCTGGTGTGTGTGTGTTTGGTAAACAAAGAGCTAGGCATGCAAGCAGGCCTCGATCCGTTAAGGTTTTTCAAGTTCAGCATTATCTGAAAGCATCATTTGGATATTAGGAAGCATTATTTGGACATTTGGAAGAATTATTTGGACATTTGGAAGCAACCACAACTTGACTCCGGACCTCGTCGCCTGAACAAACAAATTGTGAGTTAATGCATTGAAGCTCTGCTGAGACTTGTACATGCCCTTGAAATTTGTTCAAAATGGTTTTCCGCTTTGCATGGAACAAAACCGTGAATTTGATATGCAAGAGAACCAAGCGAAGAATTTGAATAATGTTACCGAAGACTGTTTTGATTAGTTTTCTAGATTTCTGTCAATGATGTGTTCTGCGGCCACGTACGTCTCATCACTGGCGACCCCTCTTTGGAAAGATTAGCATCACAGTATGTAATAGCATGCAACAGCGATGCACCTCTCTCACACGTCTACACGGTCATCTTGAAGACATAAAAACATTCCATTCTGTGTGTGATTTGACATAACATGCCGGAGCACGGAACAGTCAGACATTATCCCTCCCGAGTAGAAGCTCATCCTATCAGGGCTCCTCAGCTTTGAACTCTTTGCTCTGCAGCTTTTTCTGAAGCACACACAAAATAATTCCAATGGTCCGGCACTGATTTGCTCTTAAAAACTCGGACAGAAGATCGGTTCTGCGCCGCTTGGAAAGATCAAAAGCTCCACTGACAGAGTCGGGCGCTATCGCTGAGCTCTCATTTCACTTACAGACGAGTGTGAAATGACTTCATCTGCTGAGTGGACTCGCATAAGACACCATGATACTCGAGTGTATGCTGACCTTTCTGTCCTCTCACTTGCCATTGCACATTGGCAGTGACATGCCAGTGCTATTATTTTAGTCGTTACATCAAGGTACTTTTTGCTAGTGATGGGACGAGCAACACCGGTGCATCAGCACTGTGCCGAGATCTCAAGTGTGAAACCACGTATCGGTGCGTGTATCGCTTTAACAAAAAAAAAAAAAAAATCATGTGACCAAAACAGGAAGTGTGTCGTTTGTCTGTGCCGTGTCAAATTGCGTTTATAAGGAAACAAACTGTATCGACATGTTGTGGGTTTGTTGGATGGAGATTGAACACTTTGGCTAACAAAATTCCATACATAAATTACACGTTATCTCTAAATTGTATTAGATAAATGTGTTATGTATTACATGCTCATTTGAGCCTTTCCACAAACAAGCAGATCAACAACTTCACTCAGCAAACAAATGGAGCAAATGCAATATACAAAGATCACATTTTAAGTACAAAACTAGCAATTGAATAAAGATTTAATATTATTTCACAAGCTAATGTTGCTAAAATCTGCGTGCAAGTTTATCCTTTTTTACATAATGTGACCTGCAATGATTTTTGATGTACAGCAGAGGTCAGTGTTGACTGACCAACACAGTATCAATACAGTGTCAACACAGTTCATGTACTGTGTCAATACACTCCATGAGGTATCATCAACTCATCACTACTTTTTGCTATGTATTTATACATATCATATATATCAAAATCAAACAGACTATGATCGAGAACGGGATGTCTAGAAAGTGAGCTTGGGCTGTGAGGCGAGCAAGGTCAAAAATCCGACAAGCCATGATGGAGCAAGGAGTCCTGTTAAACCCTGCTGATTATGATCAGCCACAGGTGCTCAGCTGAAGGTAACGCCCCTCCCCACTAGAGAACTAAAAGAGGTAGAGAAAGAAAAAACAAAATCCAAAACAACAACCGAGCCAAAATCTTGACAGTTTTATTCTTGCAAGGTTATGGCTGCAAACACGTGTTGCAACCAGGAAGTGTCTAAAAGAGGAACCACTTGTTTTTAGCCATCTCACGGGGCGGCCATTTTGTCACTTTTGAAAATGACATCACAAATGCTCGGGGCTCAGGTAACGACCAATCATGGCTCAGCTTCAGAAAAGAGGTGAGCTGTGATTGGTCATTATCTGAGCCCTGAGCAACTGTGATGTCATTTTCAGTCGATAGAAGTGACAAAATGGCCCTGAGATGGCTTAAAAAATGGTGAATTTTACTATATTCCATGAATACAATATTAATCAGAATGCCTTGTTTCAATCAGTGGGCCTGCATAGAACATTCTTGAAAAAAAATGTTTGGGTTGACTTCCACTTTATCGGCTTGACTGTCCAATTTAACAAAGGTGAGGCAGGCTTCGGTGGTGCCTCATAAGGTGTGGACTGCGTCGAGCAAAATACACTGCTTTCACGGGATTTAGACTGTCTGCTGCAAGCAGAACGAAATGGCAAAAAGTCCAGCTAAAATTGGAATCTTTGGCCCAATTTGCAATTATTTCTTCCTGGGCCCATTTGCCACACCTCAAAAAATTTCTGGAAGTAGGACATGTCATTTTTGTGTAGCTTAGGGAATCAAAACATTTCTGCATGGTGGAAAATAAGTCATCCTTAGGTCAAAGCGAGACTTTTTGGATCTGTGTTACAAAAATCTGGTTCACGAACCACATCAAGTCTGACACGCATTGAATTTGTTCTTAGGTAATATCAACTCATTCAATTTCACTCATATCACATTTTGAATTAAAACCAACTACACGGCAAACTAACCCAGGAAACAACATAACCACCATCTCAGCAGCATGGTCTACAGCTAATTGCCGCTTTCTGTATAGGGCAAAATGTGTATGCTAATTAGACAAGAGCAGACCTTAACCGCAGGCCTGCAGTAGCTGGCAGTGCACAATGCTACCACTCGCACTTCAAGAAAGAAAAGAAAAAAAAACCCGGCAATTTGCTCAAACTTCTGAGCCTGAGCCACTTGAATAATTTAGCAGAGAATATTATAAATCAGCTTGATTATTTCAGCAATAACAAACCGGTTTCAACATCATGCAGCTAAGCTTCACGCCGTCGCTGCTAATGGAGATGGCGGTGCGCTGGGCGGGCGCACGCCGGCGCCACATCAGCGAGCGCAGGGAAAAAAAGGAGATAACAAGAGTGGACTTATCGCAAGGATTTCTTCATCTCCTTTCATCCCCGCTCTTAATTTCCTCCTTCATTAAAGGAGCAGTCCGACACAGTGCCGGGATGTAAAGCTGCGTGGCGACCGAGAGCCGTCTGCCTCGCCGTCCTCTTCTCTCCCCTGAACACCCCGTTTAACTGTTTAAGCTGATGACAGAGAATATTGCATGTTGAAACGCCCCACACACACACACACCTACACGCACACCCCAACACACACACACACACACAATCACACACTTGCCCAGAGCGAAAGGCCCCAGGCAGTCTCTTTCCCACTAGCCAAAGGCGATCATGCTGCTTCTATGATACTTTAACTGTGGGATGTCAGGGAACATTAGGCCTTTTAAAACACATCTCAACAGACACACACACACACACATCTTCAGTTTCCTCCAAGGCCAGACTACTTTGTGGAAGCTTAGGGAGAAGCAAACTTTGTTGATCAATTGTTTATCATTCCACGAGTTAGCTTCTGAGCAAGCAAAACGCTATCATAGTTAGCAAATCGATGCACGGTCATTCCTTTGTACTACAGATGTGCATCGCATGACTCTTGCGAGGGTTTCACTTTGAGGAAATAAGACACAGTGGTTTAGAGAAGCTACTGATGTTTTAAGTAGCCTGGAAAAGTCAGAAGGTAAGAGAGTGAAATTGAAAGCAGTGGTAGCATAGCAAGTTGATCCATACCACTTGAATTTATTGCCTGTCTGGACTCGCTAAAATAAGATAAAAATGACACTGAAAATAGGTTTAAAAGGGAAGTCAACCCAAACATATTTTTTTCCAAGACTATGTTCTATGCAAACAAACTAGTTTTTTTTTGGCATTATGATAAATATTGCATTTGTGGGATAATAGTTAATCCACACTTTTTTAGCCATCTCAGTGGGTGGCCATTTTGTCACTTTTTGTCGACTGAAAATGACATCATAGTTGCTCAGGGCTCAGATAACGACCAATCACCCGTTTTCTGAAGCTGAGCCATGATTGGTTGTTACCAGAGCAAATGTAATGTAATTTTCAGTCGACAGAAGTGACAAAATGGCCGCCCCCTGAGATGGACAAAAACAGGGCGATTTTAATCCTTAACTCATATTCCACAAACGCAATATTAATCAGAATGCCGTGTTTAGACTAGTGGGGCTGTATAGAACATATTATTGTAAAGAACATTTTTTGGTTGACCTCCTTCTTGAAGGTTCTGACAAAGGCACTCAAAAAGTTTTAATAATAAAGCTTCTAGCATCAGGATTCAGAGGGATTTGAATAGAAGTATTTCCTGGATCCTTGCACAAAGTCTTGAATTCCTGAAGGAGAACATATTTAGAGCAGAGCTGGGGAATTTGCAGAAATCTTCGCATATATTAGTATTTAATGAATTGCGCTTTTTCTTGGTCATTTAAAATGTTGCAGGATGTGGGAAAAGTCTGTTTTGATAGAATGCTCATTAACTTGTCATATTTGTTTTGTAGTGGGCCTTCACTGAGTGATTACCCAAACTGACATTTTCATCAATTATTTACATTTTTAGTGTCCAAAAAATGTTCCAAAAATGTATCACTGTAATGAAATTAAATATAGTAACTAACTGCTCACATGTATCGAATGATACACTTCCTGAATAACACGCAGTAAAGAAAAATGTTTTGTCTGACAGCAACAATAAAAGAGAGTAAAAAGTTTCCTTGAACGTGTTTCATTTCCGCAGACACACGCGCACACACAGGGTAGGTCCAATGGGTGTGTGTTTGGCTGTGGGCCCGCATGGTGTTAATTGGATAATGAGGTACAAATGACAATGACAAATCCCTGGTGCTGTGACCACAATAAGGTGCCGCTGTCTAGCTTTAATATCACACACCTTGATGTAATAAGCTTTGGTTGGATGAACGTATACACACACCAGGCACACTTAATTCAACCTTATCTGACCTCATGGTAAGTATTTGTTCTCAAATGTAATCATTTAGATTGCGAGGTCACCTGTGTCCATAGAAATGAAACATCATATTACAATCATGGGAACATGTTTGTGTCCCAACAATGTAAAGAACACCTGGAACACACAGCTCAGGTGTTGCTTCACTTTGGAATTCAATCTGGCAGTAAGTGGCGTTTTCCTGGCAGTAATCGTGCAAAGAGTTTATATGCAAAGCTGTCGTTTTGTCCTCTCTTCATTGTTGTACTTTGGCTGTCCATGTTTATTTATTAGATAGTGGAAGGATTAGAGGACAAAGACAGAGAGGACAAAATTAATTGTTATATTCATGAATGACGTCATGACGCAAGTG
This sequence comes from Filicampus tigris, assembly GCF_054856515.1. Classification (NCBI taxonomy): domain Eukaryota; kingdom Metazoa; phylum Chordata; class Actinopteri; order Syngnathiformes; family Syngnathidae; genus Filicampus; species Filicampus tigris. The sequence goes on along the minus strand of NC_141236.1, from coordinate 3,833,816 downwards.
ATTAATTTGAGAATTTCCCCCACTTCCAGTTAAAGGCCCAATTCTTGGATGTGAAAAGAGAAAAAAAGAGAAACAACTGGCTGTGGTGAGTACAACATGCCTCAAAAGTTATTAACCACATGCAGACAAAATTACAAAGGGAAGTGTTAGCTAACTGTTAGACTAGCTTTCTTCTTCTTGTTTGTCTGGATGCCTTGTAGCACTATGCTGCCTCCCATAGGTCAGTTTTGGTACTATTACAGCCATCTACATTTCAATATCCTACTCTCAACAGACTTTTCAGTAAAAAAAAAAAAAAAAAGTAAACTTCTGACTTTGTCTTAATCTATGTGTGCTTTCTTAAAGCGGAAGTCAATGCAAACATTTTTTTTTCAAGAATATGTTCTATGCAAGCCCATTAGCTGAAACAGGGCATTCTGATAAATAGCGCGTTTGTGGAATAAGTGTTAATCCACTCGTTTTTAGCCATCTAAAAACAGCAGCCATTTTGTCCTCTGTCGACTGAAAATGGTCACCTTCAGAGATGGCTAAAAACGAGAGCATTTTGCTGCTGAACTTATATTCCAAAAACGCAATATTAATCAGAATGCCGTGTTTCAACTAGTGGGACTGCTGGGAACATATTCTTGAAAAAGATATGTTTGGGTTGACTTCCTTTCAAAGCGGTTGACTTCTTCTTTAAAAGGAAGTCAACCCCAAAATTGTCTTTACAATATTATGCTCGATGTAGTCTAAACACATTATCCTGATTAATATTGCGTTTGTGGAATATGAGTTAAGCAGTCAAATCCAACTGTTTTTGTCCATCTCATCGGGCGGCCATTTTGCTATTTGTTGTCGACTGAAAATGACATCACAGTTGCTCATGGCTCAGGTACCAACCAATCACAACTCACCTGTTTTGTGAAGCCAAGTCCTGATTGGTTGTTACCTGAACCCTGAGCAACTGTGATGTCATTGTCAGTCGACAGAAAGTGACAAAATGGCTGCCCCCTGAGATGGCAAAAAAATGGTGGATTTTGCTGCTTAACCCATATTTCACAAATGCAATATTAATCAGAATGGACGTGTTTAGACTAACTCTCACACGAACCCGCATAGAATAGAACATAGAACATTTTTGGGCGATTGACCTCCGCTTTAGTGATTGTTTCCCAACAGAGAGTTCGAAACCTTTCTTGTCATTGCACCAAGTTGTACAACTACATTCATACAGGCATATCCTTTTCATTCCCACCTTCTTCCATCTCCTCTCCTTTTTCTCTCATCGGGCTATAACAGGGCGGATGATGGGCAATAATTCATCAGAATGCGAGCTGCCTCAGACACGGTCGCATTAATTGGATGTCCATATTAAATGGAAAATGAGAGCTGCGCTGAGGGAAAAAGTGGATGACTGACTCTCTTGGCTGCGATTGACCTATGGGGAGAAGACGCTGCCCTTTTCCGCAGCGCACTCCCTCACCCAGTTTTCTCTGCTCCCGTCAGTCTGATGGATATCAAAGCATTCATTTTCTGACCCCTCACCTGGAAGCCGATTAAGCACTCTGATTCAATAGGGCTGCTAATGGGGGCGCCAAAAGTTTATGAGGATTCCTGGAAAAGGCCAGGGAAATTAGATTGTAAGCTAACAGATTTATTGCTCTGTTTCAACACATTGTAAAAAGATTATAGGACCTCGAGGCAGGTTGGAGGGACAAGCGCCGTATGCGGCGTGCGTCTCAGTGTGAAGGAGGAGAAAAAGGGGGGGGGGGGCGGTGGGGTGGGGAGAGTTGTGCTCTCTTATATTACGGATAGTGACAGGGCAAAGACAAGCATGTCACCGGGCCGAGGACACGCACTTGCTTGGCTGTAACCTGAAGGATGTTTAGACAGCTCGCCGAGCACAGTTGCCACTTGTGATGTGACCGGAGGTCTTGTTTCCAACACTTGCACTTTTACCTCACAGTCTTACTGAAACCATATTTTGCAAATGAAATCGTGCATATAAGCACACTTTTTTTTCTTTTTTAAAATTTTTTTTTTTTTTTTGTAGTTTTGTGTGGGTGGGGGCGTATTTGTGTTTGGAAATCGTGCATATAAGCACACTTTTTTTTTTTTTTCTTTTTTTTTGTAGTTTTGTGTGGGTGGGGGCGTATTTGTGTTTGGAAACGTATCTAGCTCATGATGTGCCGGTTTAATTCCACAGCTTGGTGCTGCCTCCGTGAGGGGAAATAGAATCCATACTGATGTGATTTGTAGACGGGGCTTGCGTGTGCTTTGTAGTTTGTTGTTTAGATTCTCCGGGTGCAGCATGTCACATGTTATTTAAAAACTTGGGAAGTGTTTTGAATTGTGAAAAATCCATAATGTATTTTACATGTAGCATATTTTACACTGAAAAAAGAGCATGAAATTGTGCTGCCTGCAACTACGCTGGCAAAGATAGTTGAACAAAAAATACATTACTTGTAGTAAATTAATCATTTTAATGAACTCATTCACTGCCAGACATTTTCAGCCTCTCTTTTACCCTAATGTTTGGAAAAAAAATGGAAAAAAAATATAAATAAATTCCTGGGATTGAATGGCTGGACTGTGAAAAGACAAGTAAATTCGTCAATGGCTGTGTTCGGAATTAACCGTCAATCATATTCAAATACTAAATGTGAGTCGGCGCACACCTGCCACCATTTAAAGTGATGATGACCCCCAGATAAAGTTAATCTGGTTTAGCAGGCTTTTCCTGACATTTTCTTTTTTCTTTCTAGCAGAAGACTAAAAGTTTCGCAGCAGCACTGACTGCTTTTTACAACTTCATAATTCCTTAACCCTCGTTTAAAGCCTCTGGCCCATGTGGTCATCTTTGGTTTCATCAGAACATTGTACATTTTCCTACATAGGTTTGTGAGATTTGAATTATGCTATTGCAAACTTTAGCTGGCCTTAGATGCGTTTCTTAACTTTATATCTAGAAAGATACTTGTATGAACACATTTAATCAGTTCAGTTTTTTGTTTACTTTTAATTTCAATTGATTATAGGTTTGATTCAGTTGAATTGATTCAGTCAACCGTCCTCCAAGACAAACGTTTTGTCACACCACTCTTATACCGACACTTTCTAGTTGAAAATAGTTATCTCCTCAACCTTGGCATATTGTAAACGGCCCGTGAGTTTAAAGAGTTAGCAGTGCTGACTATGCAGACGGCTAACCGAAGTGTTTGCTCATCCACTCGGGAGCTCAGACTGGTACTGGAACATGTGCACGGCGTGCTAAGTTTAGATTGACTCGCCAGGGTTGCAGTGTCTCCGTAGGCTAAGCTGCAGAGTTTGGGTTCAACCCTCTGTGCTGTTGGGATGCTCACCAGCGCTTTGGGGCCCCTTTCTCGCGTAAATTAATTTACATTTGGAGGCTTTTCTAAAGATGCCGGTTTCCTGCGGAGCCTGGCGAGATCAAAGTGTCTCGTTGCGTGTGTTGCCTGATGTTTGATGTTTGCGTTGAGTGTGAATGTTGCTGACTTGTGGTTCTGTCTCTCTGCACAGCGGGTGCCGCTTTTTCCCGCCTTTCACATTATGCCCTTCCTCCCCCCCTCAAATCCGACAAATAACTTTTTTTTTTTTTTTTTTTTTTTCCCCAGCGCGGATTCAGATACCAATTGCTGACATTCGTAATCCTCCCCACCTGCCTAACAAGCGCTCCATGGTGGATGATGACTGATACCAGAGAATTTCAAATACATACTCTGAGTAAAAACGATTTAGTTGCCGTCATGAAAATCCAATGTTTGGCCTCTGATTTTACACGGGGATACTTTTTGCATTAGAATCAGTCAGTTTTTGGATTGATCAGTCATTCTTGCATTATAGTGCACATCTTATTTCTCATACTAGTATGTACCTTTGATCCTAACCTTGACTCCAGACCCCCCCCAAGAGAGAACCCATACATAATGAGGAAAACATTGCCTTGTTTCCTTATTGCTTATAGTGTGTGGTCTACTCAAAATGGCCAACACAGCACATCACGGGCATAATAATCTTGCTCTCGCTCTCCATATATAGTGTGTGTTTAAATATTAGAGCTGTCGAAGTTAAAGCATTAACTATGCAGAATTATTGAAATTTTATAACTTCCTGTAGCAGCTGACCTCTGTTCACTGTGCAGCCAAACTTAGAGAGGCACTGTCACAAGTCAATTTTTTTTTATAGTTTTACTTTAAAAGTTGCTCGACAGCTCATTGGAGAAATCCAAAATAAATTTGATCACATTGCAAAGCCAAATTCAAATATGATATTAGTTGTAGGTCTTTGGTGTAACGTTCAACTGTCGTATTTGACAGGAAAAGAATCATAGTCAAGGATCAAAGAAAGCTATTAGAACAGTCTTTCAATCGAAATATACTTTCACATTTTTTTCCACATTAATTCCAAGATTTTACTCAAGTAAATATCGGCTCCAAGATTCATAAAAAATTGTAGTTAAAAACATAATCGCAATTAATTGTGGAAAATTTTGAGATTAATTAGTTAAAACATTTTAATCATTTATTTTCATTCTTTTTGTTCATGTGTGTGTATATATATATATGTATATATATATGTATATATATATGTATATATATATATATGTATATATATATGTATATGTATATGTATATGTATATATATATATGTATATGTATATATATATGTATATATATATATGTATATGTATATATATATGTATATATGTATATGTATATGTATATATATGTGTATATGTATATATATGTGTATGTGTGTATATATATATATGTATATGTATATATATATGTATATATATGTATATGTGTATAAATATATATGTATATGTATATGTGTATATGTATATGTGTATATGTGTATATATGTATATGTGTATATATATATGTATATGTGTATATATATGTATATATATATGTATATGTATATGTGTATATATATATGTATATGTGTATATATATATATGTATATGTGTATATATATATATGTATATGTGTATATATATATGTGTATATATATATGTGTATATATATATGTGTATATATATATATGTGTATATATATATATACACACACATATATGTGTGTATATGTGTATGTATGTATAAAATTTTAATTGATCTGTGCAACCCAGTACAAAATGGCGGACCAGTGATTGTTTGTTCTTGTGTGTGTTTATCGATCCATCTTCTACACTGCCTGTCGTCATTAGGATGGCAGGTGAGCAGGAGCCAATCCCTGCTGACTTGGGGCCAGAGGCAGGTTACACCTTGCACTCGTCTCCAGCCAATCTGTGTGTGTGCGTGTGTGTGCACGTGTGTGGTTTTATCATATTCCTGCCAAATATAGCTGAAAAAGCATGCATTCAATATTCTAATTAATATACAATTATATTACAATTTTAACTGATTTGTTTTAACTGGACTATTTCTATTTTCACTGATGAAATGACTGAAGACCTCATTAAAATTGTGACTGGAGGACGTGACAATGCACGTGTGCGTTTAACCCCCACTAACAGTAGAACGGCGTCTTATTGGTTTATCCTCATTTTAGTTCACATTGAAGCTCCTGTGAGCGGGACGAGTGTTTGTGTGGTTATTGCATCCCACAGATGAGCGCCGACGATATTCAGCTGACCTCAAAGCTAACAATCTCCCCCCTTCCACGTCTACTGTCCCCCTTTCTCCCCCCCCTGCCTCACCCCCTCCTCTCTTGTACCTGGGGCAAAGTCTTATGTAAAACACATTTATTTTTAATGGATTTTTTAATGAATTTTTTAGCTGCCTATTAATAATGCCATTAGTGGTGGCAGAGCGGCATCAGACAGCAGCTCAGCCTGCTAATCCTGCCCCCCAGCCCTGGCAAACGCCGCTAATCCAGGCCCCTGCTTCTACTCCAAGTAGGCCTCACACAATCGCACACACAAAGCAAGCTTGTGCAAACACACACTCTATGTACGCTTGTTCGTCTTCAAGCTGTGTGTACGTCTTCATTGACCCACACCACCTCGTCTTTGCATTTGCTTTTAATCCCTCTCTCACTCTTTCTCTCCTCCCTCACCGTCCATCCTTTGCCTCCCACCTTATTATCCCGCTTTCAAGCCTTCCCTTCTATTTTGACCCCCCCCCCTGCCCTTTCTCTCTCTCTTCATCTTCACATCTCTCCTGAAATGTCTTTCTTCTTCTTCTCCCCTGGGCACCCAGCAGGCCTGGCCTTGGTGCTTGACTCCTCACGGAGGCTCCTTACCTGGGGCCCTGAGTGTGCGTGAACACACGCACACAAACACACTCACATCTGTGGATTCTGCAAAAATTCGGTGTTAGGCGGGCAAAGTCGGGAGCCGCCTAATAGAATTTGAGCCTGGCTCAGAGAGCACAGCAGAAAAGCTGTTAATTACTGCTGGTTTTAATGCTAATTAAATGTTTCAATTAATGGTGCGTTTGTTGCCAAAACGTGTGTCGGTAATTGGCGAATGGCAATAAGGTGTGTGAAGGCAATAAAGAAAGACACAAAGAGAGAAAGGGAGCGTGCTACCTCCAAGATGCGCCAGGAGCCTGGAGCAGTGCAGCATGGGAAATTGCATTCATGAGATAGAAAAAAGGCCTGGAACAGATTCAATACAGCTGTTTTCCATAAAAATGTTCATGGCCTCCATCAAATAGAGTGTCTGTCTGCGCTTTGCTGGTGGTTTATACTCTGCAAATACTAATGAGGGCACCGAGGGAACAATACAAACAGACAGTGTTTTAATCAACACGGGTTAGCTATTTTCACGTGAAGAATACGTTTTATGAGCTAAACAAAACTTAAAGTGGAAACGTGTGCGATGACACCAAACATAAGAGGATTTTTTCTTTTTAAAAAGGATCAAGTGATTTTTTAAAAAAAATACTGTATTTAAAGCATGCCAGATTTCCATTTTTCCATTTCAAAACAGTTGATAAAACATTTAAACCTGTGTCTCATAAGCGGTGAGAATTGTGATGTACACTTAGGGATAGACACGGTCGGGTAAAAATTAGCCTATTTAATCCTACATGTATACAAATAACTGTACATAGTTCTCAGATATAGTTTGGACAACTAAATATTAGTTCAGTCTTTCACACGAAAGCACAATCTTCAAGCATTTCCAAATTTACTGTCAAGAAAAATGTTGATACCGCCGGTTTTTTTTCTCAGTATATGTTCTAAAGTCTGTTGGCGTCTGTAGTGTGCGACACCATCAACATAGCCACTGATTAAATGTTGGCTCTTAATATTCACTGAAAGTATTTGGGGAGGGCTGCCTCATGTCACGGGCAAGTGCATCATTGGGCCTGTTTTAGCCATGCCACAAAAATCCAGACAACTGAGAATGTGAAAAAGTTAATGACTCGGTAATAAATTGCACTCAGTCTTTGCACATGTGTTTTTGGTGTATTCAAAAACAAATCACGCCTATGACTTTACAGTGTCTTTACATAGCATTTTAATGAAATTGATGTGGTTAACTACAAAAATATTAATGTTAGGACTAGAAAAAAACTGAAGACAAAAGTGTTCTAACCACTAATGTAATGTTAAATGTCAAGAAACACCAAACATCACCTTACATATTTGAGCTAGCAACTTGGCACTAGCAGGCTAGCTTGAGAAGTTAGCCTCGCAGTCTAAATATTCACTCACCCAGTTGACAGTTGAGGTTCCATATTTTGCCCCCCCCCAAAAGCAAAAAGTGTGACTACAGTTCTAAATGGATGCATAAAGCATTTTTTAAAAAAAATGTACACTTTAAAGAAGCTCATCCCACTCACACTTTTTTATGAACTTTGTAGACTTTCACCGTCTGACCGTGGCTGTTGACTCGCTGCCTTTTAGCCTCGTTAGTTGGCACAACAGGAGAGGGAAGAAGGGAGGAAGGAGGAGAAAAACTCTGTTCCATATGTCAGAGAGGTGATCAAGTTTTTTTTTACAGTGTTTTTTTTGTGCCCTGCATTTACTTTCCAAGTTGGTATTCTAATAACGAGATCTGGTCGACTTTTCAGATGGATTGCCCAACCAGTCCTGTTCATCCTAGTCAAAAACTTGTAAACAAACAAACTTATCACACAGACAGACATCCCCTGGTATTCAATAGGTGGATTTGTTTTCTTCAAAGTAGCCTATTTGCCTTGTTAGGTTCAAATTTGGGCTGGATGGGTGTCTCATTAAAAGTTTAGTCAGAGCTTGAAAAACTGAACTTTTGCAGTTGCCAGAACTCTTTGCGTTCACTCTCTTACTAACAACAATGTATTATCATGCTGAAAACCTCAAATTGAGAAGCAAGTGACATTTCAACAACTGTTTTGTTAGCAAGTATTTGGATGGTTTTGTGTGTGTGTGTGTGTATGGCTCGAGGCATTCCACCTGACTTAATATGCAAACCTAAAGACTTTAGGGAAGTTTGTACATAGCCCGGTGGCTCGATGGGATGATTGTACTGTATATTAATGTACATTAGTATCTTTGTGGTAACTAATCTAGCTGCTGCTTACACGTGACCGTTTTTAATTGCAATGGCTAAAAACTCTAAATTGTACATAGGTGTGAATGTGAATAGTTGTATGTCTATATCATTGGTTCTCAACTGTTGTCACCCTGGGACCCGCATTACTACTGCTAAGTTGCCACCCACTTTAAAAGAAAAAAAGTGAAGAACAATAAAGAACATGTATTGTTCAAAAATGGCCTTTGAAAACATTTATGCATATCGATTTCAACAGCGATGCCAGTAACACGATACTTTAAATCATAACATGAGTGTTGGGTGCATTTCATTAAGGATTTTAGCGTCTCCGGGAAATGAACACAAATCAGTTTAAGGTGTGTGTATGTTAGAGAGAGAGAGAGAGAGAGTGTGTAAAAACCCTCGTGCATGTGTGTGAGTCCCGAGGCTTTGGGGATAAGGATGTGAAATTCCAGATCAGCGTTTCAGTACTGAAGCCCGTAGGCCCCTGTCAATCCTGCTGACACACACATACACTGACACCAACACTCACACTCTCTTGGAGTTTCCGGCCCGTATTAGCATAATTAAGTCATTTGTTGTGGTTGCGCATGATAAAATCATTGAATTATTCAATGCCAACAATATCACAGGATAGATAAAGCTGTGTGCTTATGTGGGTGTCACTGTGCAGGGCAACAGGAGCATCGTCATCAGCCACAGCGCTTGCTCTCCTGGCGGTGATCTGCCAGTTTGGCATCGCACATGTTAATCTGTTGCCATGGAAGCAACATGATCAACAAAACATTGTGTGCATAAACTGCCAGTCATACAAATGGTGAATCATAATACAGAAGAACAAAATAAAGTCAAACACTAAGTTTCAAATTCCAGCAACGTTTTCTGTAAAATTCCTATGCGGTTCGAAAGAAGCGACACAGTGCGACGCGGCGCCTCGGCACACCTGATGACAATTCAATACAACTTAGTGCGTCAAAGAGAAATGGTTAGATTTTTCTATGGCTTTAATTTGTTCAATAAGGATGACAGCGGGTCTTGAAAAACATGTTGTCACTGACACACTGATTTATTTTATTTTATTTTATTTATTTAGTTATTTATTTATTGGGAGTTTGGTTTAAAAAAAGTCCTTTAAAGTGTAAGTCAACCTCAAAACTTTCTTTACAATAATATGTTCTATGTGCCTCCGCTTGTCTAAACAATGCATTCTGACTCATATTGCATTTGCGGAATTTAATTTATCACGGCTTAGCTTCAGAAAACAGGTGAGCCATGATTGGTTGTTACCTGAGCCCTGAGCAACTGCGATGTCGTTTTAACTCCAGTGGTCCCCAACCACCGGGGGCCGGTCCGCGATGGGCTCCACAGATGAAAGAAAAAAAAAAGATAACGTACAGTACTTTCGGCTTATTTATCATCCGTGTCTGAAAAATATTTCATTTTGAAAAGTGACCGGATTCTCTCTGTTACTTCCATCTATAACTGACTCTTAACGCATGCAAGTTGTCTCTGTTGCGTAACGCTAATATTAAATGCGCGGGCTAACAAATGAGTAAAATAAACAGACGTATTTTGGAAAGTTTCATTGCTGCAAAGGCTATAGACTTGTATGAACCGGTCCGTGGCAGAAAAAAGGTTGGTGACAACTCGACAGAAAGTGACAAAATGGCCGCCCTTGGAGATGTCTAAAAACGGGTGGATTTTGCTGCTTAACTCATATTCCACAAACGCAAAATTAATTAATTGTTTAGACTCAGCGAAAATATTTTTGTAAAGATTTTTTTGGGGGGCTGACTTCACTCTTTAACTTATTCCGAGCTGTAAACTGTCACAGAGGAATCCCTAAAAGCCTTAATGTTTATCGGTCCATGGTAAGAGTGATTGTACATACAGTAAATGGAGAACGTTTAGTGAAATAAACATTAGCTTGTCGCTGTATCACATGAGAGGGGAAATATTCAAGAGAGGAGGAGGAATATTTGTGATATGATGTAGAAATAAGGCATGACCCTGTGTGTGTAATGTGGAGTTCATGAACTTCAAATGTCCATAAAAAATTCGATCTAATCTCTTGATATTCTCTGATCTCATCCCAGCATCAATGAAGTCCAACTCTTGACGTCAAATTGTCCAAATCACGTGCCGCTAGCCGTCCAATCAGAGGTGCAGGCTGACACGCGCGCCACACGGAACTCCCTCCCCATACACACACACACACACACAAATGGAAAAAAATAAAAACACTGTTGTGAGCTGCCACTTTAAGGAAACAGCAACAATAAAGGAAAAAAAAAAGTTTAGCAGCAAAAACTAATAATTGCAAAGCAGCCAATTAAATTGTGCGGGTGAGATGAAACCACTCATATTTCCCCTGGTAATTTCATGCTCTAAACTCGCTTCCGTGCGCACATAAAAAGAGCAGAGAAAATATAATTTCAGAAGCTGACAGAACTCATTGTTCGTGGAATTTTAAATTCAAAAAAGTTAATAAAGGCGAGTGTGAGACGAAGGGAATTTGCATTTCTCAGATTAACAGCATGTAGAGCAGCGGCGGCGCGCGCAGCCTCGGGTCATCATTTAAGAAACCTTTGCATATTTTATTTAAGAGTGGCCCGGTTTGGAGCGTAATAAGACAGACAGATAATGATTAGAAGGTCGGGCCTGCGGGGCACAACCGGGCCGGGCGCCGCAACGCTCGACTACCCAACACACACATCCGTACACAAAGCACAAGCAAGCCTGCGCTCGCTCCTCTAATTGGCTCCTGATGGTTTATGAAATGTTTTCCAAAGGTTTTGAAATTGTTGTTGTTTTTATTGCTTTCATTATTTTAATGGAGGTTCCAGCCACTGAGTAGCGGTTTAGCTCAAAGCCACCAAGGGTTGCTAACATGCTCCTTTTTAATCAACGCAAACCGGTCGGGAGATTTTGGACCGGGCTACAATGCTAATAGCCTGCGGGGACAACTGGCGTTCTATAGTTTAGCTTCAGTGTCAACATACAGGAGGACAGCCAAGAGTCAAGAGTGCCGTACATTAAAAAAAAATTCCTTGGTGGGAATATACAGTATATGTACGCATTTCATTCACATCCTATTTTTCACAATTTCAGTGCTAAATTAAAGCTGCTTTAAAGCAGCACTGGGCAAGAATTTGACCTTAATAAAATGCTTTCACGACTCTTATGATGAAACATTGACTTACAAGTAGTTGAATGGGACTTTTGTCATGCCCTGGGGGGGTCTGTATCACTTTTACTGGCACTAAGCAATTTTGAGGAGGATGGGAGCAACCCTTGGCACTCCAAAAATATACAAATGTCCTGAATTGCTTTACGGCATACTCACTTCCTCCTTTCTCTATAAGGACAGAAGTCGATTCGAACGTCTACTGGTATGACAGAAGCCCCAAAACAAACAAAAGTATTGTTTGAACAAAATTAGATTCGTTACCTCATTGCTATTCATCTTTCACACAGCCACTGGAAATAGAAATGTAATTCAGTCCAACTTGCAGGCCAGCGGATCTAGGATTTCACAACACTGGCGCGCATGGGAAATGTGGTTGACTTTTGTCAAAACACTACCGCTTTTGTCCACATGGCGCCGCCATAATCAACAAAAACTGACATGACACAGTGTTGCTTTAATTGAATGAAACCAGGTTCATATAAAAAGCTGATTTTTGTGATTGACACCTAGAGTTTTTGGCAGTATGATGGAGCCACTCATTTTGGACATAATCAGTTCCTTGGAAACAAATCTCGTTACGGATGAGCCTCACAATTAATTTAAAAAAAAAAAATATATATATATATATATATATATATATATATATATATATACTTTTGCTGTTGATAATAAGGGCTCTATTTCCGTAAACAGCATGAATCTTGCGAGTTGGATGTGGTGTTGCTAATTTAGCTGGTAAGCACCGGCCGGCTGGTGTGAGGGAAGGAGCTCTGCGCTGCTGTGGGAGTGAGCACAGCTGACTTTGATCATGGCCAATCAAAGTGGCTTCTCTCATTCCCTTTACAAACGCCAGTCACACACTGACATTTCTTATGGCGGAGCGCAAACAAAGCTTTTGACAAGGGTGAAAAATCGTCGCCGTGAAGTGGGTCCTTGAAGACCGTCAGGGAACCTTACAACGGATTTGAATCCGCTGTCTGATGCGCTGTCCACAAAACTAGAGCCCCATATGTAAAAACAATACAAGCTTAATGTTGATGGTAATATGTACATACTTCCACTGGAGTATTACTACTTTGAATGTATGTTCAGTATACCACTTAACCCCTTGTCACGCGCTCCCTCCGTTGTTGAGGCTGGTTTCTTTTGGAATAAGTGTTTTACCCCAACTTTTCAAATAGAGTTGAATTCAAAATTCTACGGCTTCTCTACGGCTTTTGGAGCTGGCATATATTTAATGTTCACGCTTAATCTGCATTTATGACCTTAGATTACCAGCCTGAAAAATACATGCAAAACAATTCTGTTGTTTTCGATAGCCTTAAGCGGTGTACGCGGCTTGGTTCTAAGAGGAACTCGAAACTTGACTTGTTGTCATGCTGCCTTCAACTTCCTCCAACTCTGCCTCAAAAAATGCCTTCACTGATCATCTAAGATTTAAAGAAAAGAAAAAAAAAAAAAAGTGAAATTCCATTCTTTGACGTGGTGAATCACGGCACCTTTTGTTGTGTTGCTTTAACATCCACCGTAAAGATAAGAAGGCGAGCGGCACAATCGCCTCTGTTGTACCTACAAAGTAATGTCACCAATTAAGAATAGCCTCATTTGGACAGAAAACGGGGTTTGAGTCTTCTTTTGTGCGATGCTTTCTTTTTGTACTATCTATCTGCAGCCCTGAAACTATGCATCTTTTTGATCTGTTGCACTCGGAAGTGTGTGTTTGTGTGTTTCCCGGGCCTTGGGGCTGTCGGAGTATCTCACAGGCCCCCTCCACGGGATTGGGGTTTTATTATGTGAGAAGGTAAAGTCATTTCTCAGCTCGATCACTGTTCTACTCAAATGTGTGTGTGTGTTTGTGTGCACACATCAAAGCAGTGCAAAGAGATGAGCCAGATAGTATTTCTCTGATTAATTTAGTCATTTGGGACACTGTGTTAACTGGATTACATTCAGATGTGTTGATATGACCACATGGCCCTGGGATCCATGTGTGTGTGTGTGTGTGTGTGTGTGTAGTTGTGTGTGTATTTAATAATTATAGAAAATCACTGTGGAAAAAAAAAAATCCTCTTGTGAGGTCCACAAGGAGTTTGGAACTTTCCAGTCACGAGTGATGCCATATTCTGTCAGTAC
>NC_141236.1:3812500-3815000 GCF_054856515.1 Filicampus tigris | reverse complement strand
TCCCATTCTGAGATGCTGGTGGATGCATTAGTCAAATTGACAGTCAAGCTGCTGCCATCATAAACCTTTCTTTATACCGGCAATGTTTTGAGCAACATTTTAACATTTGTGGAAGAAGTTAAACACTGAATTAACTAATATCAGACGCTAGTTAGTCAGAAACTCAGTCTGAGAATTGCCCAACTGCTAATTCATTGTAGACATCTCATTTTTATACAAATTTTGTGCGAGTGGGTTTGATTTGCACACATATGCTGCGTTTCCAAATTGTACGGCATTAGGGACATTTAGATACCCGCGTATAAGACTGTTCTTTATTTTCTTCGTCACTTTGTATGGCAAGTTTTTGAACACCGATAATCTAGAAAGCAGGAAAGTTCAAGAGCACCCATTTGTTGTCATGTAGCGTTGGGCTCCATGAATGGGGCAACTTGGAGGGGATAAGGAATTGAGTATAGAAATGTGTGACTCTAATTAAAACGATGAAAATAATTACTGATACAGGCTGACAGACAGCCTCGCCCTCAGACATCCTCAGTAATTAGTTAATTAACCAAACGCAAATTAGCAGGGAGAATTTGTCAGCCTGACTTAATGGAGAAGGTGGCGAGCCCTCATTTCGCTTTTTACTTTGACACCCCCTTCTCCCGAACAGCCTTCGTTATCTGCTTGTTTGTTTGTATGTCGTGTGTGTCAAACTATAATGGACTTTTTTTTTTTTTTGCCAAATCATTTCAAATAGACCACATCTGCTTTGCTTGTCTTTATCACCAATTTGCACGCCCTTAACGTCACAGTGGGTAATATATGTATGGCCAAGTCAATTCATTCACATTAAAGGTGATTGCATGATAATGAGGCGGGAATATTCTCGAGTTTCGCCTAAAATAACAGGAACAAACTGAGCCACTGCTGCCATCTGTTCCACTTCAATTGCCGCAATGTAAAATTCATGAATTGCATAACTTTAGTGGTGTGGATACTAGACCTGGCACTGAACAACAACTGCGCCTGATCACTGAATGCCTGAAACCCACCAACGCGTACAACCGACATCTCTTTGACCGTCTCCCAACATCAGACGGGAAGTTCCAAGCAAAAGTCGAGATGACGGACACCTCAACAGATGAACGCAGATCATCACCGTAGCTCAAGTTAATAAGAAACTTCACAGCCATGCCCAACCCTGAACAATGTCCGGAAATGAAGATCCTGATTCTCAACAATGTGCGGTGGTTTCTCCTCTGATATGTTTTCTTCATGGATATAATAAGAGGAAAATAATATTACAAGCAAGAAATCAGTGATGCTCCCAGTTCACTCAATCCAAACAATCCAGTGCTCTTTTGGTGAAGCCCTGCAGGCCCTAAGTACAACCCCTCGCTTCCACCCGCACCTAAGTCAAAGTGATTACAAGGGCGCGGATGAATATTCGCCCACCGTGGGCTCCGGCGAGCGAGTGGAGACTCGGTGCTGCAAGCGGCTGGTATCCCCCCTTGTTAACACTCATTTTGTCTTGCCTTTGGCTCCTGTGAGCGAAGATCTGAAAGCAAACAACATACAGAAATAACTCACTATAGCACTATACATGTTGAAATAAAGGATCATTCCAGAAGGATTCTTTTTTTTTATATATATATATATATATATATATATATATATATATATATATATATATATATATATATATATATTAGTACCGATTAAAAAAAAAAAAATGTATGGTCGCATATTTGTCTTTTTAAGGCCTGTAACACTTGTAGGTTTTTTTTATGAGTGGTCAAGTTGACTTGATAACGCCCTGTTTAGATAATAAAGGGTTTTATGATGGTCAAAATTGACCAACATTTCCGGTTGCGTTCAACCATAGAGATTCTGCTCTACTTTCTGTTGTTATCGAACTATCCCCTTCTCCAGAGATGGGATATTGAGGTCCAGAAAGTAAACACCCTGTCACAGTTTGTCTTGAGCCACAGCTGCTTCTACTCAACTGAGCTTGTTTACCTGCCGGTTGATTAGAATCACCTGTGGCTAAAACCAAACTGTGTCAGGGTTTTTACTTCTTCGACCTGGATTTCCCATCTCTGCCCTCCTCCCGCCTATGATGAAACATTTTGTTGACGGATATTTTTTCATGATGATAACTAGATAGGTTTTTGAGGACTAAAACGTGATGAGACGATGAAATATGATTGACGTTTTCTACATAAGTCAAACTACATAAGGTTCATGGCAAAATCTAAATACTAAATTCACAAACTCCCCCTCAATAGTTATTAAAAAATATTTGTAAAATATGGAGCAAAAAAAAAAAAATCACTCATCATAAGTAACCTAAACAATCGGTTCTCAAACTGCGATCTGGGAACCCCCAGGGGTCTGTGAGCAGTACCTTTGGGGTCTGCAAAATAATTTGAAATAAATGATGTCATATTTTATGTCAGATTTCTAAAAAACTGCATACCTATATATCAATGTGCCATCCATGCATCACTCACTT
>NC_141236.1:2927500-3167500 GCF_054856515.1 Filicampus tigris | reverse complement strand
CACAACCTTTTGAGGCAATGACTGCATTCAATAGATTTATGTAACTCCCACTGAGAGCTCTGTACTTGGATTTTGGCCCACTCCATGTGAGCAAATTGCTCCAAACTGTCTCAGGTTTAAAGAGTGCCTTCACCAGACTGCTTGTTTTAGCTCCTTCCGCAGGGGTTCAATATGACTTGGAGCAAGGTTCACAGAGGCCACTTCAGAATAGTCCCGAAAAATCATTCTTGGGCTCTTTTAACTGTGTGTTTGGACCATCATCCTCAGGACTGAATTATTTCAGCAACCATTGTGGGTTTTTCTTTCTTTAAAGGGGTAGTCAACCCCCAAAAATTATTTACAAGACTATATTTTATGCAGGCCCACTAGTCAAACATGACATTCTGATTGCATTGGTGGAATATGAGTTAAGCAGGAAAATCCACCTGTTTTTGTCCACCTCAGGGGGGCGGCCATTTTGCCACTTGCTGATCAATTTACGACCAATCATGGCTCAGCTTCAGAAAACAGGTGGGCCGTGATTGGTCGTTACCTGAACCCTGAGCAAATGCGATGTTATATTTAGTTGACAGAAGTGACAAAATGGCCACCCCCTGAGATGGCTAAAAACAGCTGGATTTTGCTGCTTAACGCATATTCCCCAAACACAATATCAATATCAGAATGCCTTGTTTAGACTAGTGGGCCTGCATAGAATATATTCTTGAAAAAAAACAACTTTGGATTGAGCTCCGCTTCAACTTAGGTGAAGCAACACATTCCTACATATGTATTTTGCATTTTAGCCTTTGATTATTAATGCCATGACTGAAACATGATTGCAACTATTTTCATTAAATGAAATATGTAATCCAGACCAATTTGCACCTCTATTATTGCTCCAAGATTTCTCTGAGTTTGCCTTTGTGTGCTTCCCTTGCAGACTCAGGCAGCAAGCAGGAGAACATTCCCGCTGGACTACATTCAGGATATCGCCTCACAAGTGGTACGTGCTTCATCTGACAGATTCACTGAAGGAGCTAACATCTGAACCTTCAGGTGTTAATCCCTTTGGCTGAGTTTAGTCTCAAACTGCACAGACGGTGAAATCAGTGTTTAAAAGAGTGCAACAGGCTTGACACAGTGCCTTTTACTTTGCAAATGATCACCTTTCAACATGATGGAAAAATTGGGATTTGAATCTAAACAAAAAAAAAAAAAGAAAGGCATTGGCCCAGACCTTTTTTCTGTAGCTGAGCCGTGATTGGTCGTTACCTCAGCCCTGAGCAGTTGTGATGCCTTTTTCAGTCGACAGAAGTGACAAAATGGCTGCCCCCTGAGATGGCTAAAAAGGGGTGGATTTTGCTGCTTAACTCAGATTCCACAAACGCAGCATTAATCAGAATGCCGTGTTTCAACTAGTGGGCCTGCTGCAAACATATTTTTGAAAAAGAAAATGCGTTAGGGTTGATTTCCTCTTTAAAGCGGAAGTCAGTCCAAGCATATGACACTTGTGATGGCATTTTCAGTCGACAGAAGTGACAAAATGGCCGACCTCTGACGGAACGAATATTAATCCGAATGCCGTGTTTCAACTAGTGGGCCTGCTGGGATCATATTTACAAAAAAAAAAAACATGTTAGGTTTGATTTCCTATTTAAAGCGGAAGTCAACCAAAGCATATTTTACGTTAGGGTTGATTTCCTCTTTAAAGCCGAAGTCAACCCAAGCATATTTTTTTCAAGAATATGTTCCCAGCAGGCCCACTAGTTGAAACACAGCATTTTGATTAATTTTGCGTTTGTGGAATATAAGTTAAGTAGCAAAATGCACTCGTTTACAGCCATCCCTGGGGGCGGCCATTTTGTCTTCTGGTGACTGAAAATGACATCACAAAGGCTCACAACGACCAATCAAGAATGACCTGTTTGCTGAATCTGAGACGTGACAGAAGTGACAAAAATGGCCGTCCCCTGAGATGGCTAAAAGTCGGTGGACTTTGCTGCTAAACTCATATTCCACAAACGCAATATTAATCAGAATGCCGTGTTTCAACTCACTAGCTTGCATAGAACATATTCTTGAAAAAAAAAAGTTTGCAGAGCCCTTTAAGGGTTCACTATGCATTCATCAAACGCTGCCTTTACTGCTTGCTGCCATGAGATCAAGGTTAACCAATCTGTCATTCCAACAACTTAATGGTGCACTTTCTGACCAATGTTTGGACCCAGAGCGCGTTCCAACGCTCCTGGTGTATTATCCAATCCTCTTACCACCTGCTTCCTACTGCTTGCTGCTGTGTCACAGCCAAACAAAAAATAACAACCGGTCTCCTGTTCGCTCACTCAACCTGCAATTCTCAACAAGGAATAATTGGACAAACCTGAAAGGCCCATGACTCAGGAACCACTTAACTAAAAATATTGCACTAACAATTTGAACCGAAAGGCAACAACAGAGGAAGCAAACAGCTGTGAGGAAGGGAGTGGGCACACTTGCAAAATGTTTTTATTTGCATCCAAGCATGCTAACACTTCCCATGCAGAACTAAACAGATTTGTCACTGAACCACATGGAAATGTCTGGAACAGCTTTGCTTCCTCCTGCTTGCAGAGCATGTGAAGAACAAGAGAAGGATTTATGCAAGTGGGGGCCTGACATCACACTGGCCAGGTCACGACCATCGGTGCAAAATCCAGCCACTGGTCAAAATATGACCTGAGCCTCAAAGTGGAATTGAATACAAAACAATGTGGGAAGCAGATGTGAATAAATCACTCACAGGTTGTAAGAACCTCCATTCATTCATTTTCTATAAGGCTTTTTCTCATAACTGTAGCAGGTGAACTGAAACATATGCCAGGTGACTTTTGTCGAGAAGTCTTCAATTAAACCAAGATACTTGTTTTGTAATGTGTGAGGAAACCGAAGTACCTGGAGCAGTTTGGATTCCTAAATTAGCTGTGAACCGAACTGCAATTAAACCATCAAGGTGATACAGGATGAACAATTTATCTTTTGGGACCTTTTGGGGAAATATGTTGTATATTTGTCAAAACTAAAGTAGGAGATACCATTGTGGAACATTTTTACTAGTAGTTTAAATATCAACATGCTCCATATTAAAATGATGACATGCACACAAAACATGCACACAACACATATATGTGGTGATGAAGTTATTGTTGTTTAACATCAAGTACAAATGGAATAATATGCATATTAAGGGGAAGGTTGTCACTATGTCCTGTTAGAGTCCAATTTTTGAGAGTCCAGACTGTCATGCTTCAGTAACTGCCTGGGCCGTGTTTGCAAGTGGTTGGTGGTGAAGTGAAGAATAACAAACATCTGACTCTTTGAACTGGAACAGAAGTTTATCACTCTGCACTTGATGACAAAACAGACCACCTAATTTGGGGGTTAGTCTGTATACGGTGTGTGGGTCGCTGGTTCCCAAGTCAGCCACATAAACTGTTCCAGCCCAGACTCACTGCATACGCAAGGCCTCTCCAGCTAAAGTAAGCAACTACTTCATGATCTTATTTGTAAAAATCCTTATACAGTCGGTATGAAAATCTAAAGTCCCACAAAAATTCATCAATGGCAAAACAGCAAATCTCACATGAAGACTTCATCTCAATTTGTTTGTTTTTCCTTTCTTTTTATGTTTTGTGTGATAGCAAATAGGAAAATGTGATGATGACTATAAAACTAGAGAAGTTATTAGTTTATTGTGACTTAGGAGACTGTTAGACACGTCTCTAAGTCACTAAGTCAACTCCAGATATAAAAGAAAACAAATGTAAACCAGGAAGTGAGCTGCATTTATTTCATATCCAAAGCAGTAGTTTCTCGTAACTGTTTTCACGGCTTATTGCTTTACTATTTTATAACAACAGTTATTAGCTTCTGCTAACACATATACAATTGATAAAAATAGTAGCCATATATAGGTCAAGGACCCACATTTGTAACATAAACTACAGTTGAAATAGACAGCACACACCCAATTGTGGCAGTGACTCACCTGACTTCATAATAAGTAGCAATTTGGGAGATAGAATTAGTAAATAATTCTATTTAATACACCAATGGATGAATACATATTCTAAAAAGAAGCTTCAAACTCTTTATTGCGGCTCTCATTTAAAAAAAAGAATTACACGTTTTGTTTTAAAACTGATAAATAGCTTAGTCTTTAGCCCGCTATCTTAATGCTAATGCTAACACATAATAGAAAAAGCCATAGACATTCGCTAATGATTCGAAACTGTTGTGGAGTTAGAACCCTCAAAGCCAGTGTTTTTCAAACTGTGTGCCGCGGCACACTGGTGTGGTGCCGCGAGATATTGTCAGGTGTGCCGTGGAAAATTATCTAATTTGTGTGCCTGTGCGGTCTAGCGCCCAGCGTAATCATGTCTTTTCTACATTGTAGTACTCTTCCATACCAGCAGGTGGCAGCAGCAGCAGTAGGTAGCTAATTGTCTTTGTTTAGAGACAAGCAAATTAGTGACGCATGTTTATCCAAACAGGCCCATGTTTCACACTGAGTAAGTATCAATCTGAAACATTATAAAATACTTTTTTCTTTGCGTTTATTTAATTCCTATTCAAGACGTTCTAATATAACGCCCTTCTTCAATGTTAAAAAATGCTTATATAAACACTATAACACTTATATTGTTAAAATAAGCTTTTTTTTCACAATTTCAGCTGCTGGTGTGCCGCAGGATCTTGACTCAAAAAAGTTTGAAAAACTGCTCTAGGCAACAAATACTTGACACAGGCAGTGCAGCAACACATGTAGACACACAATTAACAACACTAACAGGTATAAATGATTTATCCTCAGTAAAGAACGACTGATGTTACTGTTATACTGAGAAGCTGAAACTCTCCTTGTACAGTATATGTTTGTCTTATACTGTCCCCAGATGGCCAAGCCTTGCACACCAGAATTAGGAGCACAATGTGCATTGAATTGAAGGAAAAAACGGTATAATTAATTTTTTATAAAGTAGAATATTATAAACTGCAAATATTCTCATAAAAAAAAAACGTACCAATTATTTTTTTTCTTTTTGGGAGGCTGGGACGGATGAATGGCAACCTCTACTCCACTGTACAGTAGACCCGGAGATTCCTGATATTGAGCTGAAACTGTCCAAGTGTCAACTACAATGAATTGGTACCTTCTTCTTAGCCAAAATATGGAAAATGCACTAAACACAGCTTACATTCAGATGAAACTCCACTTTTTAAACAAGCCTACATCTTTTGTATATCATAAATACAGTCACTTCTAACATTGCTTGGCATGTTTGCTTGCACTCTTACGCCTCACACTTGCTGTCCCGCATTCCTGCTGGCCTGATTAGTCACTAAGTCTTCTGCGCTGTTATTATTGCAAGAGTATCCTGGGTCATGAGACTTAAACACCAGAAAATTCCTGCCCTGTGGACCCCCCAGTCCTCCCGTTAGGCTCTGTCCATTAATGATGTAAATTATCCAGAAATCTCAGGTACGAGTGGAATGAATGACCAGACTAGTGATGTCTGAAGGCCTACAGTTCCTGCTCTGTGAACTGTTAAATACAGTATGATTACATCTTTTGATAGCATGCTGGAATCATATTTGTTATTTGAGATTATAGTGAGCATGACAATTTACCTGGACCGCCGTGACCGACTATATTATTATAAATGCTAGAATTTGCTAGAACAATAAAGTATCATCATGGCAGTGTTGGCTCTGCAATTGTGGGACTGTTTTTCCTTTAGTTAGTTTCAGTTATGTATTTTTGTTTCATGAGAGGTAAGAATGTTAAAATGATCTTGTCTGTATAGTACCAAGCTTTTATGATGGTGACAGTTTTTTCCCATTTATTTACAAAATAAACAAATGAAAGTGTCCAGTAACAGACTTAAAGCACACACTTGAACTTCATGCCGACAGCCTTCAAATTACTCAATATGCAATTATCTACCCTTAATCATCATAATTAATTAATTAAATTAAAGAGGAAGTCAACCCAAACATTTTGTATTATATGTTATTTTTCAAGAATATTTTCTATGCAAACCCACTAGTTGAAACAAGGCATTCTGATAAAAATTACATTTGTGGAATAAGAGTTAATCCACCTGTTTTTAGCCATCTTTCGGGGCGGCCATTTTGTCACTTCTGTCGACTGAAGATGACATCACAACTGCTCAGGGCTCAGGTAACGACCAATCACACCTGACCTGTTTTCTGAAGCTGAGCCGCGATTAGTCGTTACCTAATTCCTGAACAGTTGTGATGTCATTTTCAGTCGACAGAAGTGGCAAAATGGCTGCCCCCTGAGATGGCTAAAAAGGGGTGTATTTTGCTGCTTAACTCCAATTCCATAAATACAATATTAATCAGAATGCCGTGTTTCAACTAGTGGGCCTGTTGGGAACATATTCTTAACTTTAAGTTGCTCAAGTCTGACTGACAGAATGATTGAGGACACTGACAGTTTGTCACTGTCACCGCCATCTTTTTTCACACTCCAAATAAATTAAAACAGGATGAAATTGTCTGGCCTTTTATACTCCTAAAAGTCAGCTTGATAGTTACGTTCCTGGTCATAATGATGATAGTTCTACCACTGAGCTCCCAAAACAAAAGCGTTATCATTGTGTTAATCAGCAAGGCACATCTCATGTTTCTCTGGTGCTCATGAGTGTACAAGTATGTCTAGAAAAACACCCAGTTTAATTAGGCAGCTGGAATATTTTAGGGGATCACATTACCCAGGTAAGGCCCGCAGGAATGCAGAATTCACTGTACTGTTATCAGTAAATGACCAGGAGCTGATGAAAGGTTGACCTTTTGGATGATTAAATATGATGTAACTGGAATCAGTGATAGTCTGGATGATGCTTGATGTCGGGTGTCTTGAGGTGGCAGATGGGGTTTGGGGTGGGCGTTTGATCGGGGGCTGGGGGCAGACTTGGCAACTGAAGCTCGATGCCACAGAGAGAAAATGCTAGATTGGTGCCAGAATTTCTCAGGACCACACATATTTTGTATTTGTTCAGTAGTTATGCTACTCAGAGTGACTAGTGGAGAGGTAGTAGTGGACGCAATAAATCAAGAGGAGCCTGAAGGCAATAATAACATGAGCCTCACAACTAATAGGAGCAATTTACCCAAATGATTTGAAACTGAATTTTGACTTTTGAAACAGCCAGACGATGAAGAATAGCATACAGTAGCTTCAAATACTGACTTCTGTTTTATAATTAAAAACTGCACCAATATTTATTGCTGGATGTGTCATCCACACATTGCCCATAACACTTTTTAAACTCAGATTTTATTACATACCAATTCTTCCCCCAATTAGCACACAACCTGAAAAAAATTGATTAAGAATTAATACTACTTATAGTACTATTACTCCTACTACTAATACTCAGAGGTGACCTGTCTGTCAATGACGGATGCCGATCTTGCTGCCGTTAGACGGGAAACTTTAAAGAACACAACTGCAAACTCTCCCTTTAAAATAAAAATGTCTGCAATGAGAAATAATGTTAGCATTTTTTATTGTGTACCTAAACAAGCAGTGGTCAGCGAAGAAATAACTTACTATTTAAACTTTGTTCAAATGCTGTCACTGGTGAGATCCACTATATACTAAAAAAGCCTGTGTACATAGCTATAACGAAGAGTCTCTGTGTGATCAAGTGCTTTCAGTCACCCTTTGATGAGCTGTTTGTGCAACCTTTGCTGATGCAGGGTAAACCTCCAGTGGAAGGTAAACAGTGAGAGCTGGCAAATAAGCAAAATTTGGAGTTGATTCATGCAGAGACAAGGAGGATTAGACGTGTAGACAGGCACAGATGAGAGGAGATGCCTCGTGAAAAGGCCACTTCAGTGGCACAGGGGCCCGGACTCCTTCATGTACTCCATATGGGGATCAGTGCGTGTTTGGCCGAGAGGTAACATGCTACCACAGTCGAAAGTCAGCCACAGTTTTGGCACAGGGGAAGCTTCGTTGAATGTACTACTGCACGAAGGGAAAATATCTCTCGGGTCGTTTTCTATTTCCCAACAGCACAAATTAGACATGTTGTTCTGTTTGAAGAAAGCCAGTAAAGGCATGTTAAAGTGAAAAAGGGTTTTAAGTTATATGTAGTCCATTCACGCTATTATAAATTTTAATGGTAATTATGTCCAGCTAATGTCACAGTTGTGTGCAGTGCTTGCATGTATGAACTTAATCAGATTTTTTTTAGGTATATGAAAACCCTGACAGCTATGCAAATTCCATAGGTTCTAGTTCAAGGGTGGGCAACTTAAACGATGGAGTAGGCCACAGTTTTTTTTTATCAACATTACCTGGGGGCCATGTAGGACCACACACTTTCTAACCAGATAGATGACAAAAATGCCATTTTAAAAGGCATTTTTAAATTTAAGCAATGTACAGAATATGCCCTACCAACTGAACCTCCTGCCACCCCGTTGCCACCCCAAGTAAAACTGTCTAGAACCGCCCATGCTCTGCATGCAAACACGTTCGACTGAGACCTCAGGAAACCCCTGCTGATTCTTCGAAAGATCAAATGTGGTTTTGATCATTTTCTCTTGGCAAACTGGGTATCTGGGTGTTTATTTTGAGAGGTGAGAGAAAATCAGTAATTTGATTATAAGAGATGAGGATTTTGAGATGTCATCGATAGTTTCACTTTCCAGCTAATTGCTGCTGTTGCGCAATGATGAAAACACAAACTGTCTTTCAATCACGCAGATAGAAGCAAACTTGGCAGGTGGAAATGATGTTTAATTTGCAGTGGAACGAAAGGGGAAAATATCTTAAAACACTTGTCAGGTGCGTTTAGTTTCTGTTGAAGTCATTTTCTCATTAAATGTTTGGTTTGCAACTCCATATCCAGACTTCTCGATACATATTGGCAGGTCTTGGCATGTATCAGATGTATTGCGACGTGATTAACATTGTCGGTCAGTCTACAGACTGATCTAAAAATATCTGACAGGAAACCAAAAGGAATGAAACCACATTTGACTTGTAAGTTCAAGCAAACAGCACAAGGAAGGAAACTATTTGTTACGAGACTAGTTACTCCCCTTAAACTAAACCAATGTTTACCTTATGTATGCACGTCAGACCCTTCTGAGTGGAGTTTGCACATTCTCCCCATACTTACGTGGCTTTTGTGAATGGTTGTTGTCTATAGTAGATCCCAGGGTGGATAGGCTGCAGCTCACACGTGATCCTGAACAGGATGAACAGTAGGAAATGGAACTTTATGTGATGTGTTTATGTGAATACGCAGACAGATGTTAACAGTATGTGCGTATGTATGGACCGACTCTGTGAAATGTGATGTGGTTGCTTGGGTCAGCAAATGAGCCATTTAATCAATGGCCTTCTGCCTTTCTGGACTGTGGATTACGCCAATCTAAGAATGGATCTTGTTGCCATGATGACTAGGGGCAAAGCTTAGGGGAGGTCACTTGTTGAATTCTGAGTCAAAAAAAGTGAGCGTCAACTGCAAAGCACACGTGAGATAGTAAACTCATGGATTGTATATTCACTTAAAGAAGAAATTAACCCCAAAATTTTCTTCACAATAATATGTTCTATGCAGCCCCACTAGTCTAAACACGGCATTCTGATTGATATTGTGTTTGTGGAATATGAATGAAGTAGTAAAAGCCACCTGTTTCTGTCCATCTCAGGGAGTGGCCATTTTGTCACTTGCTGTCAACTGGAAATGACATCACAGTTGCTCAGGCCTCAGGTTAAAACCAACCATGGTTCAGCTTCAGAAAACAGGTGAGCCGTGATTGGTTGTTACCTGAGCACTAAGCAACTGTGATGTCATTTTCAGTTGACAGCAAGCTACAAAATGGCCGCCTGAGATGGCTAAAAATGGGTGGATTTTGCTGCTTAACTCATATTCCACAAAGGCAGTATGAATCAGAATATATGCATAGAACATACTATAGTAAAAACTATTTTTTGGGGTGACTTCCCCTTTAAGAAGGCAGCAATTTATCACCAATGCACAGAATTATAAATTGAATGAGGATAAAAATATAAAAGTATGAACTCTGATGAATCCATTTAGTCAAGCTCCAAAATGATTGTGTTTATAGATCCAATCAACATCCTTTCGATTTCCAACAAGTTGAAGAGTAATAAAAGGCTCCTTAGCTTTCATTTACTGAATGAACTCCTTCACCTGTGACATTATCCAGAGCAGGAACTCTTTCCAACCCCAAAAATGACAATGATCAACGGCATTTCAGTGTTAGTGTTTGAAAGTTCACTATCAGTCACTTGAGAGAAGCTGCTGTCTATTAAAACAGACAGCTAAGTGATAACGTGTGGAGACTTTAATACATACAGTAGATAGGACAAACAGTCAACGTGAAGAAAACCAACTACAGCTAAATCAAAAAAATAGATGAATATAAACTCATCATGCGTAATGAAGCGATGCCAGACATTGAGGTAGAGTAAGGGAGGGTGTCGGATAGTGAGGGTTTGTGTGAGTCCACTGAGTGGACCTTGTACAATGCCCCTCTCTGTCTGGATCTTTCAGCCAACTATGATGGGCCATTCTCAAACATACCCAATAACCGCCCACCTTACCACCAAATATGTTACAGAACCACAGAAAAGGGAGGTGGGCATATTTCTTTTTATACTCCCCAATACGCTCACCAGAAAAAGGGCACCCTGGTGACTTTGTGGTCAATAGCGCCTTTCAAAGAAGAGAAAAGAAATATAATAATTTTAATAGTCCTGCTACTGCTAAACTACGATCGCCATAATAACTAGGGCTGTGTACGAATCCGTGCTGACTTGAATTGAAATGCGAATTTGACGTTAAAAACGAAAGCCGGATCAGAATTTTTGGATTCGAGTAAGAACGGATCGTAGCTTGCTGTCCTGTGTCTCATCACAGAGGAATGTTTGGCTGGCAACACCAGAGCTGCCAACCTATTGTAATTAACTTCCAGATTAATTTGTATGAATTTCCATATTTCCATATTATAATCCGTATGTCAGGTTCATCAATTAGACATTTCATAACAAAACACCAATGAAGAGGAAAAGACGCTCAATTCTTTGTACCGGCTTGCAAGGAGAACGAAGAGAAAGCACAATTTCTGCTATGCACAGTCCACACAGCAATACTTCTCTCTAAATTCTAAACTGTCTCTTCGTTCCCTCTCTTTTTATTGTTTATCAGGGTCCCTATTTATATGGGTAAGATAAGAAGGCCTTTACTGATCCCACAGTGGGGAAATTTTCAGTGTTACAGCAGCAAAGATATAGGTCTCACACAGGGACAGTGGCATAATGTAGCCATTAATGTATAACATTAACGGCAAACAGTCAGGATCAAACCTATGTAAATATACGCAGTAACATGTGTATATACACACCAACATACATCTACATAAAAAGTATAAGGAACACTCATTTTAGCCTGTACATAGTACAGAGGAAAAAATAATCTAAGTGTGTGTCTCCAACCTAAGGGGTGCGAGCTGTCGGAAACACGTGAACTTGTTTTCTCTGTGTGTGTGCATGTGAGTGAAAGATTACTGTGTACATGTGTCAAAAATGCGTCAAAGCATTACACTGCAAAAACATTTCAGTCACATCAACAATTTTCTAGAATATATCAGAGGCATTAACTCAGCTGCTAAGGATAGATAAAGAGGTCGAGGCCCCCGTGAGGCCCCCATCTTGCTTCTCCGTCTTCCGGTCTTCCTTCCTCTTTTCACACTTTCTCTTTGGATTGTTATTCAAAAAATAGATATGAAAGCAGAGGCAATTTCTTCATTGCAAGCACATACAAGAGCGGAAGCAATATTCTTCATTGCAGGGCAATAACATTTCACAGATATGTATTGCAATCTATTAATACCATTTCTCTAATCTAAAACTACATGTTACTAAATCACTCAATACTATATAAATATAATATAATCAAATCACTCAGTATTGTAACTATTTGGTGATTATTCTTTCACCATATTATTTAATTTTTTTAGCAATACCACAGTAAACTGTCATACTAATGAAACCTGGTTGTAGCGGATGAGCTCTTCTATATTGCATTGATGGCACCAGTAAGTCATGGAGTGATACACATATGAAGCACTGACATATGTCAGAATGTTGAGTACGTCTGTTTTAGGTGTCCAAGCACAGAAAATTCTGGTTCAGTGGATGTCATTTAGAAAACAGTTGTCTATAATTTTTTTTTCTCCGGTGGACTTATTTGGAATAGACTATGGTTGCTCCTTCACTCTTAAGAATTTAGTTTTTTTTTCCCAGTTAACAATAATGGACACACTGCTTTCTTTAGCTGCTCAGTTGGTTTAATGATTATTTCATGCCTGTAATTAGGGCTGTGCAATTAATCCAAATTCAATTACAATTATGATTATTACACTCCGCAATTACAAAATTGGCATAATCGTAAAAAACGATTATTAATATGCATTTATATCGAACGTTTGTTTACACAAGGAAATTAGATTTAAATTGATACATTTGTACCTTTTTTTTATTTTGTAACTAATTTGATAAACTTCGTTTGGTCCCAAATGAGCTTACACAGTGTTTCCCCCAAAATTATTTGTCTTTCTATTTTTTACATTCAAACATTTTCTTGTGTTGTACCAAAAAAAAAAAAAATCAATGATCTTTTGAATGATCGTGATTTAAATTATTACCAAAATAATCGTGATTCATATTTTTTTCATAATCGAGCAGCCATACGTGTAGTGACACCAGAATCAAATATCATCAAAATTTCATAATGTACTTCAATCAATTGGCTTGAGATGAAAATGTGCAGACAGGTGATGCACTGGGCGTGAGATGGAGCGGAAATCCTGCGGTGGGACTGTTCTAGAGATATGTATCAGTTGGTCTTAGACAAGCGACAGAGCTGGGCAAAAGGACAGTCACAGAGAGCATCTGTTGGGCTCTTACATAACTTAATGAGGCTGCGTTTTTTGGGGGTTTGGCTTCAGGCAGAGCAACGCTGTGCTCAGGGAGATGAAGAAATCCTTCCCCATCATACTTTCCTCTTGCTGTCTATGGTTGTCTATGACAGATGTGCAGAAATAATAATAAAAAAAACAAAACACTGACACAGATACATGCAAACCAAGGTCCTTATTTACTTTGCTAAAAATATGCATCAACTTGATTAATCATGCTGATACCCAGGACTGCATTTGCCAGTTGTGAAACATTTCCGCGCAGCTCATTTTGCGCATTCCCGAAAGTATATACCGGTAATCAAATAGTGCATTACTGCATTAATGTGATTATAAATTTTTGGGTGGTGGTGGTTGGGAGGGTGTGGGGAGAAGGAGCAATGGGGGAGGGTGAAATGAATTCTATTTATTAGTATTTTTTTGGCAACAAATTTTTATTATTATTATTATTGGTTACTTGATAACTGGTGAATAAGAAAATAAAACATGAGTAAAATACACGAAGACAATTTTACATTGTTTTTTAATTGATTTTCTTAAAATATTGATTAGGAAATAATTAATTAGTTTAGTTTAGATAGTTTTATTAAGAATATAATAATTTATTTAGTAAATTAATAATTAATTAATAATAAAAGATGAGAAACAATGATTTTATTTTATTATTTGAATAGTATATGAATGAAATTAATAATGTTTGTAACATTTTGATAACCACGTATTACTTTATCAACGTCTGGATTCTCTCCCAGAATTTACATCGGAAAGAACTCATGCTTGATGTTTTCAAAGCTGTTGCCAGGAAGTACTGATAAACCAATACAGGCGACTTTGAAGAAAGTACAAAAATCTCATGGGAATTTTGTTTGGCGAAGTGGGAAAGCTTGCCAAGAGAAAAGACTGAATTTTTGAACATGTGGATCATTGGAACTTTGACGAATTGACAATAGAACACCCATTGTTTTCACATGGCCACCTGAAATTAGATTTGGCCCATAAAATAGTCATCATTCACTATAATATGATTAAATGCACCAATGATGTAATGAGAATACGGTCGGAGGATAATTTGTACTAGTCTACACAGAAGTTTGTAGATTTACCGATGACTGACTAGGCCAACAAAGCACCAGTGTTCCATGAGTGCGCTGACTGCATTCACACACACACGTGTACATTGTTTACATTAACGATAGAGGTGGCAGCCTTACACTATGGTGTGCTAAGCCGCTGGACAACATAGTAGTAAGAAAATGAAACCCCAGTTGATCCTAAACACACAGACAAGACTCACTCACTCACTCGTTCCTCTAACGAAACCTTTCAATAACACACCCCATCCAGTGTGTCAGTTTATGCTGCACATGTCACATCTGTGCTAAGCCTCTGGAAGCTCTGAAAACAGATTTTCGGGGACTGGGTGGCCTCTGAGAGAAAACACGCAGGGCAGCTCCTCACTATGTACGGCTGATGAACACTGCTTAGCCATTGCAAATTCTTTGCATTTTAGTGCACTGTTATACTTTCTTACAAATATACTTCAAAAATAGTTCGATTTTTAGATTATCCATTGCTTGATTGTGTCCATTGTCTGCTAAACTGAAGTTTCGGCAAACATTCACAATGAAGATTTTGTTAAGCGTAGTACTTTGAAAAGATTAATTTCACACTGCTGAGCTCAATTCCCAATTAAATTCAGATCTCAAGTTTATGTTTCTCCATCCATTCATTCATCGCTTCAGCGACAATTCAGAAGACCGAAATGAAAAGTGAAAAATGAAAAATGAATGGATGACCATTTAACTGAAACAAGTCAACACTTCAGGATGGAAAAGTTATGAGAAGGCTAATGAAGAACACAGTCCAACCAGATTGAGCAAATGAGGGCAAGCGGAGGTGCTGCTGCCTCCAGGTGCAATAAATACTTCAGTCATTCTGTATGGATGTCTGGCCTTAAAGTGGAAGTCTACCCAAACATATTTTTTTCAATAATATGTTCAATGTAAGCCCACTAGTTGAAACAAGGCATTCTGATAAATACTGCGTTTGTGGAATAAGAATTAATCCACTCGTTTTTAGCCATCTCTGGTGGCGGCCATTTCGAGGGAAAAATGACATCACAACTACTCAGGGCTCAGGTAATGACCAACACGGTTGACCTGTTTTCTGAAGATGAGCCATGATTGGTCGTTATCTCAGCCCTGAACGTCTGTGATGTCATTTTCAGTCGACAGTAGTGACAAAATGGTTGCCCCCAAAGGGGGCTAAAAACGGGTGGATTAACTCTTATCCCACAAACGCAATATTTATCAGAATGCCTTGTTTCAACTAGTGGGCCTGCTGGGAACGTATTCTTGAAAAAAAATATGTTTTATGTTGATTTTCCCCTTTAAAGTTTTTAAGGTGCTTTGGTCCTCGGGTATTATTATAATAGAGGTATTTTGTTTGTGAATTACCTTAGCTGTGTTAACGGCAGCCATAAACCAATTTAATAGGTAATCATAAGAAACAGTCGTGGTTACGATTTATTCATCAAAAGGGGTTAATGACATGAAGAAAACACTTATGGCCATATAACTCATGAGAAGTCAGAAACCTCTTGTCAGGCTCTGCCATGTCAGGCCAGTATTGGCGAGCTGTGCTGTAAAGAAGCAACTACCTTTTGACAATTACTCTTGTGACCCCTCGTTGGCAGTTCACAATTTTTTAGAGCACTGAAATGCACTACGAGCCACCTGTAGCATGCAGGCTGCACACTTAAATATCCAAATCAAAGGCTTGATTCTTCTGCATGGCGTTCTGACAAAGCTGTTGTTGATGCAGACTAGACCACATGTCACTGTCAAGGACGGATGTTTGGCAAACGGTGAAAGCAGAGACCTGTCTTCTCTTTTACACCATTTGATTTCTACAGTTATACTTTCCAGGTGTTTGCATGTCTGTGTTCTCAATTTTCCGCTATCAAGAGAGACTTCCTGTGGTTTAATACCATTTTTTCCCCTCAATATCATAGACTCCTAATCTGTATCATTTATGCTAATGTAGAAAATGCCCCACTGAAGTAACTTCTTGCTATGCATGAGTAGTTATCCATTGTGCTTTTGGATACTTTAGAAGGATTTGTTTAACAAGGCATACAATGTACAAACCTCCAGTGTATGAATGAAGGAATGTTCTTCATCATGATTATGTAGTCATGTTACATATACGTTATACATTTTTTGGGGGCTCATTCTCTGTAAACACACAAGCACGCAGGCATGCACACAAAAGTCTACTCAACATTGACACTCACTGTTGTTAATTTTACCATTATGCTACATTTACATTATTGAACAATTAACTCCAAGACCATAATTCCTGTTTTCTTTTAGTTTAAAAGCAAGGGGGGAAAGCGGAGGAGTGTTAAATCAGTGACATTCAGGTCTGATCGTTCAAGTCAGTTACATTTCTGAGAGAGATGGAACCTGAAACGTTCCAGATCATGTCCTCAGCCACAGATTCAACATCTGCAACCACCGCTAAATGACTTGGATCTCTTTCGACATGTATGCCCTCTTGTTTCAACCACAGCACGTGCTTGAGCAATGAAACTGAAAGTCGTGATTTCATTTCTTGATACATGCAAGGAGGATGGATGTGGGAGTAGAAGCTTTTAGTTTCACTAATGTTTACATGAATTATGGTCTCTTTTGTTCATTTGTTCATAACAAACAAACAGACAAGAAAACATGTTAATGACTACATTTCCCAGAAAAATCGTAGGTAACAACCAAGTAAATGTAAACTCTGGGATTGCAATTTTTAGGAGGATATTTAGGACAAGGTAAAGAGTCTAGAGACATTGCAACCGTGACAATCCATCCAGCTCAATCAAGATTTCTCAGCAAATGTAACTGAAGGATTCCTTTATAATGTGACAACATGCATACGGTATACAGTAAAATATAATAATAATGTGCTGTGGTACTTAGTTTTCAAAGATAATAATTTTCTGTCTTCAGCTTTCCGTCTTTATTTAAGATTTGATTATGTAACACGAAGAGAAACACCCAACTGTGTGGCTGCCAAAGCAAACGTGAGTGGCCCGAGCAGGTAAAATCGTCTGGAATGCTGAAACTCCCTCCTAATTCTACACAGGAAAACACATCTTCCAAGGATGGATTAGTGTGATTAAAACCAGTTGTGTTTAGACTAATACTGTATGCTGATGGTCACGTGGATCATTTAGGAGGCCCCGGTAAGCACTGAACCTCTCGCTGTCTTGGTTATGATGGAGCGTCTGCAGGAGATTGAACTGTGAGCGCGGCGAATGAAACCATAACACCCGATGAAAGCACGACGCACACAAACCCAGCGACTACACATTTCCAAGGGCGGTCAATTTACAATTGCACATAAGCTCCTGTGCATTCTTCTTGCACACTCTTCTTCATCCCTAATGCCCAGAATCTCTTGCTCAATGCAAGAGCAGTGAGTATAGATTTAATGGCCGAGTGCTGGAATATGGTGGTTTATTTTGTATCTTTGAGAAAACATTCCAGTCATGAAGGAAGGCAGATGGGAGATTGAGGATGGGGGCTGGGCGGGGGGGATTACAGAGCTGCGTGGAAGCACGTGAGACTGCGCGAATGTGCGGCTACTGATTTGTCAAGGTTTTGCAAAGCGAGACGGCCGGACAGTCGTTCGCAAACAGCCTACCATGTGTTCGGCGCGACTGTGACACGCGGCACCCCCCTCGCTCATGAAAGCCGCCTCATAAAGTTGGTAAACTCAGAGTTCCGTCTGCTTTAGCCTGCATCGGCCCCACAGCGCTTATTTTCATCTCCTGCCACACAGACATTTCTTTATAGTGCTGATGTACACCTGCAGAGGAGATGGTGTCCATCAAGGGAAGTTTTTTGAGGAGGCTGGGGTCAACATGGCTACACAGTGGTCCCAATATTCCCTTCACAGCTTATAAAAACAGTATGCGCCACAGGTGTGACCCTGTGAAGTTCAAAGCTCAATAGGTGGCCCCCCCAAAATGAGGAAGTGGAAGTCTAGGTTAGATAACTGCAGCAGATCAATGCTAGTTAGTGAAAGACACATGTAAAATTGTGTTTTTGTTGTCGCAATGCGGTTACTCATCTGAACTAATCGAACAGGTTCCATTTAACCAAAACGAAAACACGCTTGTTTTATTTCAAGTTCAAATGAGTGTAAATGTTGTCAAATTGACAGAAAAGTGGATGACTTAGAATTTTCCTGGCTTGAATCACCATCAACTTAAGTATGATACACATTCAGATTTTTAATTTCACAACCAATTTGTGTAAATTGAGATTCCTCACAAATATTGTGAGGAATCTGTGTTGATGACACACGTAATGTTTGCAATCTTAAAGCGGAAGTCAACCCAAGCATATTTTTTTCAATAATATGTTCCCAGCAGGCCCACTAGTTGAAACACGGCATTCGGATAAATATTGTATCTGTGGAATAAGTATTAATCCACTCGTTTTTAGCCATCTCTGGTGGCGGCCATTTTGTCTTCTGTCGACTGAAAATGACATTACAACTGCTCACAATGACCAATCACGGCTCAGATTAAGAAAACAGGTCAGCCGTGTTTGGTCGTTGTGAGCAGTTATGACGTCATTTTCAGTCGACAGAAGACAAAATGGCCGCCCCCGGAGATGGCTAAAAACGAGTGCATTTTGCTGCTTAACTTATATTCCACAAACTCAAAATTAATCAGAATGCCGTGTTTCAACTAGTGGGCCTGCTGGGAACATATTCTTGAAAAAAATATATTTGGGTTGACTTCCGCTTTAAATGTTTGAACAATTAACAGAGGTGGCCACTTTACCCTATTTTGCTACTCCGTCCTCGAACTGGGCACCCGTCCGTCATCGTCCCTCCGTCCTTATTCATAAAATAATCATCCCCTGACCCGATCCGTCCTCGTCCTTTTAAAGCTCTTCCTTCCTTACATTTAGTCAGTCCGTCCCACAAAAAAAAAAAGTCTGTGCATGACACCGTAGGAGAGATGCTAACGGCAGATGTTTCATAATTCATAAACATTATTTAAAGCTCATTAGCTGGCTAATTTCCTATTTACATCCATTTCGCGGCTGGGAGTATCGTGAGTGGATTGAATTGTCTTCAACTGTTTAACCAAAGGGCGGCACGGCGCTTGACTGGTTAGCATGTCCGCCTCACAGTGAGATTTCAAATCCGGCAGCGGCCTTCCTTTGTGGAGTTTGCATGTTCTCCCCATGCCTGGGCCTGTTTTCTCCAGGTTGTCCGGTTTCCTCCCACATTCCAAAAACATGCATGGGAGGTTAATTGACCAGTCCCTGGCGTGACTGTGAGTGTGAATGTTTGTTTGTCTCTGTGTGCCCTGCGATTGGCTGGCGACCAATTCAGGGTGTCCCCCGCATACTGCCCAAGACACAGACTATGCCTGTGAGTATACCTGTGAGGGCAGACTTTGCCTGTGAGTGTGGTAACACAGAAGGGAAAAGTGGTCTTTCTTTTTAAAAAACACAACACAACACATCAGTCTGTACTTGACATGGTTAGGGACGACAAAGCCCACTTTCGTTCTTGCTTGGTCCGTCTTTTTTAAAAAAACTTCTTGTCGCCCGTCCCCAAAATGGGCATTCGTCCTGCAATTGACAAAATGTATTGAAACTAACACTCAACTGGTTGGGGGGGGGTATGAAACATTATAGTTTAGATCTGACGTTTGTTGTCTAGTCCCTCCAAAACCAATATCCACGAAACTAATGGGGTGACTCGTGCCGAGAAAGACCCAAATCAGGTAGGCGGATTTGTTTTTCTTTTTGGAGTATCCAACAATTTATGACTTCCGCGAACCGCATATTAGCTGGACAAGTAACAGGGAGAAAGAGAGAATCAAACCTTCTGTCAGGAAAGAAGCAGGTCAAACCTCACATATACATATGGAAATTTGAATTTGCTCAGGAAGACCTCCCAATGGTCCATCAAACACTCAGCCTTCTGAGTTCCAAAAAGAGGTTGTAGAAGAATTCTGAAGCGGATAAGGTAGGAATTAAAAGGTTTTAAGGTCTGAGCTGGAGTTCTGACTCCACACATCTCTAACCGTCGGACACTGGCAGAGCCGGCTGGAACTGTTGCTGGACATTGGTGCCCAATTGAGGTGGTACTTGCCAAAGATACCTTAATATTGACACTTTGTGTTTATTTTGGAGAGAGGAGACGGACAAGCTGGTCACTCAATGCACTCAGGGGAAGGAAAGAGCAAGGAAGTATCACTGCAAGAGAGGGAAGGCCGTTAAGAGTAATTTATTAGCAGTGAAGATTGCCTCTGTGAAGTCAAACGGGCTTTTTTGGATGTAGAAGATGCAATTAAATTCGGAATCAACAGTTCTCTTGTTTTGTTCAAAATACAGTCTCCCTCTTTCTCTCCCTACCCTCATTATGTTTGGCATCTTATGCTGGCTTCCAGGCCTGCCAATTTCTCTCCCTTTGCCAATATAATTAGAGAACCTTTGCCCAAAATGGATGTCAACTGATTATCACATTACAATTATTGTACTAATCAGCTGTGACATAAGGTGTGTTCTTCCTAAGTTGTGTGATAAGTTAAATTTCATTTGCTATGGTCATCACTTTTTTTCTTTTTTCGACAGCACTGTTACCTTTGTGAGATGTTATCAAAGAAAACACACTCTTGATGCTCACTCAGCTGATTTCCTGTAAGATTTCCTGACATCTTGTGCGATGCATGAAGATCAGCCTCTTGAGTTTTTGTCTGACCCCAGACGTATTTTTCCCCAAAACCTTTGTAATTTTTCAATTGACACAATCTTTGGGGCGTTCAAACATCTAGTGTTCCACAATGTGGTTCTAACAGCATTATTGTAAATATGAGAGGTGCAAAATGATGACACATAACAGTTTTCCATAAGATTTCTCCACCGCAAATAGATGCGGTCCTGATTATTTCAATACTCAGTAAATTCGAGAGCTTGCGTGAGTCCAACAACGCTGACTCATCTGACAATGTGTGAGATGAGGGGGGGAGTAACCAAAGGTTGATATGTGAATTGAACATTGGCTGGGAAAAAAGGCTGGGAATGTTTATTCAACATCTGGAGTCCATGCATCAATTGCTTATTGACGGTAATAATTTCTGTGGGAAGAATTGTGAATAGCCTCATCATATTGAAACCCAAACGTCCTTTCCAAACGTCCTCCTCTCCAGAGTGTGTGACCAGAGTTCGGTGGTCCTTCTTTTTTTCCAGGGAAACTTTTATCAGTCCTGTTTTTGACACATTTGTCGATAGAGAATGAGTACATATTCCCCCCACATTATTGGTTGAAGGTTCAAATCCTGAACATATTTCTGGAGTTTAGAAAACAGGCCTTCTCTCATTTTCAAATCAAATTGTTCAAATTCAAAGTCATTAAATGTGTTGTTGCTTCCCAAACAGTACCATCCACTCATTCCATCGCACCTTGCAGTGAAATTCACTTCATTTTTTCTTCAAATGTCAAACATCTTGGGGATGGGTGCATTTCTCTTGTCTATGCATCCTCCTTTTAAAACAGGATGAGGAGCACTGGGCTCACAGTTTAGGACTAACAATCCCTGTCGTTTTTTTTTTTTTCCATGCGAAGTATCCCTAATAAGAAACTGGTGTTTGTTCAAAGACATGGATCGAGAGTCCTGCCTGGGCAGATTCCTAAGGAAAGCCCAGACTTTGCTATCAAAAGACAGAAGTTGGGTGAGTTGAACGCCATTAGCCAAGTTTCCACCATGCAATACAGTTCAGTTCATCTTGCAAAAGTATGGTTGGGAACAGTAAACCCTGATCTGGCTTCAGTTTCCACCGGTATGTGTGATGGCTGAAACCGTTGGAGGATCCAGCCCACACAATTAACGAACATCAAGTCTACGGAGGCATCTACAAATTTCATGTCGCAATGCTAGGTGGCTAAATGCTAGCATTACAAACATGACATAGTTTTGAAGGTTCCACAAAGGTGGAACATCTGGTGTTGGATGTTGAAATGAGTATCAACCTTATAGTATATGTAAGCAGTGGCATGCTAGGTTTTGAGGCCACTGGAGGCCATAAAACATAGAGACGAACCCTAAAAATTAAAAATATACGACATTCAGACCACTGCTATGAGATAATTGACCTACAAATGCACGCCCCAAAGAATGCAAGTGGCAACTCTGCATTAATCACCAGACGATGCAATTTTTCTTGCTTTACAATACGTTGTCATGAATTTGCTGATTCAATTTGTTTACATTTGTTTGCCATCCAAACAGCCAAGCGGGTGTAACGGGCACATGCCTTTTTTTTATATTGAGAGGTAGTTATGTTTGAGCCTCATGAACATTACCTTGCTCCCAGTCACCAGGAAAAAAAAGTATTTGCAATTCCCTTGCTCTACATGCAGCATCAGTTCACAAACATTTACAGTGGTAGCTTGACTTACGAGTTTCATTTGTTCTGTGACTGAGCTTGTATCTCAAATTATGAGTCAGACACAGGATGCTGGACGAATGTTGTGGTGTTGTGGTGAATCACAAAACCATCTCACTGTCTGTGCAATGTATAGCCTAATACTGATGGGGAACAGGGATGTAATACTTCAAAAATAAGCACAACAGGGATGACTATGGTTTTACTTGCAACCATCCACCTTTTTTTTCATATAAAAGCATCACCGATGACACCATCGTCAGCGATTCAATCGATGGGAGGCATGATTGATGAAAGGTCTTCTGTGTCTCCCCTTAACATCGTACTCACCTCACAGGTTTATCTTTCTGACGATAAAACGAGACTCATGCGCACACTGGCTTTGATTTATTTTGCCAACCTTTCACCTTAACATCCAGAAAACGCCTCACCTTGTCAAAATATTGTTTCAAAGATCAGCGAACACCGGTGGCTCTGTCAGAGACGACGAGGCTTTAGCAGAGAGGAAAAAGTGTCAAAGACGGGGTCAGGTGGGGCACACAAAATGCATAGAGTATCCATTTATGAGCCAAAAATTATTTTTACTGCATGTGCGCTGGAGGTATGAGCTCACGTAAAAATGTGACATCTAGATTGGCAGTTCTTCCCAATAAAATGTTTCATTTCTCTGACTGTCAAATAAAACATTGTGGTTGTATCCCATGTGCTTAGGAAATAATATTTTAAGACATCTTATTTTTTGCATTGCTGTTGGCATCATACAAAAGTAGGCCGACGATGCTGCCAAAGAATACTGTCAATATTTGCCGGGTAGTCAGGGCAGTGTGACTGAACTGTGCCTGAGCTTCATACACACCATCAGTAAGATCTTGCATCCAAATCATGCTTTTCCAGTTTATGGTCTCTAAAGCACAATGGATTTGGGTGGTGTGTATGTGGGGGGGTGGGGTGCTATACTATTAATGTTTTTTATTGCTAACAAAATATAAAATTGACTCCTCATGGGTATTTGCAAGTACAGTAGATAGACCGACAGGTGTTATTTTTCAGTGTTGTCCTATGAAAATATATAATCAGTTATGAACAAAAATGAGAGTAATACTCACTTTGATGATAAAAAAAAATCACATTTTGAATCTAATATCTGGGCGGCACGGTGACAGACCGGTTAGCACGTCAGCCTCACAGTTCAGAGGTCGTGGGTTCGATCCCGGCTCCGGCCTCCCTGTGCGGGGTTTGCATGTTCTCCCCGTGCCTGCGTGGATTTTCTCCGGGTACTCCGGTTTCCTCCCACATTCCAAAAACATGCATGGCAGGTTAATTGAACACTTTAAATTGCCCCTAGGTGTGATTGTGAGTGCGAATGTTTGTTTGTCTCTGCGTGCCCTGCGATTGGCTGGCAACCGATTCAGGGTGTCCCCTGCCTACTGCCCGAAGACAGCTGGGATAGGCTCCAGCACTCCCTTGTGGGGATAAGCGGTATGGATTGATGGATGGATGGATGAATCTAATATCTCAAAATGAATGTATGTATTCTTAAATCAGGCTTAACCCGAGTAAGTGAGTAAGCATAAACCAAATTATTCTAGTATATCTGCAGCCAAGGAATTACGAAAATTTGTTCTGAAATTTCACGTTCTGATTTAATACGCTTTAAGTAACAAAATTCATGTAATATTCTGAGTGTAATACATGAAATAATTATTGATAGCTACCAGCATAACGATTTGTCAGGATTACAATAACAGTTTGTGCTTCAGGCTCACATTCCTTGACGGTTCACTCACAAGGAAATTGTTGCTCATGCCAAACATGAAGCGATGAATACCAGTGAGGTCATCACTGTTCATTTAATATAGTTTAATATCTGAAGCATCGCTGGGGCAGAAATAGATCACGGATAAACTCTGTGGGGGATCAACCTACGACTATGTGGTTTCTCACATTGGTTAAACATTATATGGGGCTGAGATTTGTTAGTGAAAATCTTCAACCTCAGTGAGTCACCTGTACACTACATAATAATCCAGACTTCTTCAAATGATGAGTCATGAAAATAAACACTTAAAACAAGTAATTTAATTCTACAGGGTGAGATCTGTAATGCAGATATTCAAA
Organism: Filicampus tigris; assembly: GCF_054856515.1. Classification (NCBI taxonomy): domain Eukaryota; kingdom Metazoa; phylum Chordata; class Actinopteri; order Syngnathiformes; family Syngnathidae; genus Filicampus; species Filicampus tigris. Next base: position 3,142,898 of record NC_141236.1, on the reverse strand, counting down.
AATACATTTGGATTTGTGTTAAAAATGTATTATTAAGTGAAATAAACTGAATTAAAATGGGTTGCATGTCACTGTATGCATGTTTGGGGTCACTAGGCTTCTACAATACAAAACCATTGAACATGACATTTATGAAGAATCAGTGGAGCACATTAATATTGTCCTGTTTAACAAAATACTGTGTTAGGATAGAGAGAGGACTTTAAAACCTTTTGTGTTTAATATAATCCACTGCTAACCTACAAGGGATATATCATACACTGTATGTATGCACCATTATCTGCCATAAACGTCCTTTGGAAAATGAATTTGAATTTGAAGTAATACACATAACCTGTGGAAATGTACTATTGATAGCAGACTATGAAGGACAGTTGTCAAACACACAGGCAAGTATGAACCATGTCTCCAAAAACAGATGCTGGATACATCAATGCAATCTATGAGAAATCATACATAACAACTTCCTATTCACATCACTTCCTTGCCCATGTGAGCCCCTATATATTTACAAAAGCAAACCTTTTGAGGCACAAAATGGAGCAAAACACAACTCGTATATATGATTTTGCCCGTCTAATCATTTTGCTCATCATAGGTGGTCTTGTAACATTTTCATGAGCAGACAGCAATCCTTTCACAAGGCTGAATGGCTCACATGCCATTTGAATTGAATGGTAATTAGTAAAAACAACATCAAAACTCTTGATTATTCCCAATTTTCTCTCACGTCAGTGGTAGACTATTGGGAAGGAAGAGGCGGAAGACAAAGTGAAGCAGAGACACAACAGGACTTTTGTTCTGTCTGGCAGCCTTCCTAGCTGCTGCCTTCCACACTCCTCATCTCATTTTGGAACGGAAAGAGGAATGTCAATTTAGGACACACACACACACACACACACACACACACACCCCGACACGCACGCATGCACGTGCACACACAAAACCAAAGCACTGCATAAACAAACCCACCTACAAATATTAAAATGAATCTATCACTGTGGAAAAAAAAGTTCCTCCCCGGTAGTGTTGTTTTGTAGGTACCTATACAGTTTCCCAGGAAATTTATCAGCATTAGATTTTAGGCTCTAAAGGTGAGACAGTTCAGTGTACCATGCTCCTTTTCAGATCAGTTATATCATTGGACTTATTAGACATTCTCTTCAATCACCAGCCTGAATGAGAGATTGGTATTGGAATGCAGTAAGACCAGCCTTCCTCGCCGCCCACATACAACCAAATGTCAAACAGATCCCCTGAGGACACTACTGAACTCAGCCATCCCACATCTCGCGAATATCAGGGTGCTGTTGTTGACTTTAGCTTCACATTGAACTCCACAAGCTTGTCTAAACTGGTCAGCAAACTAATAGAAACCCATTAAAAAGTACATTGTCTCTGATCCTCCTTAGTGTGGCAGGTAACCGGAGCCTGGAGAATACAGACTTGGGTCACTTAGTCATTTAGTATTCAAAGTAAACATGGTGAAGCTGCATTTAGCTGTTATGCTGCACGCAAATGGAATAAGATGGCAACAGAAGTTAAGTCAGTGTAAATGCTTTTGAATCCAGGTTAAAAACATTTTTCCCCACAATGTATCTTTTGTTAGGGTTTTCTAAAAAAAAAAAAGTTCTTTAGTCATTTTATAAACCTATTTATTTCTTTACTTTTAAAATGCTTTAAATGTTTTTTGTTTGTTTTCAAAGTTTCTGCTAACTGTCCTAGGAACAGAACGGTCCGTTCAGGATGGACGCCCATTTTGGAGATGGAGTTTTAAGCAAGTTAAGCAAGTGGGTAAGGAAGTAGGTTTTCATCTGTCTCTGTAATCGTCCCTAACCGGATCGAGAACCGACTGACGTGTTGTGTTGGGTTTTATTAAAGAGAAAGACCACTGTTCTCTTCTACGATTCCACAGAGCTGCCTTTAACTGCCTGCACAACACTGTTGCGTCCTTTTTTTTCCTTTTGATATATGTTCCCTGCAGTAACATTGTATTCACGGGCGTTGTCTGCCATCTAGTGGTTCAACACGTGTATTACCATGGATTATGCCACAGGACGCCCATTTCACTGATGAGGAAAAAAGTGGCAATTTTGTTTGGTTAACTAACTGTTAACATTTAATACATACCTAATCCCTTTGCATGCAAAGTATGTAATTGGCCGAGACGTGAAAAATATCTCAGAAACCGCCATTCATGCTCACGCCGCCGTATGCTTAACGCTACAACCTGGAAGTATAAGCCTTTCGTTCTCTTATGAAACCTCTGCTGTTAGCATCTCTCCCACGGCGTCATGCACTGACACTTTTTTTTTTTGTGGGACGGACCGACAAAATATAAGGATGGCAGAGCGTGAAAAGGATGATGATGGACGGGGCCAGAGGACGATTATTTTTAGGAATAAGTACAGGGAAGGGTACCTAGGTCGCCGTCGGAGGCAAAATAGAGTGCTCATCTCTGTTAAGAAGTATGTCCTTGGGATTAAGGAGGACACCACCAGAGTCCCCAGAGAAAACCAAGGAACATAAGCATTGGGTAACATTTTTTAAATCCAAACGTTCCTAAGGTGATATGAAGGCAGGCATGCTAACCACTCCAGGACCATACTGCTCTCATAAAAAAAATCCTAAACATTTAATGTATCATATTCATTCATCAATAATGAATGGTGTTCCTCAAGGCTCTGTTCACAGGCCTATTCCATTCTTCCCCATTTTTGTGATTGCATCTCCAGCCTTAGCTGCAAAACAGTCTTTAAATTGGCAGACAACACACCTTGAGTGAGTTTGATAGGAATTTTAGGTGGAATATAGGGAGAAAAGCCACATACATATGGAAGAACATCAAACCCAATTATGCTCAGATCTCCAATAGGTAGTCACTAGGGTCGCCAAACTCACTAATAAAGCCACAGAAGCATCGCTTCATGCCTGCTGCAATAGCCAGAGGTTGTCTCATGAGAAACAATCTAAGGAAAATATGGTGGAAACCTCTCATCCCGCCGCCGCTAATGTTCTGGCAAAAGAATCTGCCGTGACTTGGGTTGGTCATGGTGGATTAGCGGCTGGCAGCCCATCCAGTCACAGGTCACAGGGCCCAGGAATATGACCTTGGTGCCAGAAAAAAACAGGAGCCAACCTTTTGTTTATTTCTGCACAATATTACAATTACCTGTGCACAAATATACAAGAATCATGATAATGCACCTCTATTCATCTGAAATTATATCTTCATAAACACGATTTAGGGCTGACCTCTGGAAGATTTGTGCACAAATTGTTTTTATGTCTAGTGCTTGCGCTCAAATAGTGGGAAATTTCAATTATTTATCTGGAAAAACAAAGCCCCTGAACTCATTGCTCTTCCTGCTTTAAAAAGAACGTCTGGTCTATGTGCTCTGCGTGCGTACATATTGTGTATAGCCAAGACTCAAAAACAGCTAAATACAACATTAGAAAAGACTGACTATGCAAAATAAAAATGATGAGGCAGTATGTTCCTGATCTACTAAAGATTTGCACATACAAACTTGATTGGTGGAGGCAACAAGGATCTTCAGAATACGCTTAATTGCCGACAAATTAATTTTATGGATGATATGAATATTTTTGCACACCCAATGTGATTAATCAAACATGACGAATTGCATTTTTGTTTTGTGCATCTAAAAAGGCAGATGCAAACCAGAATCCAAAGCCGTACCAATATAGAGCAAGCATACCCATAATACACATTTTCAACATGACTAAAATTTTGTATTTGTTTAAATGTATTTTCAGCGTTTGAGGGGAGTAAAACTGTATAAATGGAAGGGGGAGGTTCCACTGAACAAGCAAGTCATACCGGTGAAAGATTTTTATGCTGCAGCTTCATAAAATCGCAATAGCATGTGATTCCACTAAAATCCTTGAAGTACATGATGCCATATGGATGCCTGGTGGACTACCTCACAAGAAGGTTCATACCACATATTAGCTGTCTAGTCAGTGACATCATTCTGTCCTGGCAGTGAAGGCCACCACGACATCAAACCAGCCATACATTCCTGGAGACAGAGAGCTACTGATTGTGTCTTAACCATCTGTTTATCACAGCTACTGTTAGACCTCCTACTCAGACAGTTAAACAAAATTGAACATAGAGAGCAAGACAGGCCCCTAAAAAATATTTCAGTCCGTGTCATTTGTGAATATTTAAAAAAGCACACAATAATGTACTGTATAACGTTTCTGGAACCATGTATTGAAGAAAAAAAATTTGTGCAAGAAAACCTGACAAACTGATGATTGAAACCGAATTCAACAACGGCCAATGAACAGGAACATAAACAGCGGTCCAGATGCTAAAACTACTCAATGAAGGTAAACACCATGTATGTGCTCTTTGTTCATACAATTACTTCATTTCTGGCCAGACATAGACTTTGGTTGAAGGTAGCCAAAGTTTGCTTCTGTTTTGCTTCATTATTTCTTGATTTGATTGTTTTTCTTTCATTGTAAAGACTGCCAGCATTCACATGGGAAAGCAGCGTTTGGACATTGACCCAAAGGTTGTGCATTTCCCAACAGTGGGACAAATAAAGGATTGTCGTGTCATTAATCATAATACGACACTGCCAGCTATACATCATCCCCTAAAAACCTTCGCAGAATCAATTCATATTGGGAATAAGAAATCTGTGATTGGCTGGTGACGAACCCAGGGTGCACACCAACCTTATGTTTTTGATTGGATTATTGGTGGATACAAAGACACTTGTCCGCTGATAGTGTAGTGGTACACACGCCTGAGTTGTGTGCGGACAGCGTGGGATCGATTCCCGCTCAGTGACAGTGTCTAGGTGTGCCCTGCGACTGGCTGGCGACCAATTCGGGGTGTAGTCTGCCTTCGCCCATTGACGGCTGGGATAGGCTCCAGCAACTCCCCGCGACCCTATATAGGATAAGCGGTTTAGAAGATGACATGACATGACAAAGACACTTTGTACTATGACTTTAAAGAGGGAAGTCAACCCACACATTTTCTTTAAACTCTAAACACGGCATTCTGATTAATATTGTGTTTGTGGAATATGAGTTAGGCAGCAAAATCTACCCGTTTTTAGCCATCTCAGGTAACCACCAATCACGGCTCACCTGCTTTATGAAGCTGAACCGTGATTGGTTGGTACCTGAGCCCTGCGCAACTGTGATGTCATTTTCAATCGACAGCAAGTGGCAAAATGGCTTAAAATGGGCGCATTTTGCTGCTTAACTCATATTCTACAAACAATATTAATCGGAATATCAAGTTTAGACTAGTGAAGAAAAATTTGGGGTTGACTTCCACTTTATGGCAGCATGACAACAAACCAAAAAAATAATTCATTTCTGAGAGGGAAACATTTGCCATTCTCAGTGCTTTCAGGGTAAATATGGTGATCACACTGAAAAAACATTTAGAAAGCAATACATTTTTAACACAACCAGTAGTCTGCTTAATGCTCTCCTGCCAGTACACAGTAAGATCATGACGGCTGGTTTTCTCTAATCTGAAGCCATGTAGTGTATAAGCAACATGAGAAACATGTGTAGTGTTAAGGATTCCAAAAAGGTCACGTTGCAGACTTGTATTGACTCAGATGAGGGGGTCCTACACAGTCTTATCATTCTTCATAAAGATAGGGCCCCCTGCATTTACCCAGTAAGCAGGGAAAGTCTTGTCCCTCCCTTTCCTCACCGCTTTGATGTTGTGTGGAAAAGTGTTTTAGTAGCTGCAGTCAGGCGCCCTCTAACATCCCGCGCGTGTGAAAATGCTCTCTCCCAAATTCATCATGTGAGAGAGGAAATTCCTCGGACAGTAAGTGGAGACATTTTTGGAGCAGATACGCAGGAGACCGTCTTTGTTTCGTCTGTGTTTGACAGTCACTGACAATTTCAAGAGCCCGTTTGTGTGGACCTTTTCCATTTTTGTCAGTGCGGGGCAGCCAAGTGCATACGACTGGAAACCACACAAGTTAAGCCCAACATCAGCTTGACCTCACCAGATGATTTTACGAAAAGTAAACAGTCTTTCACGTCGTGACACAGTGGAGATGCGGGGAGATGAGGCCGCAAGTTAGCAGCACAAATTGCCGAAATACAAGGACACACTGGGTGCAACGTTTCATGTACATAGCTACAGCGCAAACATGGTCAACACGTGTTTAAGTGGACATGTTTACGCGATCAAACAAACCATAAGCGGAAAAACACGTGCGCACAAATTTATGACAAAAAAAAATAAATAAATAACTTCGGAAAGTTTGTTTCTAAATACATTATACATGGCTGAAGTTAATTGCTGAAAACATGTCTAATGACCGAGAACTATATCGTACTCAATTGTGGAGAACACGTGTGAAAATTGCGTTTCAATTTCCCTGATGCACTCTGGAGTCCGACATGAGTCATGGAAGTGCAGTAAGTGAGCTAGCTATGAATTTTTTTAATCATTCAAAATTTGTGAGCAACACTCTTCTGTGTGATTGTGTCAATTTTATCAGTCATATTTATTTTCTCTTTAGTATCAGAATCACCTTTATTGGCCAAGTATGTAAACACACAAAGGTCGGAGGGTCTTTATATTATTCTTCTGTCATGATTGACAGTACTGCTGTGAGAATAAATTGCCCAATTATGACAGTCGAGTTTTCAAGCTCCACACAGAAACCCTAAGAAACAGCTGCACCAAAGCTATAACAGAAGATATTAAAATAAGACACCTTTGTTTTTCACGTCGAACCTACCAAAGGGGAATCACTGCTACAACCGAGTGTGATTTTATCATATCGCTGCTGTCCTGTGAAAAACACGTATGTACATTTTCGTCATTTTTTAAATTTTTATGTTAATGGGGTGCCGCAGCGGATGATATACAGCCAACACAGCATTCTGCAATTAGACAAGTAGATGCATGACAACGTTAGCGGGTTGCGGGCTGTTCAAAATACTCAGACTTTTGCTGAACAAATTAGGAAAAAATTATGACGATCAACCCACGTATGCTAATAACACACGCTAAACCAAACTGTTGTCTTTATAACCAAGGTCTGTTATTTCAAAGGTGCATTTGGGTCACACCGAAAAGAAAAGAAAATATCATAAAAAAATATCAGCAGTTATGTCAAAGAATATAGGTACCACTCCAGATCAGATCATTACCCTGAACCCAACAAGCCTTAGGAAATGAATGGATGGGTTTTATTTTCAACCATATTGGTTCACGAGTGTTGCGGCAGCCCAATTATTCCTTATCTCTGCTTTTAGATAATGTCAAGAAATGCCTTCACTCGCAATATTTAAATTTAGATTCTTTTTGCCCCTTTTCCCCAGGAAACCCCTTCCATCTTTCATCAAAATCAACCCAGCAATGTTCTGGGGAATCCTGCTGACTGTTGAGCTGACAGATAATGACATTTTCTTGGAGGGCGTGGGGAAAAATGTGGGCTCTTCTAAATCCCATTTTACAGACTGAAATTTTGGCGACACCATTAAAACTTTCAATCGTGCTGTTTGCTTGTTGGCTGAAGCAGTGGGAAAACGTTGAGGGCCGTTAACTGGAAGTCTGACGCGTGGGTGTAGTTCCAGTGTATTTCGGTTCAGTGAGTGTTGACATTCCACATTTAGTTAAGTGATGCTTAGTTGTGCGGAGATCCAGACAGAATTCTGGAATGTGACAGAAAATGCTAGACAGTATGATGACGGCAAGTCAAAGCGACAAAGACAGAGCCACAGTATCTACTGTAATCACTGTCAGAGCGGCATGAATATAAGCTCACACAGAAGCACCCAATCAAACATTAACAATGGAACATTTAAAACCATTTAAAGTTAATTCAGAAATTTGTTTAAAATACAGATCGGTATAACTGCTGAAAATGTGCAAAGACTGCAAACTCTGTCCAGTAGTACTTAATTCATTCACTGCCAAGGACATATTTATTCGTCTTTTCACAGTGCAGCCATTCAATCCCAGCAATTTATTTATATTTCTTCTTTTTTTTTTTAAAACAGGGTAAAAGAGGGTCCGGAAATGTTTGGCAGTGAATGAGTTCATTATGGAGATAGAGCATGAAACTTGTCTTGAAATTTGTGTTGTTAACAAAACTCTTCTATGTGTTGTTTCAAATTTAGGGTTAGGTTACTTTCCAGGCATTTTAATTGAAGGAGTCTATTAAGGATTTGAGACTGATCTTGACAAATCCCATTTTCTTTCCATGCCTCTTTGCGCTTACACATTTTGTGAAACCCATGAGATGAGAAATCTTTTGGAGCTCCTCTGGTTGGGAAACATACAGCATCAATGTACATACCCATCATTGCACGAGAGTATACAGCAGCTATATCTATTGTGGATGAAAAAAAAATACTGAAATCATGTATATAAGTGTGTCTATTTAATTATGTATGTAAATAAAATGTTTTTTCATTTTATATCAAATAGTAGCTTAATAACAAAATGCCCATTACGAAGCGTTTTAATACCCATTCAAAAATCCAAACTGTAAATCAACTTTCCACGTTGCTTGGCACACATTTGAAGCTCCTAATTCTGCCCCAAATCAAGACATTGGAAATGTCTTAAGGTTGCCAAGCATATTCCTCTGATGAAAGACAACCAAGACAGAGAATAGCTTTTACTTCCAGGAATTCTCGAGTGATGTGGCATCAATCTGTCTCAAGATCACATGACGATATAACTATTAGACACACTTAAGGAGAAAACTCGTCTGGAGTTTTATTGTCTGTGGATCCCATCCACAACCTTACCCACGGCCAAGTGTGGACATCAGTGAGAGACATTTGAGTTTTTGCTCGCAACAAATGAAAGACAGGCTTTCACTCATGTAGCCTGACTCACAACATACCATTGATTGCCAATTAATCAATGTTACCCAATAGAGCCAAAAAGTCTCCTAAACAATGACTGTAAATGTCAAACACCACTGAAGTTGTAAGATTAGATACTGGATCCAAATTGGTGGGGAAAAATATGCCTCTAAAGTCAGAAAAAAAAATAATGCGTGACATCTCATAGTCCGAGAGACTTCAGTTCTTCAACAGTAAGATATAATGATAACAATAATAATACTTTATATTTAAAGGCGCCTTTCTGTCACTCAAGGTCACCGTACAAAATATTATACTTTTTCTTTGGCTTTTTGTAACAATCCAAAAGAAGACCCCAACAAGAGATGTTAACAGAAGAAGAATGTGAGAAGAGGATGAGGAAGAATAAACAGTTGCCTAAATTACGCTGACTCGCATTCAAGGTAGTAGAACTCCAATGTCATCACTTGCTAAAACAAAATGCTTTCTTTTAATACTTCAGCGTGGCTTCTTTTGAAATGTATATGACAATTAAACCGTTACTTTTAGTAATCATTTTGTAATGCTCACAATTTGACTGTGGAACTTATTACTGTATTTCTATTTGCATTATTTCCTATGGGACAATTAAATGCTTAAGTCCAATTTTGATCAAAACCATAGCTGGGTACTTTACCCTTTTTTGCCGGTCCGTCCTCATCCCTCCGTCCTTATACATAAAAATTATCGTCCTGTGACCCTGTCTGTCCTCATCCTTTTAATGCGCTTCCGTCCTTACATTCCGTCAGTCCGCCGCTCCGTCGCTGCCTAATAGAAAAAAAACACATCCGTGCATGACATTATTTCAAGCTCCTCCGGCTACTTTACAATGCACATCCACTTACTGGCTGGCAGTATTGTGAGTGGATTGATTTTTTTACAACTGTTTAACTATGACAGCTTTTTAGCTGCCAGCAACCACCATCGTGTGACGATGAAGATGATGATGACGACGCAAACTGCAGGCAAGTCAGGGGACATCACTAGAATATTTAAGGTTGCATACTAACACAATACTATTAGGTTTTGTTGCACGTTTTCACTTTTTTGGGCATTATTTCACAATAAAAATAATTATTGCAAAATAAGGCAATGTTATTTTAGGAGGAGAACGAACATATTCCATTTTTGGGTCATAGCTTTGAGTGTTTTTTTTTCAGTCATCAGTGAAATGGGCATCCACTAGAGGACAGACAATGCCTGTTAGAACAATACTGCAGGAAGGCAACGCACATGAAAAAGAGCTCTGCAGTGTACTTGACCCGGGTTAGGGACGATTAGGGGGACGGACAAAAACCTACCTCCATCCTTGCTTAGTCTGTCCTTTTTAAAAGGGTTATCGTCCTCCGTCCACAAAATGGGAATCCATCGGGACAATGGACGGACCGTTCCGTCCCTGGGACGGAATGCCCAGCTCTGATCAAAACGGTGATTTAGAACACAATCAGGCAAAGCAAGTGTCAAGACCAATTAATTATTGACTCCAATGTCAAACCATATTCATATTTTTGCCCACAGGCAACACACACACACACACGTCTAAAAACACTGCCACACACACACACAACTGAAAAGGTGTTAGTTATTCAGCCTTTTGTTCAAGGCCTAGTCCAAAAAGTGTTTTGGCTGCCTTGTGTTTCTCAGGGAGGAGACAGGAATGCAGTTGTAAGTTATTTTGGGTATTGAAACCAGTGTCAGTTGGGGTCTGACCCTGCATGGGAAACCTGACGTAACAGTCAATATTGGGAGGCCCTCTCTTTTAGTGGCTGTGCCTGGCCTCCCCTCAATGCACACACATAAATAATCTAAAACGCACATTTTATGACAAAGCCCATCAATTATTCTCATTAAAACACTCATTATTATACGGAGACAGTATCACCTAGTTAGGACAATCTTATTGTGTGCACAGATTGCAAATTGCCATTTATCGCTTGAACAGCGACCCAATGACGTCAAACTGGCTGTTCATTGTCTTGTCAAATAGTTTTTTTTACTGTAAAACACTGCAAAAGACTGCCTAATGAGCTACCAAAAGAGAGTGGAGGTTGTTGACCACCCAGCATCTCATTACGACAGCAAACTGAACCAATCAACAAGCCGCCTTAAACTGCTTAGACGGCGTTATCGTGGAGCAAGACGCAAATAATGACACATTGCAGACAGTCACTAATCGTTTCGGGCATGAACATCTTATATCACCAGTCTTCACAGAGTAAATGGAAGCTGAAGATATAAATCTGAAAAAAAAAAAAAAAAAATCACCATTAAAGTATTTTAATGGAATACCCCAGAAGATGTCAGGTGTGTTGTGAATGTAGGTCAATCTCAGCTATTAGGGGTTGTGAAAATTCACTGTTTTCATGACTCATGATGAGACAAGACAGAATGCCCAATACATTTCTTACTGTAGCCAACACACCTTACAAATGTCTCACGTAGGAGAGAAGACAGGAAATGACAGGGAAGATGGATGGGGAAAGTCGTGCAAACATTGCAAACTCAAGACAGACCAGGCAATAATTGTATTTTGTGTTATTAGCCATGAGGACAGCTACAGTATGGCAACAGTTTGGGGAAAACTCTTTTATGGTTCCAGCGTGACTGCCTTAGTACACAAAGCAGTGTCTACAAAGCAGGATTAGTTCAGTATGGAAGAACTTGAGAGCCCTGACCTCAACCCCACCCGCAATGTGCAAGCCTGCACTGTTGTCTTGTAAAAATGATGATGCAACGTGTGATCGTCTTCAGTATTTCTTTCTGAATTGAAATCTCGAGATCTCAAGGAATTCTGTTTTACTAACGAAAAAAACCCCAACTAAAATCAGTTTTACAAAAACTATTTAGATCTCGGACTCAAGAGGACTCATGCAGATTTTCTTGGCATTGTCAAGGCGTAGTGGTTGTCCAGTTTGGGGCCTGGCGGTTTCTTCTTTGTATCTTTGTGGGTGATGTGAATCTGATAGATTCATAGAGTTTTAACTTTCAGCAACTCCTTACGTGTGTCAGTCGGAATGTGTAATCAGCACCTCAAAATCTGAGCCCATTGATTAGAAATTGCTGGAAGGCCCCCTCTTGGTTGCGTGTAAATTCCAGCCTGAGGCTTCGCAGTTCACAGATCATTCTTTTTCAAAAGTGAAGGACGGAAGATCAACAGACAGGTGGGTGCAACATCCACATCGATGTGAAGCCAAAACATACAACTTAGTGAACTTCCGACTCGAAAACTGACAGTAGGTGTGAATGTGAGTGTGAGTGGCTGTCTTGGCACTGTGTGTGCTGATATGTCCATGAAGGGTCACCTTCTTCCATGAATTCATCCAGGGAAAAGGGATATAGCAAATTAATATGCAATAATATTGTATATTTGGTGACTAACCTTACAACCCTAGCCCTAACCTTTTAGGGCTACACTAGAGTCTAAACATTACCCTTATGGTGTACATTATTCTATATTGTACCTGGAAGTAGGCTTCTGTGCCACTGCTCGGGCCCAACATTGAAGGACTGATAAAACTGTAACCAATTACTAAATGTGCTTTCATTCATGTGTTGGAATGCAGGTATACATCCTAAAAAATGCCTGCTGTGATACATTGTGGTCATATGCGGCAATCTCTGTGGAAAAGCCGTGAAGAGATATTGTGTCATCTTTCCCTCAGGTTGTCGAATATCTGATATTCCCTCAAGCATCTGCTCCTCATTCCCTCAAGACCAAAGCTTAGGTTTCTCAGTGGGAGGGAAAGCTAACTTTTATGTGAGTCTGTCTCCAAGCAGTAGGCTTTACAGAGATATAACATTTGAAATAAAGGAGGAGAGCAGAATTGAAAGAAGCTTGGTAGATCATTGATGTTGGTCCTGGAGTGGATTGAAACAGAGGACATGCTGCCTAAAGAGGAAATAGAAGCAGTACTCCAGAATGAAACTCTATTTTTAAAATGGAAGTTGGATGGATGTAGTAAGCTGGATCTAACGCGTAGGATATTTCATTTGCTGTGGTTTGACATGAACCTCTTTAAATTGATCGCACTGTTTCAATAAGTATGAGCCAAACTACATGGACAAAAATATGAAGATATTTCCAATTACGTCAAAAAAGTTTTAAGAAAATATGGTGTAGGTTGTCGCATTTGTAGCTATACCAGGTTCCATTCTTCTCAAAAGACTTTCTACACTATTTTTAAGTGTGCCTGAGGGAATTTGTTTGTACCCAAACAGGGACAACACTGCGCTGAGCCACATTTTGATCTCATTTTTCTCGTTGAAGATTCTGAATTTTGTCCTCACAGGGTTCTTGATCCATGTTTCCATTAATTTTTCTATTTTGATCTCCATGAGAGTCCATCCGTCCATTTTCTATCGCTTGTACAATTCAGGGTCACGGGTGAGCTGGAGCCAATTCCAGTTGACTTTGGACAGGTTGCCAGTCAACCGTAGGTTACAAATAATTGTCAATGTGTGATTTAAGGCATCGATATTTTCTAGCCCTAGAATAATAATAATAACTAAAAAAAAGATCATAATAAATCATCTGTAAGGAGAGTTAGCCGGTGGGTTTTCATATGTACATAATAGGCACCTACATCTATTAAAAAGAAATTAAATATAGAAAATGAATTCCAAAAAGTTAAGCCATCTGGTTGCTAAGTAGCAAATGCATAGATCCAATTATGGGACCAGTCGGCGTTGTTTGAGCCTGATAGGTTTTGGGGGAAATTATAATGAAGACATAAACATTGATTTTGACTCCGAATAAAAAAGCCGCGACAAAGTGCACTCAGTCGGCGAATGCGAGGAATCTCTTTGGTGTTCCGCAGAGATCCAAACCGCACCCGCACACAAAGTCCCTGAGGACAGGATATATGGGACCTCCTTAGAGCTCAATGAATCCAGTGTGTTGCCTGACTAAATGCACCGACATCTGGTTCATCTCAGAGGTGTGTCCTCCAAATCTTGGCGCTTTCCTCGTTATGTAATGTCCAACCAGTATGGATTACATAACAATTACCTTCAAAGCTTCTTACCTTGGCTGGCTGTACACCTAAACACTTTGATTGTGCAGTCTTTTTGTTTTAAATCAGTCCAGGCACATTCAATGGCTGACTTGGTTCAAGTGTCGCACCTGACACTGGATTGTTTCAGTTGATAATACAAATCCTTCTTTTTATACGGGGATAGTTTTCATTGATGTTCTGAATGGAAGTCCCAATACCCAAACATCAGGATTCAGAGTATTTGCTGCTGAGTTTGGCCAGACAGACATTATAATTAGGGTATAAACGATACACCTGATACTTGAATGCATCCAGAAGTTACATAAGTCGTAAGACAAACAACATTAAAAAGTAGCACAGAGGAAGCCGATACAACAAAAACACAGTTATGCAAGTCGTTTATTAAAATGTTAAATTGGGTTTTTATCTATTTTCACAATCCCTGGCCATTTAAAGATATTGTTGAGGTTTGATTTCTCTGACCGGTGTATGCCACGTGTCAAGAACGTCTGAGCAGCTCAAAAGGCAAGTACTGACTCCCAACTTATAAAATCATTTTGCAACTGAATTTTTTTCCCCCAACCGTAATGATAAAATTACAATAACCATATATGAGCTTGTCCTCCTTCGGATTTGTGGGTGAGCTGGAGCCTGTCCCAGCCGACTTTGGGCAAGAGGTGGCTATAACCTGGACTGTAGCTCGTGTTCCCATCTAGGGACACCTCAGAGTCTTCAATTAACCTAACACGCATGTTTTTGGAATGTGGGGGGTTAGCTGGATTACATGAAGGAAAAACATGCATGCAACCACCACAAAAAAAAAAAACCTCTATGCAATGCCTGAGCCGAAATTTGAATCCAGAACCTTTCAACTGTGAGGCAGACATGCGAACCATGCCTGTAAAACTCATTTTATTGAAATAATGGTATGATTTCCAATAGTATAATAGAATATTAACAATACAATTTATTGTTGACGTGACTATGGTGAAAAAGGTACTTGAAAAAGTCTTTCCCACAATCATCAACAGTATGACTTATTGAGCACAATCAGCATCATAAAGAATTACAATATTTATTTTAAATGCTATGAAGAAGTACAAAATACAAGTATTTACGACAGCCCACAGCACAGCCCCTTGCTTGTGTAATGTCACTTGTATTTCTTACAATGTTCTGTGTGGCTGCAGCTTAACTTGTATACCTCCTCTTCCGCACTCAAGTTGATCTCAGATAATCCCTGGAACTCGTGCTTCCTGCCAGCAGAATTTGAGACTGGAGGTGGATTGTAAACTACTCAGCACCACAATATTTATGTGCATGTGGAATATTGAAAGAGTAGTAGTATATTTTGAAATACCAATACATTTCCAAAGAGGGGCGCTTCACCCTTTTTTGCCGGTCTGTCCTCCGTCCGTGACCTGGGTACCCTTATTTCATAAAAATAATCGTCCTCCGACCCCGTCCGTCCTCGTCCTTTTAAAGCACTTCCGTCCTTACATTCCGTAATTATTTTCACAATAAAATAATTATTGCAAAATAACACAAGGTTATTTTAAGAAGAAACAAAGACTTCGTTTAAATGTATGTCACGCTGGTAGAGATTTTTATGGTCTAAAAAAGGCCCAGCACAACCACATACTTCGCAAAGATAAGGTGCTAAATGTTAACAGTTAGTGAACAAAACAAAAGTGCTACCCACCGTTTTCCTACGCCCAATACATACTTTATCCCGGATTACATACACACAAGATAAGATGGGCCTGTTTCTGTGGCATAATCCATGGTACTACATGTGTTGAACCAGTAGGGGGCTGACTATGCCTGTGCAATGTTACTGCAGAGAACGCACATAAAGTGTTGTGCAGGCAATTAATGAAGGTGGCTCAGTGCTATTGCAGAAGAGAACAGTGGTCTTGCTATTTAAAGGACCCAAAACAGTACGTTCAGTCAGTACTTGACCCAGTTAGGGACGAATAGAGGGACGGACGAATACCCGTCCCAGACGGACGGACTGTTCCCTCCCTGGAACAGAATGCCCATCTCTTCATTCATGATCATTCAATCACCACTGTCTGTTATATTTTCTTTGAATTATTCATTTTACTTATTACTCATCAAATTTGCTATTTAAAAAAAGTACGGTAAATTGAGAGTGTGACTCAAACAAAAAGAACTAAAACAGATCACAAAGAGCATGTGATGGTCTGTTCTTGTTGTGGTCATGCTTTGTTTTTGTAGTTTTCGGTTGCTCCAGTAGGGGCAGTAGGTAGATCCTCTGGCGCGCACTTGTTTGCAATTCCAATCAGTGTACTATTTAAGGACTGCCAAGCAGACAACTCACAGTCGGATTATTCGCCTTGCTCATGTCTTTGATCCCATGCTCACAAATTTTCAAGACTCGTCTGGTTATCTCCTGTTTTGCTCCGTAGTACACTCCCTTGGTTCATTTTGTGAATTAAAGCTTTGCTCGGTTTGTAACATACACGTTTTGGATGATCTTGTTCTTCGGCAACAAGCAATTTCGGTTCTCGTTTTTCTTTACCTTTTGCAAGCGCTTTTGTTTCCTACATTTTTTTTTCCTGGTCTTATACCAGCGTCCTATGTTTCACTTTGTCGGTCTGGCGATATCATTTGTGTAAATAAATACTTGTTTTTTATTCAAATTCTTTTGGTGTTGGCGTTTTTAGAATCCACCTCATTCTGGTATTTACCGGAACACTACAGAACAGGGACTTAAGTGACTAAAAACGCTACAATTAAAATGAAGAAAATGCCTCAGCAGCTGCCAGAATTGTCTCATTGTATTCATAAAGCTTTACTTAAGCAGCTCATTGTACTCTGACCCAAATTAACCTTCCGCAGCATTCTCTTAATTATTCAGTGAACTTCAGGGTGGGGCGAGAGAGCACTGCTCAGTAACAGCCGGAATCTGTTTTGGTTTGGATGGAATCACACTGGGAGTGCTGAAAAGCACACATTCCATCACATTTTGCTTGTGTGCAGCCTAACGGAAGGCTGCTGTGATTTGTTCTCAGTCTACTTTTATTAGCCTTATCTGGCCTCTTGCTGACACTTAAGTATGCTGCTCGCTCAGTGTGTCCGAGTGCTCATAGGCAGATGTGATGGAAGCTAACTTCACGCCTCAACATCTACTACGCAGCGGAGGCAAGTGCGCGTGGATTTATGTAAGAGCACATTTCATTGAGATGCCGTGGATTTTGTTGTTCCGCAGAAGCAACACCTGCACTTTTAGCTAAATTATTGAGTAAAAAATGGTTTCTTCCAGTGGTAACACATCCTGTGTTCCATCATATAATCTGTCCAGAGTCTCCATAGTGCAGGCCAATATACCGGTAATTTAAACATTATCAATGTGACGATTCTTTAACCGATCAGGTTTAAAATTCACCTCACAGGGCCAGTTTACTGGCACACATTAAAGTCAGCATTTAGTTTTTTTTGTCATCTGAGTGGATCGTCAGAAAAAGCCAAGCTTAAGTAGACATACTGCACATATGATTAATAATCCTCCTTTTTGGTATGTCATATTATTAGTCAAGTATTGATGTATAATGTAGCCTGCTGTGATATTGTAGTTTTGGATAGTAATGCATAGCCATCCACTGTATGTAATATGTCTTCAGTATATGCAAAGACTTAAGAATTCAATTGAAATGTAGTGCAAATCCCATCAATCAGTTCACCACTGACCAAAGGTTCAGTGGGATCCCTCCATTCATAAGAGGCAGAAGCAAGAAATCAGGTGCTTTCTAGCGGTTTTATTAGGCACACGAGACAATCTCTCATGCCCCCCTTTTCTTGCACTCTTTTAGGGAATAAGAGAGGCCATCATCTCAGGCTGGCTGTTGTTGTGCTGTCTCTATAAAGAGACTTGATTGAACTTTTACTACTATTTGTTCTCGTAACAGCAGTACCGACCACCATGCGTATCCTTACACAGGTCTCGTACAGTAGCTTGCATATCACTCCACCTAGGGCAGTTAACTAATTCCTTACATATCACAACAGCTGTGACCATCGTACGTATACGCACCAGAACAGAAATATGACAACAAAGACAGGAAATTAATGACATTCCCAAAAGTATGAAGGTGTCTTTTTCTCAGATTGATATCTTTCAGATCTTGAAGAAAAGATAAACATGTACTTTTCATTTAAAATGTAGGCAAATACCTAATTTGTATTAAGTATGTACAGTACTGTAAGGGGCAGTTGGACGTCTGCGGGGTCTCCCCTGCTTGGGAGGGTTTCATCAGTCCGGCTTCCTCCCACATTCCAAAACATGTTAGGTTAATTGAAGACTGGTAAGTCGAGTGTTTTTCAGATGTTGGTGCTTGGGTCTATGGACCCGATTGTAATCAATCATCAGTACTAGCGAACCCCTTGAGTATGGTTGAGTTTAAGTGGATGAAGCATGCAGACAGTCAGCAGGCAGAGCATGACTGTGTGAGTGGGAGTTTAAAAACTTCTGATGGGAGACACAAGATGAAGATGGATCATGGCACCAATAGAACCCACACTGTGCACAAAGTCTGATGCATGCTCAGTGAGCTATTTGTCTTCATCTGCCAAACATGTGAGTGTTACATTTTCACTGTTGCTTGAGGTTTAACATTGGTTTAGTGTGTCGCTGTGGCTTTCATGTCAGAATCATTCAATTTCACTCACAGTTTTCAGATTTTTGGAGCTACGTTGTTGGGCTAAGAACTGGACTAAGCTGAATTCTTTGAGTTGATTTTTCAATTCCAGCCCACAAAATGTCTCAAAGGTGGTATCAATCAATAGTTGTCCACATCCATTGGTCAACATCCATGGTCCACTTGGAAGCACCCACCCACATATTTATCCATACGTTTTTGGCATATGTATGTCTCCGATCACACTTCTCCAAGAATGGCAAACACGTTCATATGGTCCATCTCCTTGCCGTCACAACAAGCCTTCTTCAATCTACTCACATGAATTTCCCTCCTGTGCTCTTCAAGTGAGTGATTATGGTCCATTTTCCTGACACAAACCCACTTTTATCCACCATGGGTGCTTTCAGGAAGACTCCATCCAATTTTGGGAGTGGCAAAATAAATTCCTCGAAACGATGTTTCCAGTGGAGTTGGACATGGTTCAAGCAAACATAATGTGACATAGCTGTTTTCTAAAATTATGTAATTCAACTTCGGTAAATAGAGGCGATAAAAAGCCTAAAAGAAAATACACCAGGCACACTAAATATAATGTAGATTACATTACTGTTGCTGTAGTATAAAAATTACTCCGCTGTCAAGGAAGGGCTTCTGTACACTGTTTCTATGCCATACATTATTGCTGTACTACTTTTCCAACAGTAATGAGAATATCACAATGACACATTAGGTAACAAATCCATTTTCTATAACGCTTGTTCTGGGAATCGTATCCTCAACAGTCAATCCCACATATAATTAAACAACCGTTCACTCCCATAATCACACCTATAGACAATTTGGACTATGGGATATGAAAACCCTATACAGATTCTAAGATTCCAAACCCAAACCTAAGAACTGCAGACAGACGTCTATCCATCCATTATCGGTACCGCGTATCCTCACAAGAGTTGCGGGGCGTGCTGGAGCCTATCCCAGCTGTCTTTGGGCAGTAGGCGGGGGACACCCTGAATTGGTTGCCAGCCAATCGCAGGCACATAGAGACAAACATCCGCACTCACAATCACACCTAGGGGCAATTTAGAGAGTCCAATCAACTTACCATGCATGTTTTTGGAATGTGGGAGTAAACCGGAGTACCCGGAGAAAACCCACGTAAGCGCGGGGAGAACATGCAAACGCCACACAGGGAGGCCGGAGCCGGGATCGAACCCACGACCTCTGAACTGTGAGGCGGACGTGCTAACCAGTCGATCACCGTGCCGCCTGCAGACAGACGTGCTTACCAGTATTCTACTGTGTAACAAGACAAACAAATATTTATGACTGATCAAATGATAAAATGACTATTGTATTCTGCTGTTATAGGGAACAAGCAAAAAAAAGAGTATGGTTGCCTTATATGGTGAAAAACGACATTCGGATGACTGGCCCACCCCTGCCAAATGATGATTCTTACTCTTCTGCTGTCTTTGGGATTGGATCTTTTAAGCAATTATCATATCAGCACCCCTAAAATTTGAGTAATCACCACAAAACACAAATCCTGCTCATGATGTTGCACTTGATGAGCAAATTTCCACGTCTAACTACGATGCATTTGCAAAGTTGCCTCTGCCACATTAAATGCAATGAATTTAATGTCAAATTAAAACATTAAGAGAAACAGAGTGTGCAGATGCAGATGTCAAAACAAAAGACTATGGCGTTCTGGGAAAACATCGATTTGACAACAAGAAATCTACAAAAGAACATAAACCTTTCGGGTTTGTTAAAGTCTTACATAATTTAGTTGCCTTGAAATAACAGGATGTTCAAAGTTTATATTGTGCATCATTAGCTTAATGTGTTTTCTCTGGTTTCATTTGAGAAAATTGCAAGATACCATCTTTTGATTGTGCACACGGAAGTCAAGTTTGTGGAAAATGCTGATATTGCCAGTGGTCAAATGTAGTAGTACACCACAAAAAGTCCCCCCCACATATGCTTACGTGCCTCTATTTTACTGCTGATTTAGAGTACATATACAGTAGAATCAGCTCACTAAATATGCGTTTTTGCTTGGTATGACTTATGAACAGGGCAATAATTATAAAACTGCTTCAAATACAAATTGTTTTCTTTTGAAGAGGTGAGTTTTAGCTCCTGACTTGACGGATGTTTACATTTTTACATTATTAATGTTTATATGAATGGACTATGTAACCTGTCAACATTAGCGAAGAGGAAGCTCAGCACATTCTCCCCAATAAATTGACCGTTCCGTAGTAAACAAACCTTGATATTGAGTCAGGGGTGGTTGTGTGAGGAAACAGTTGTTGCCAAAAAAGGCAGGAAATTGTCTTTTTGGTATGAGTAGGTATGCCTAATTAATAGAGGTGGCCATTTTTCTAAATTTTGCTGGTCCGTCATTAGTCATTGGCCAGGGTATCCGTCCGTCATTTGTCGTGACAAATTTAATTGTAGACGTCAATCCGTCAGCGAGTCCGTCATTTAAGTCCATCAGTTAGTCCGTCGGAAATCCGTTGGTCCATCAGTCGGCCCCCCCAAAAAACGTCAGAAAAATGGGCGTCCGCCAGTGACGGACTGATGAAAGAAAACCCACTTCCACCATTCCATCTATTTTAAAAGGTGTCCCATCATTCGTCTATCGTCAGCAACACAGGCGTCCCTAATGCCCACCTCTGACAGTTAACCTGGCTGGAGAAACTGGGAGACGAATTCAATGACAATACCGACAACTTTAAGGGAACATGATATTTGCTGGTATTACTGGCAATGCGGGCCTTAACATTAACGTTATATTTTTAGTAGGGATGATTAGAAACTCACTGTGTGTGGCTCCTGTAATCTATTATTGTCTGTAATGTCTCAGTGACCACAGATAACACCGTTTCTGTACCATTTAGTTCATGTTCTGTGTCCCACTTGTTCGTTACATTCATTACAGGAGTCTGGACATTTGGTATCCTTTATCGCGATTTAAGATTAGGGCAAAACATCTGAACACCTGAAACTTCTTGCTAGCTGCAAAACCTAAGAAAGGACATGACCAATGCAATCATTCAGTCAAATAAGAGTGTGCCTGGGGATGCAGAGAATGCAAAAATGGTTTTCTCTCCTGGCTCATGATTTAATCTTGTAGCTGGATTACAGGGGAACAATGACCCTCTTTGGTACATTTAAACGGACACAGGCATGTTCTTTGGCTACCTCGGAGGACATCAACCATAAAAGCTGCTCTCTTATACTGTAATCTTCCTATCAAAGTCCCTGAAGAACACGGGAGCCAGCAGACCTACGCTGCTTCCAGAAAGAGTGTTGTAGAGGGATTTGGAATGAGTGTGTGTGGGTATCAGTGTGGCTTTGTTAATTGATAACCTGACCCCCCACATCGGCTAATTCTGGCCTCTTACGCAACAGTGCTCAGGCTGCCGCACTTTGTGAAAGTTGACTGCGTGCATGATTTCTTTTAAACCCAATCATCTGTGCCAAAGGCGGTTATGTTCTGCTTGGTATCCGCAAAAATTCCATTGGCACAATACACTACGATGCTTAAATTATCTGGAAGAGACTGGCCAGACACTTTTCAAAATATTTTTATGGGATGACTAAACTAGATGGTACCATACCAACTGGTGTCACAACCACTCCTACTCTGACTACTCTACATGCACGTCCACTGCTTACGCAGTAGTGATGGGAATAACAGTTATTTTGAGTGAACTGAATCATTAGGATCAGGCCATCAAAAAATAAATAAATAAATAATTCGTGAACTGAAAAAAAAAACGTCACGTTCACTCACCGAATCGTTCATGAAAGGGAAATGACGGCACGGTCTCTCACCGGAAAAAGACAAATCACTTGTGATCCATTCACTCAGGTTCACGGACGACAACACTATTATGCAGACACTTTCACAGTTTTCCGTGTTTAAATAAGTGATCACGGTTATTTTCTTTCACATCCATTTGAAAGTGTTTTCATTTTTGGTCTCTCAAATGACACTGTTTTTCAAATGCCAGTTATCATGTGAACTGCCCATGTTATTTTACTTCCTTGTGAATTTCTTCTTCCGTCTATCATTTGGTTTCAAGCTCATTGTTTGAGTGCCCTGAAATATCTCCTAATGTTGACAGAAAGGGGAAATGGCTTGGTCCCCTCTCATCTTTTCGGTGAAAGGTGATGACCAAAACCTGTCATTGTAGTCCATATTTTCCCAACTATTACAGTCAGTGTCTCCTTCCTCTTCAGCAATCATGGCATCAGTCACAATGTGTGTAATTACAGTGTCTGGCAGGGCAACATGGTGGTAATCGCTATTCACTTTCTAATCCCTGTTCTCTTTTTTGAATGTTTAATGGGTTTTCTCACCGCCCATCACACACTTTAATTCTCTTTGATTTCTTTCATATCTGTCTATTCACTCTTCATGGCGGCCAGTTCCACAACGGGCCCTTTTTCCTCCTCGGTCTGCTTGGGCCGGCCACTAAGCGCTTTAAGGATGCACGCAGGCGTGAATGAATTCAAAGGGAGGCAATGTCACCTTTGAGATGTGGGAAAGCAAAAGCTTTCACATACTACAAATTGCTCCCTTGATGAAGATATTAAAGTTGAATCAAAGGTAAACTGTAATCTTGCACAAAACCCAAAGCAGGATCAAAGCCCACCACCATGGGAGTAGAAATAAATGCATTATCAAATTCCTGGACCTCTGTCCCTGTGAAGTCAAATCCATGAAACTGAAATCTTGGATGGCAGATTCCTCACCATCTCCCCCTCACTCTTACCTCCCGAAGTTGAGCTAAAGAACCAGTGAAATGCTTGTCACCGAGCCTCTTACATAATCAGGCTGACACGAGCGCGCCCTTAGGTCAAATCCTACCAGTCTGATCCAGACGATATCTCGGCACACAGATGCTGTAATGTCAAGTGCTCAGTCTGCAGCTTCCTCCATTAGCTCCAGATAAACATGCCCAGAAGTGGGCAGATTCATTCAGACACATGCTAACACACACATCCAACTCTGCAATCAGCAGACATGCAACAACAGGACATGGTACATTTAGCCATTGTTTGCCAAAGTCATAAGACGGTTTAAGCGCTTCACTATACTGGTCATGATTCTAGTGTTGATAAAAATGAAGCTTCATGAAGCACTTGTGATATTTTTTCACCCTAGACGGTGCTCTTGGTTTAAAGGTAAAATGCTATTGCGATGGAAATGTATTACATTTCCACTACATCTTTAAACATGGAGTGCCATTTAGAGGAGTCAAAAAATATCACAAGTGCTTCATGAAGCTTCATTTGACCATCACTACATGATTCTTTTCATGAGTCTTTTTCCAAATTAAAAAAAAAAAAGTCCAATCAATATGGGCATGATTGAGTGCACTACCGTATTTAGCTGCACCCAGCAAAGTTGCTGCTGATTCAGTTTAAACTAGTTTTCTGTCTCAAGAAGGCCAGTATGATGTCAGTTACTTGAAATTGAGTTTCCACAGTCAAAATTAGTTTGATTAACACAACACGAGTAACACAAGATGCCCATTGAAAGTCTTGAAATTAATCACGGTCCTTTAAATGCTTACCCTGCATGATGTAATCAGTGTATAAAAGCTCAAAATTGAGAGTGGGGAGGCACAGGCATAATGGAGATCAGACAGCCTCATTGAAATCCATCAATTCTGATTTTGTTTTGTTTTTTAATTGCTTTGATACATGAATAACCTGAAAAACAGTTTATTGCTCACAGACTGTCTGGGTTTGTCTTTTTAGGATGCTCCACTTTGTGACATTGTTATTCTGGTTAAAAATTAAATGAATGTGGAAAATATCACAGCGCAGAAGAACTTCTGTCTGTGTTAAAAAGATAATCCTCAGATGCTCGTCGCTGTCGATTTCTTGTAAAAAAAAATCCAGCTGACTAAATAATTGTCTGGTATCCAATCTGCTAAGGTTATCAGTTCATTTGAACATAAAATACATTTTCAATGACAGTCCTCACATCAGTGAAAATCAGGGAAAAAGTCACTTATACTATTTTCTGTATTAAATACCCTGTAGTTGACACATAAAATTTTAGATCTGCATATAAGCCTATGAAGGGTACTCAAAAGATTGTTCTGGATATTTTTACATTTTTGATGAGTGGTCTATGTGTCATCAATTCAACACCAATGACTGGTCTGCCAAGCACATTCCAGCATATTCAGTTGTTTTACAAATCCGTATGGACAAGTATTGTTTTGAGAAAGCTGTCACATTTCCGCCCCAACCAAAATACTTGGTTGTTACTTGGCTGCTGTCGTGTAAACACATACATGGCCAAGTCAGACTACCCATATGCTCACCCAAGACCTTCTTTGATGATGACAGTGACCAGACCGTGTCCAAAGATCCTTGAAAGTGTTTCCAGGACAGAAGCAGGATTTAATCCAAAATCATCAATACTGTACATTTATTTTCACAAAAACATTCGGATACCATGGCACTTGATACCAGACTGTCACATACGTACTATACTACTGTCCTCCTGAGGGTACAATGTGCAATTTGCCATATTGTCAACAGTTCTTCAAACGGAGTTGTTGTGTACTTGCTTCAATCTGTTTATTGACACTCCAGTTGAGTTTACTGTAAAGCTAAACACAATAAAGGGAATTACACACAAATATTTAACCAAACACACACTTTGCTTTACACATGTTAATTTCCACTAGCTTAATGTGACTACATTATACAAAATGTCATAAACAGGCTGATGAATAGCATCAATCTCACAGTATCAACTTTCATAACACATATTCAAACACAAACGGTGCAGCAACACATACAGAATGATGATATAACAATTAATCACAGGCATATATTCTTCACGCTTAGTGAAAAACAAGTTATAACAGTGAAGATCAAACTCTACTCTCTTCTTTAAGACTTTTCCATCAAATATACCTCCCGGGCAAATGGAATGGGATTATTCGGTGTGTATGCCAACAGAACACAATTTAACTCGATTTTATATATAGGGCACTTAAAAAACAACAACAGTGCATTAATTCATTCTAATTTCTAAATGAAATTTATTCCATGTTCAATAAAAGTTCAATTTTTTAAAACAAAATGTGTGTTACAGTAAAACTTAGTAGAATAGGTGGGGACCGAAACCTAACACGTACACAAGATATGAATAATGGACCTGTGAAAACACGATGTCAAAATCTAAATGAAACAAAACTAAACCTACACAAAGACAACAAAAACACAGATTCTGACATTGTTTAATCAAAATTGTGAGGCAAAATGACAATAAAAAGTATCAGTACTTGAGTACTCATATGTAACAAATTTTGTCTGCGAAAAAGGTTTTGGAGCTTTTTGTATAATACGGTCGCTGATGGTGTAGTGGTACATTCGCCTGACTTGTATGCGTGCTGCGTGGGATTGGTTCCCGCTCCGTGACGGTGTCTGCGTGTACACCTCCACGATAGCCACTGACTTGCCAAAGATGTTAAGGATGAAGGTGATGGACTGGCCAAGCATGTTTCCATATCTAAACCCTACTGAACATCTCTGGGGCATCCTCAAACGGAAGGTGGAGGAGTATAAGGTCTCGAATATCCGCCAGCTCTGTGATGTTGTCATGGAGGAGTGGAAGAGGATTCCAATGGCAACCAGTGAAGCTCTGGTGAATTCCATGTCCAAGAGAGTTAAAGCAGAGCTGGAAAATAATGGTAGCCACACAAAATATTGACACTTTGGACATTTTCACTGAGGGGTGGACTCACTTTTGTTTCCAGGGATACTAATGGCTATATTTGGAGTTATTTTAAGGGAACAATAAATTACATTATTGTATAAGCTGTCCACTGACTACAAGATACCTTTTCTTGCGTCAAAGTGTCATTTCTTCAGTGTTGTCCAATGAAAAGATAACTGGCACATACCACCCTGACGTTTCAACAGTCATGCTACATCCATATGGAGAACATCTCAAAAACTGCTTTTATAGTAAATATTTAATAATGTTGTGGGAACGAGCTTTAAAGCGATGGTTATAAACTCAAGTGGTTGACCTGATTTATAACTATTGATGGCATCATAGCTCCCCAAAGGCAAATATCAGTCCTTTGTTTATATTTCTTTTGCCTCCCCTGCAGCCACCAGTCCTCTCTTTAAACCCATAACATCTCTGCATCCCTTTCACTCAAATACGGAGCGTTTACTAAACTAGTTTTGCTGTGGAAGCCCCCTTCCGATATCAAGATGTAACATTCCATCCTTTGATGTCAGTGCAAGTTTACCCCCAAGAACATTATATGGAGAGGAAGGGAAAACAAGCATGTTGTAATTATGGGAGAACTCATTTCTCCTGACTTCCTGTTATTGAGAACACACTGCAAATAGGCTGATGGCACGGTATCAGGCACATTAAGAATGTTTCCTCTGACTGGGTGCCTGCCACTTTGATGTGCTGAGAAACAGCCACACACACACTCACGCTCGCAAACGGCAGTTTCACAAAGAATGAAGGTGGGAGGAATTGGTAGCGAGTAACCGGAGGGATTCGTAGAGAAAAGAAATTGGAACTATGATGGTCTGGCCTGAAACTGACTGGTGTCTTCTTCTTGAGCTGGTCTTAATAAACTGACCACAATGTTTAAGCACAGAGGTGTTCCTATACTTGAATCTGCTTCAGATGTTTTTGGGATAGGGCTGAACGAAATAAGAACCTGGTTCAAGTCTGGTTCATGGAAAGAGCAGGTTGGGAAGAACCCTCCAAACTATGCAACCAAAAATGTCATTTTCTGCAGCTGTAAATCTATGACTGACCACCTAAATCGAAAATTATACATCTCACACGACATATAAGTGAAAAGTAAAAAGGAAAAGACATATCCAAATATTATATTTAACCCAGAAATTGATATGTTTGCACATAATATTTCCCTAGGAGCTGCGGTTCCCCACTGTTCTCTGGAGCGATGAGCCAATGCCGTAGCGGCACGCAAGATGTAATTTTAACGCAAACACCGCTATAAAAGTGGGCTCATCCACTATTATTAGTGGTGAGAATTTGAAAGACTGCAGCAGCCACAGCTCTGCATGAAGATCGTATTAAATGACTGCAGAAGGAGTTGTAGTTGTAGAGCTTGATCAGAGACGTCGAGACAGATTGGGGGGAACTAAGGCTTCTGAGAATTAATAATCCCCAACATTGTGGAAATCCGAGAGCCAATGAATAAGAAAAATACAAGAAAATGCCAAACACATTTTAAACCTAAAAATATTTCCAAAACAGTCAAACCAAATCGTGTCCAAACTGAGCTCATGAAAACATGGTCGGGAGGTGCAATTTAACATCAATTTCCAAATTGTTTTGCTGTTTCGGTTCCCATAGTTTCCTTTGATGTTTGAATTACGCCACTGCTCAGAAAATTAAAGTGAACCTTCAAAATCACCGACCCCACATTTCTAAGGAATAAAATAAGGGTAAATGGAAAACCAAATGATTAACCCATTGAGGATTTATTGTGCTAAGTTATCTAGATCATCTTCTGTTAATGTTCTTGTTGATGTTGCATAAAATTGATCCATGACTTGGCTCACACATATTAACGTATTTTCTAATATTTTCATAGCAAGCAAAAGAGTCAATCCCATCAGATAATTTTACGATTGAAGTGTTTTTAGTCGTCATCAGTCTGGTGGGTCAAATGCAAGGACACAAAGATTCTTCTTCTTGTGATGCTTAAAGTTGTCACTGCTCCAACTTCCTCATGGAATAAATGTGATACCCAAGTATGGACAAGACTCACAAACCCAGATGTGCCATTTAAATAAAATAGGTGCAAAGCTGTTTTTCATTCCAAGTCCTGTTAAATTAACTGTGCAAAGTACGCTTCATAATGGATCAAAATGTTTCAGTCACAGGGTATGCAACGTGAGCACTGTGCTTGTGTGGGCAGCGTGCTTGGAACGCGACTTTACAAAAGAAACAGGAAATGAAAAACCGGTCAAAACGAGGCAAACATTTATTCAAGAGATCAAAATATTTTAAACAATGAAATACTTTGTTCAGGAGTAACACAGGTAGATTAAAATTGTTGTTTTGCAAAAGAAAAGAAAAAGCCCCAATGGCCACAAAATGACTAACCAACCTAATGAAACTGACCTTTACAAAAAAAAAATCATGGTACCCTTAACTTAATACTTTATTGCACGGCATTTTGAGGAAATCTCTTCAGTCTTACGGTTTCTATAACTTTCAAAGAGAGCTGCGCACTTATTGACAGTTATGTTGGTCTAGCTAGATAACTGGTTTTAAAAGGTGCCTTATCCAGACTACATGCTTCACCCCTTTCCACAGATGAACAGAATAGAACAGAATTTAGATCAGAGCGCTTCGGAATAGTGTGATCTTTATCCAGTTGAAGGACCAATAACCTGCAGCTGAAACCAAGCTTTATGACACTCGGCAGCACATTTCGCCTCAGAATGCCTAGCCAGCACATTTTACCCCAGAATGCCTTTATGGTCTTGAGATTGCATTGTACAGATTCAAGACAAACTGTTCCGGGTGCAGAAAAGAAGTACGGTAGGTAGACTTCATTTTTGAGTCTTTAGAGATGATGTGACTCATCAACACCCTCCGACGACACTCTCGCAGAATGTTTGTGGCTTGTCAATATGCATTTCACCAGTTTCAAATCATTTCAGTGACCATTGTTAATTATTTATCTTTACTGGCGTTTCACAAATCATTTGAGATATGTAATCTTATTTCACACCATCCCTCTGTTGTAGCAAAACTAAGTGTTTCTCTACTAGATTAATTGATTGAAAAAAACAAATCTAAGATTTGATCTTAGCCACTTAGTTTAGGAAGTGCTGCTCCTGTCAGCATATATTGTCGTATTTCCAAACCAAAACTGTGATTTTTTTCCCACCTCCTTAATTCAAAGCAGACAAACTACCCACTGCAAGAGGTGAATCAGGTCACCTTATTTTTAGAGGGAAGGACAGCATAATTCGACCAGAGTAACTGGCAAGACATTTTAATTAAAAAAAAAACAAAAAACATTTCCGCAGATACACCTGAAATCTTGTCAATTCACTCGAACTCTTAACAAAGTGATAATGGCTACATGGACTAAAATTCTTTAATACGATCAGAGTTCTAATTAAAATTATGACCGGATGCACTTTTTTCATGAACACTAAAAATATTGATGTGATTAGGTTTTGCGTGTTCATGCAACACACTTGAGCAGAACAAATTATTTTGACGTGCAGATTGACCAAATATACCCGAAGTAGTAGTAGAAGGAGAAGAAGCCATAGCGACTTCCGTGTCAACAAAACATCGCTCCATCCATTTCTACTTTAAACGTTAGCGTAATTTCACATATTTTTCCCGTTAGCGCTGTTATGTCGAGTTAACACTTCCTAAAGGTAACTAGTTATTGTTATTTAATTTTTCAAATTGCTTCACATTACAGAAATAACCCTTCAACTGGCTGGACAAACACAGTCCAGATACATTTGGATGTAACTTTACATCAATCCACAATCCTCTGCCATGAAAGTGTTTTAAGTCTTGCTGAGACTAATGTCAAATCAGACATTCTTTGCATTCCTGCTCCCATCCTGAATACACCCATGGGGTGTGTAACGTGGCATTTGATTTCCTCTTTGACTCCCTCCGATAGCATCTGATGAATCTTCCGTCAATTGTTTGTCTGCATATATAGCATATTTCAAGAACCCCTCTGTGGTTATACTAACAAAATAAGAGGCCTGAGCAGAAAATGCTTTTTAGGTTTAAAATGTGTTTTCGTTCATTGCTCATCAATAATTGCAGCCTATATTGTCACCAACATAAAACGGGATTGTCACCGCATCACCATCAGCTAAAACCTTTCAAAAGTGTCTTTAGCAAGAAGAGTAAAAATTGTACAAAAACAGACTACGATGGATGCTGAATTATAACAGAGTGCATCAAAATTGGGGACCCTGCAATATTATCTCCCTTCACCACTAGGGGCTGAAATGAGTCCGACAACAAGAGGCTCTTCTCCTGTTGCTATGCCAACTTTGAAGGGCCTACATAGTCTCATAACAAGAGGCTTTACTGGCCCTCCGCTTCTGTTTCCTTCGTGGTATTACTGCTGCAAAGAGCTAAAGAAGCTTGTGAGAGTCCTGCTATGACTGCATGTGAAACAGCTTTGCGAATTATTCTGCTTCCTTATGGATACTGAACACTTTCAAAGACAGGCTTTGGACTGAGTCGATGGTATTCTAAGTCTGCGTTTATTACCCAACAAAAGGTGCACTTGCATCCAAGGGAAAGCACATTGGGTCAGTCTGACCCGTAAAACGAGGATATGATGCGACGTTAGTGAACAAGTGTTAACTCAAGGCCCAAAGGCCAGATCGGGCCCATCACGTCATTTTATCCATTTAGTTCAACAAGTTGGTCTGTGCTTCTGTCTTCTTTTAGCTATTATTAGCAAGTTTAGGCCTATGGCTAAAATGACTGACTGCCAGGCTATCGCGTGCTAGCTGCCTTTGCACCTTTGCCCACACACACATCTTTAAAAACACCACTGAACTAAATACATGTAAATAAAACTAAAATTTTACTCTGCCCTGTGATTGACTAGCGACCATTCAGCTGTGATCGGCTCCCTCCCCCCACGCGCCTCAACAGGATAAGCCGTAAAGAAAAATGCATGAGCATGATTTAGTTGATATTTCAAAGTGCATTTTCTGGAAATGTCACTATTTCATTACAAAGGAATGTTTCAAAACAGCAGCAAACGGCAGTGGAAATCATCCACCACTACATAGTCTATAGCGTGCATAGAACAGCTGGAGCACATGTGCAACACGTGCTGCTTTTGCAAAAAAGTGCCTCATCCATCTACAGTACCTGTAGAGGTATTGCAGGTGTGTGAGCTACAAAGCCCCATAATACAAAGAGATCCAAACAAGATGTTGGATTTGAAGAGAGGGCAGACAATAGAATTAGACTAATCAGTTAGCATACAGAGTGTAGTAGAGTCTGTCCAAAGAAAAAATAAATTTCTGACCTTTAATCCTGGATTATATTCATATAATTTTAATGGGACACCATGGTGGTTGAGTGGATGATGTAATGTTTATCCACTTCAAAAGAGTATCATGGGAAACTGCAGAAAACATGCCACATTGAATATATCAATTGGAATACGAGGCAAACTAACAACAATATTAGAGGAGAATGTCTCCCTTATTTAAATCTTGGGTTGAGACTGTTCACCACTGTAACGAGACAAATTTTATTAGCTGTCTCATGGATCAACGAGAAGAGAATTGTGGAGTATAATCTGCAGCTGCACCCAACTAAGGGACAGCAACAGGGGATGTGTAAGCATGCGTTTTTATTTGTGTCATTTCTTCTTGTATAATCACAAATGCTACAGTGACACAGATGAAAAGCCATATTGACAAATTTGTGAACAGTACCAATAATGAGGAGGGCAGCGTCGAGGTGAGTGGGCGACATGACATGAAAAGTCGCTATATTTGTTGTTTATCTCTTATTTTTGAAAATATTACTGGATGCCTAGGGAAAGACAAAATAGATGTTTTGTGCATTGATAAGAGAATGTCTGAGACATTTTCATAAGACACAGAGGAACTGCTTTAATTTGTGGAAAAAGAATGTATCGGTCACGGTTTTGCATGGTTGAGGACCCAAGTACAGGGAAATAGGAAGTCGAGGCAAGTGTGTTCTCAAAAATGGGAACTAAAGTTCACACGAACAAAAAGGTATGCGGATTTATCAAAAAAATCATAAATTCAAAAAAACCCAAAACAAAGTAACAAAAGAACACTAGGACGAGACTTGACATGACTTAGGGGTTTGACTACAGTACTGACTGGAACAGAGAAAACCAACAATGAACCAAGACAAAGCCCAAAGACAGAAACAAACCAGGGCCCTAAATACTAGCAAACTAATGAGCCAACAATCAACACCTGGACAAGACACAAGGTAGCTGAAGGAGCTGAGTGGAAGACACAAGGCACTGGCTTGATGAGCACAGGTGGACGAAAAATCTAATGAGACAGACATGGAAAACAAGGGACATAAGGAAAACGACAACACTAAATCAAATCAAAATGAAAACAACAAAAAACACAGATCATGATAATGTGCCCTTAAACAAGTACAAGTTGGCTGTTAGTCTACGTCTCTGGGGCAACCACTTAAAAAGTTCAAAACGCTTGACACCATGAACAATCAGTGTTTGATAACCTTATATAAAACCAAGGTCTGTGTTATAATAACCATATCTCTTTTCCTACCCTGAGGATCAACAAGCATTCTTAGGCCATGACCGTGACAGTCAGGAAGGCTCCCAGGGGCCAAACACCGCTGCAGACCCAAACAAACGATTGTGTTACCTAATGTCGGAAATCCCTCATTTAGGGAGGCTGTTCTGCGATGGGGGCCTTATCACGTGTGTCGGAACAGCCCAGGCACCTGCATGAAGTCCAATTTTAGGATTCAACTGATATCTGTAATGGGGTAAGACATCCATCTAGCAATGTGAACACGTGTTTTGTATTCTATGGAGAGACTTTGCGCCATCGCTGCAAGGACAGACCGTTTCCAGCGCCATAGTTTCTCCTTGAGGAAGACGATTGCGGTTTGTTTATTTTGACATCTCCACGGAAAAACATAAAAACGATGCAGATTAAAGGGGAGCAAATAGCGCTCATAGGCAACATTTCAGGCTCTGCTCTTTCCAAACACGTCATCCTGTTCTAATGTCAGGGACGCTCAATGCTCTTCAGATATTTACTCAAGCTACTTCAGTCCAAGTTTTTGATTAAATCTTATTTCCTCATTCCCTTAACCACGTTAAAAGCATGGAAAGAACGGTAGAAGATAAAAACAATTGTTCAGTCACTTCACTGAGGGAACATAAAGACCGAAACTCGAATGGAATTAGCAAAAGTGATAAAACACTTTCTTTTTTTTTTTTTAATGATTGTATTGCTTGTTTCATATCGGCTTCCTCCCACCTTCCCAAAACATGCTTGAATTGGGCTAACTGGTGCCCGCGGGCGCCACGTTGGTGACCCCTGCTCAGAATGGCATGTTCTTTTGGGGCCGCCTTGACACAGATTGTGGATCAAAGCGGAAGACTTGACTGCTATTGTGTCGTAAATCCACACAAACACGACCCACGTAACTCCCGCTGCAGAGATGCGGGGCCATAAAGCGCTTGGCAGACAATTCCATTCACGGCTCCAGCGACGCTGGGACCATGAAGAAGGATTATTTCCGAATTTAGAAACTTTCTTGTCAGGAGACTGCCACAATGAAGATGAACTTGAAGCGTTTTGTGAAGTGAAACACAACTATTTAGCTGATGTTTGCGTCACCTGTAGTTTTCTCAACAAGGCTGTTGAGCCCCCTCAGAAATAGAGATAGTGCAAACCTTATCTTCAATGATTAAAAATGCACAGAAAAGAATGTGACCTTCACTTTCAAGTAAACAACTGTAAATGGCACAAATAACAGGTTAATAGAAAATGAACAAGAAAATGAACAAGCAGAAAAATGTACTTTACCCTATTTTGCCTCCGTCGAGGGCCTGGGAATCAAAATAATTTGTGACTATATCACAATGGGTCTCACAAAAAAATAGACCACTGCACATCACGCAAATAATACTATACTCTTTGTATTAGTGTCCCAACATCATATAAATCCTCCAATTTCCAGTAAAACCACATGACATTTTCATCAATGTGATGTATCCACCATAAAAGTTCCAGAAATTGCAGTCACTATTTGTCTCTTTTGGGCAGCCTGTTGTGTTGGTACATGTGGTTAACGCGTCTGCCAAGCAGTCAGAGGTTGCGGCTTTGAATCTCATCTTACAATCGAGTTTGGATTTTTCATGTTGTTATCAATGAATTTGGATATAATTATTACTAGCATGGCGGCACGGTGGTCGACTGGTTAGCACGTCCGCCTCACAGTTCAGAGGTCGTGGGTTCGATCCCGGCTCCGGCCTCCCTGTGTGGAGTTTGCATGTTCTCCCCGTGCCTGCGTGGGTTTTCTCCGGGTGCTCCGGTTGCCTCCCACATTCCAAAAACATGCATAGTTAGTTGATTGGACACTTTAAATTGCTCCTAGGTGTGATTGTGAGTGCGGATGTTTGTCTTTGTGTGCCCTGCGATTGGCTGGCAATCAATTCAGGGTGTCCCCTGCCTACTGTCCGAAGACAGCTGGGATAGGCTCCAGCACGCCCCGCGACCCTTGTGAGGAGAAGCGGTATAGATAATGGATGGATGGATATGACTAGCATTTTTGTTCCCGGTAATTTGCAAACAACGCCAACAACTTCTCACTTTCTGCTGAGAGTGCTGGTGCATACTAGCTGGGTTGTATGGAGACATGTTTGCTGTAAATAAACATTGCTGCTTCTAAGAACAATGATCATTTAAAAGATGTAGTTTCTCAAATCAAACACATTCACTAAAATAACACTAAAATAATGGTCACCAAGGCGCAAAATAAGCTGTTTCATATTTCAGCTTGCGTGGCAAATTTAGCATTTTGTGCCACATCAAATCAAACCAAATTTGAGAATCAACTGCTGAAACGACCTCCCCAGATTCCAAATGACTATGCCACACTTGAAATGAACTCTAGGTCTAGGCCTTTTATATGCTCCTTGTAAGTGAATAAATGAGGGAATGACACATAGCTACTTGGCCTTGGAGCAGCTGAGTAGCCAACTGTCCAATTAAAAAGGTGGAGAGACATATAAAAGGTAATGTAACTCCGACACCTTTCACCTATCCTCAAATTAAAGTATAGAGTCAGCACTTAAAGCACATCTTGATTGCTTCATTTCAAATCCATTGGGTGTTATACAGAGCTGGAATGCAGAAAATTGTGTTAATATCCAAATATTTATGGACCTGCTTGTGTACTGTCTCTCAGTTCCAGATATCTGATTCAATGACTTGACACAAATTGTAAAGAAGTGTTAAAAATGCACACATTTTGAAAGGGATTTTCAGCACTTGAAAGATAGTAATGGCCGGTCATGGTCAAGTGTATATTAACATCGGCTATTTTGATATTTCAACATAACCTCAGGAAATGCTGCTGCTGCAGAGGAGACTCAGTAAAAAGTCGACTCACCTGACATGCTCCCTGTGACCCCAATATGATTCAGGTGCTTGCAATGGCTTGATTGACAAGTGGATTAGCGCCTTAAAGACCGTACTGCATTCTTACAACTCGTTGACACAGAGGGACTTCAATTCAATATGCACATTCTTTAAAAAAAAAAAAAATCAATAAACACATGAATAAATAAATAAATAAGTCATGATGTTAATGCAAATCATCAGGAAACATGTTAATAAATAAAGATGAGTAGCTCAGGAATTAATGTTTTTTGCTTTGGTAGATATGATTAGTAAATATCCTTAAAAAAAAGAGGCTTTTTGGTGGGGGGGCTTCTGGGTTTCCGGGAAGGAACATACAGCGCCACTGAGTCGAGAAGATGGGAAGCTGCTCAGCCATGTAATATTTTACGAGTGAGTAAAACCTTGAAATCACATCTCAAGTGGACCGGAGTCAATGCAAGTTGGCCAACATCAGGGTAATATAATAACACTTTCTTGTCCTCATCAGGAGTCAAATATAACATTGAGGTTTATTGCTGAGTCACTTTGAGTAATAGAACATTTAACAGGACTTAGAGTTGTGTCCTTAAACAAGCGCCGGTGTTGAGTGGGGCCAACAATCAACATCCCCATTTTATCATGGTTAAGACGCAAACAACTGCAGGACAGCCATTGCTTAATCTCAGCGAGGTTCGACTCCAGATTATGGCAATCATGTGCGTTTGTTAATTCTAATCTAAAGTCATATCAAATTGGAGTTGCATAACAGTGAAAAGTAATAGTTATATTTACGTATTATACCAACAACCAGAAGCATGTAGATGCTGAACAATAGAGGGTCGAGTACCGAGCCCTGCAGGACTACACAGGTGACATATACAGCATGTGACACTGATCATGTTCATGATTTCTCACAATATCTCAATAGGCGACAATTTTCTATAAATCTCTGCCAGTGTTCATATTTTGATGAGCCCTTCTACAAAATGTCTCGAATATCACAATCCCCCATCACAATATGAGTCTCAATGGTTGTTTATCTATATGTCCCCTGCAAGTAGTTGGCAACCAGCCCGGTGTGAGCCCCGTTTTTTGTGAGCTGGGATAGACTCCAGCTAACTCCCAACCCTAATGAGGACAACGTTATAGAAAATGGATGGACAGATTAGAAGGCGTCGCCATGGCAATGACAGAGACGCTATTCTCCTTATTTCAAATCAGTGTTGCATTAAATTGATTTTGAAGCCCTTATTATAAATGATAATTGCTACATAATGTATCTATAACTTTTCAGAGCGTCACCTTTCAGTACATTTGTTTGATTGTGGTTTTCGCAAAGTTTATACAACGTTTTTATAATCCTTGACACAGTACAATGGACAACTGTGTGCATATCAACTTCTAAGGCCTTCTCTTTTGGCTCAAGTCCTTAGTTTGTGGTCATGACCCTGAAACAGCTCCCTGTGTTACCCTCAAGTGTCCTGCATCGCACCGTTGCTCAGCAACTCCATCAACACGCCGTTAGTGCAAATCTGCTTTCTATCAACTGGGACTCAAGAGGAGGTACTAAACTAGATAGCCTGGGACATATTTATCACTCTGTTGATGATGTGTTTTAAAATAACCTACTTTTTTGCCAAAATAAACAACTGTCTAGCAGTACATTTAAGGCAGACTTTTTCCTCGCTGATACTAAGGAATGACAATGACAGAAGAGTAACAGAGTATTTCTTGAATACTTGATATTCTATTCTTCTATTCTTCTAAGAATAGTTCTATTCTTAGAACTATTCTTAGAAAAACAAAGCATCAGAGCTAAGCAGATTATTTTTTGTCTGGCTTGTTTAGCATTTGATCATGATGCCAATTCTCATTGTTAAATCCAAAACGCCTCAAAATCAGTAAGTACTCTTTTGCAGATTTTCAAAAAGGTTTGTTATGAGGACCTCAGACCCCCTTTCTAATCTCTTAATACCCACCAACGTGATGTGACATCCAGTGCCAGCTGAAAATCACAGATGGGAAAATAGAACCATTTCAAAAACTCATTTTTCTGTCCCATTTTTGTGGCTTTATATGTCTTCTGAGCATAGCAACAACAACTTTTCTTATCCTAAATTTGTAACCAATAGGACCATATAGAGGAGTGAAAACATCAAAAGTGGTTCATGAAGCTTCGTTTTCCCATCACTACTGTATACACAGGAAATTTTCCCTATGTTCAAAACAAATGTTCCATCAGTCTTTTGTAACGACTTCTACTACTACTAAACTTCACTTCTTGCCAAAGTCAGCTGAGATAGGCCGAACCTAACTGTGAACCTAATCACTCCAAGCAGTGTGGATGGCTGAAAATTAGGAATAGTT
Organism: Filicampus tigris; assembly: GCF_054856515.1. Lineage (NCBI taxonomy): Eukaryota > Metazoa > Chordata > Actinopteri > Syngnathiformes > Syngnathidae > Filicampus > Filicampus tigris. Next base: position 3,104,767 of record NC_141236.1, on the reverse strand, counting down.
ATTTCACTATATTCATTATTCAGTCATATTAATGTAACCCATGTTTATAAATGTTCCCGTATATGAAGATTGGCAAAGGGAGCAGTGTCAATGGCCATGGCTTATCATGACTGTGAGGTCACGAATGTCTGACAATGAGCCCCTCCCTTAGGCAGATTGTTGGAGGGTCTATTGAAGCGTCAGTTGCTCACTCATGCACTAAATAGTTCCTGAAAGGTCCTCTCACGCCCAACCTCCGAACCTTGTGGCCATGACAAGGTCACCAGAGATCTTCTTAGACATGTTGTTAATGTGACAGGACAACGGTGAGGTAATCAGAAATGTTTTTTTTAGAGTGGGCAGAGATGTCTACAATGGTCTTGATACTCAAATGTCAACACTCAGCCTCAATTTAAAGTGGTATTAAGAGAAACACACAGAAGTATTGCGGGTTGATGTAATTGCATAGTTTATCCGGATGCGCCTGGAGGTCACGAAGATTCATTCAGGTTCCGTCTGAAATGACTTAACACGTTGGAGCAGTCCCAACAAATGTGCCATGAGAAATACATTTGCTTAATATTCCTGAAAATGATTCTGTATTTACAACAATCATGATCATCTGTTTATTTACAGACAACATCTCCTGAAGCATCTTTTTGCAGATGTTAAAAGAAGCCGGTCTTCTGAGGAAGAACAGGCGGCTCTGTCCTTTCCTGCACAACGTTGGAAGTCCGCCGCAGCCTTTCTTCCAGCTGCAAACCCAAGAATTTCTACATCTGTACAATCTCTACTGGGTCAGGGTGAGGTCTGGGCCTCGTGAAGTTCACCACAACCACCTTGTCTTGGAGATGTTTAGGCGCAGGTTGTTGGAGTCTCACCATGTGACAAAGTCCTTAATCAGTGTCCTCTATTCCTCCAAATGTCCTCTCCTGTTACAAGCCACAATCGCGGTGTCGTCCGCAAACTAATGCACATGGTAGAGCTCCAAAGTTGTACTTGAACTCCAAAATGTACACGATGAACAGGACTAGAGACAGCACAGTCCCCTGTGGTGCTCCCGGCCTGCTAACAGATGTGGGTCTTCTTGGTTTTGTCCAAAACAGCCAAAATGTTGGAGTTGTTTTGTACAAAAGTTGGGTCAAATTGACCCAAGTAGTGTATCGGTCCTTTTTTGACACCAAATTGTGTTATTTTTAACCCAACTGTTTTTAGAGTGTGTATGTGCCTTGCCTCAATAAAGGTTGGGAAACATTGCGGTAAAGGCTGCAGCATATGGCACGAGGTGTAGTGTTTTTCTTCAGTAAAACCATTACACCCGATGTAAACACTGTTATCAGTGTGTGGCTCATGGAAGTGTGTGCATGTGCATACATGCGTAGTTTCAACAAAAAATGTGACAAATAGCTGCTGCCCAGAACGTCTGTTATCCGGATTATTTTTAACGATTTTGTTTCAATGTGTTTTGATTCTTTTTATGTACGGCAGGTTTGGACAGGTACTCAGCGTTTCTTTATTTTTAACTCTCAAAGAATTAGCTTTGGGTTACTCCAAGCATATTGTTTAAGAGGTGTTTTATATTGAGGACTGGACAAACCTTACATTTCCCTTAAAAACTACGAAGGGTTCTTTGCATCGCCTGACCTAACAGGCCATATGAGTGATTTCAACCCAGTTTGGGGCATATAAAGAAGCTAAGGTATTACAAAGAAGGCTCCCAGGATATTTATGTATGCTGCAGAGGTATGCTGGGAATGTGTACGTGGCAGATGACCTTTTTATATCTCCAAATAAGGTCAGCTGACAACTGTTTATTGCCGCCTGAGCCCAGGTCACCACCGTTTGTGTTGGTTTATCCGAGGAATGTGTACAGAGCTGTAAAAGTATTGTTTGAAATGCCCAGTAAATTATGTTCATGGCGAACAAAGAAAATGTGGGGTTTTAAAGTGCCCAACATGCGTGTACGTTCTGATTTATTGGGTCCATAATAGTTCTCCATACTTACAAAAGCAGTGATACATTTTACGTTTTTCATTCTCTCAGGTCGATAAATTTTACCCTCATCTTAAACTGAACAACTGGTTGATCTATTTTTATTTTATATTACTGGGCCCATAGTCAAACCTTTCTTAAACTTAATGTATTATTGCACGCAAAGCCAGTGACAGCATGCCATTGTGTTTAATGCTTTTTTTGAAAATGTTCTTATACATACTAAAATGGAAATGGATGGGTTGATTCATCCATTCACACACATATTCATGAGACGCCTATTTAGAGTTTACTTGATGAATTGTAACATGTTCATGCGTGTAATGGTATTATTATGGCTTACTTCTGGTGCTCCGGTTTCCTCCTGTTGAACCAGAAACAGAACATATTGCGACATAGGAAAGCACTGACTAACCAGTACAACATGACTGAAGTAACGATGACAGGAAAAGAAAAAAACATCATCCGAATGCCAAAACTATTATATAATTATAATCGAGTGATAAACTGAGTAAAAGATAATCTCTTTATAATGTGTTTTACACAACTGTTGTTGAATGCAAACTCACAAGAGGTCAAATAAAATCGAACAAGCAGCTTGGCTATGGGCAGCAATTACATCAGATAGTTGTGAAAACCATCATGTCTATTTCGTGCTCTTTCTGCTGTGCTTGGAATGTAAATGACATTGTCTAAGGAAGCCCATAAAAAGAAGATGGTGCACCATGACCTGATAATAGACTGAAGATGGATAAAGACTACATTCCTAGCCACATTTGAGATATTTAAAAGTTGCAGAATCACTGAGCCCATTGCATTCAATATCTCATGTGAAAGGCACAGTTTGTCGTGTAGTGTAGAACATTCCAATGAGATGTTTCATCAAAATAACTACACAAACACTGCGAGAGAGACAGGGCTTGTCACTGGAGATTTTATTGTGTCTGTGTTGTGTGGGTGGGTGGATTGTATCAGCAAAGCATTTTGCTTCAACTAAATGTTGTTTATGCCGTTGTTATTTCCTAAATATTCAATCATAGTTTAGTTTTATAACCAGATTTTTCCAAATCTACCCTTGTTTGACTGTGAATGTGGAGATGTGTTTCATATATATATATATATATATATATATATATATATATATATATATATATATATATTAGTGCTGTCAAGCGATTAACATTTTTTAACGAATTAATTGCAAAATTTTCCATAATTGATCGCAATTAATCGTATTTTTCAATGAAGCTTGGAACAGATATTTACTTGCGTAACATCTTGGAATTAATGTGGAAAAAAAAAATAAAAGGATATTTTGATCCAAAAACTCTAATAGCTTTCTTTTATCCTTAAATAAGGTTATTTTCCTGTAAAATGCAACTGTTGAATGATACACCAAAGACATACAACAAATATGGCATTTGAATTTGGCTTTGCCAAGTGCACAAATTATTTTGGATTTTTCCAATGAGCGTTCGAGCGACTTTTTAAAGTAAAACTACGTAAAAATCTGCCAGTGACTCTCCTCTAAGTTTGACTGCAAAGTGAGCAGAGGTCAGCTGTCACAGGACGTAAATACAACTGAGTTGATTTTTTTTCATGCTTTTATAAAATTGAAAAATGAATCTCCATAGTTAACGCGTTAAGTTTTACAGCCCTAAAAAATATATATATATATATATATATAAAAACATCCATTCTTCCATTCTTCCAGTCAATCGCAGGGCACACAGAGAAAACCACCCATTCACACTCACAATCATACCTATAGAAAATGTAAATATGACTAAATTGAAATATGTTCAGTTATCATAAAACGCATGTTTTTGGAATGTGGGAGGATGCCGGAGTATTTGGTATTTAAAACCCAAACTTCAAAATTGTGAGGCAGACACGCTACCACACTGTTTAAATACTCTAGATGACTGAAATTCAAATTTCCATTGCTAAAAGAAATTCATGAGCTAGTTCAAGTTTTCTTTACTTGGTTAATTGGCATGAGGCCTTGACCATGCGTCCTGTGCTGCTATTCGCTTGATTGATGTTGTATGCATCGTCGGCAGAGATCAGGACTCCATATGTCTTTGACATTCCTTCAAGCTGTCAACAGGCAGTGAAAATCACGGGGATGTCAATGCTCAGGTATGGAGGGAGCTCAAAGAGTGCACTCATGCACAACACTCAGTTTGTACCCAGGACCTCGTCCTAGCTGAGCAGCAAGTTAGATTGCCTCAGGCTACTATGTTATGTCGACTCTTAGTGGTCAGAAACAGAACTGCATGCATTGCTGTCCACTCACTAACAACGTGTTTGTGATCAGTCTTTGATTAATGGCTTTACAAAACAAAGCGCACTAGCTTTATGGGACTCTTTACAGATGTAATCAACATTAAATTTTATCAACGTGCATTGAATTTAAGAGTATAACTGAAATGCCACTTGATTCATTGCAGAATGAGTGTTACTGCTATGTTGTGGCAATGAAGGGCAGACAAACACAATAATTCCATACATTAAGCATAATTCGCATTTTTGGCTATGGGAATCTGTAATGAAGAGAGGACCCACTGAGTCAAGAGGAAATACTTCACACACACTCTCTCCCTCTCTTTCTCTCTCTCTCCCCTATAGATGATAAACTCGACCCTTCTCTCCTCACCCCTGATTGGACGAGGCCACTTGTTGGGAATGGCATTAAACTATTTAAATAGCACTTTGTCTTGCGTCAGTTTATAAGGAACTTTTTTATTGCGACTGATCCCATCCAGGACACATTTCTCCCCATAAAATGTATACATGTTGCTGAGGTGCAGTGGAGCTTTTGTCTAATTTTTCCCATATTTGATACATATAAATTCCGAAGGATTATTGCTGGATTTGTATTATTTTTGTGCATTTACATCCTACTTTTAATCTTTAATTTACTTTTTTGTAAACAGGTGAGTTAATTAAAGTATAGATATTCGATTAGATATAATATTTTTTACAGTAAAGCATCAACTTAAATACGTTTTTCTGCAGTTAAATCTCATCATGAAGCTGACGGGGATATTTTTGTTACTGATGCTGTGGACCTGTGAGGGGGCCAGAATAGCAGGTGATCCAATTGAACTCGCAGATTATACATCTAATACGGAATATTTATTAAGAGTATTTTCTGTTTGAAACTGAAAAACAACAACAACAACAAAGATATTGAGTGCAAATTATGATTATACACCCACAGAGAGCGGAGAGGACAACAGCGTGTACGACTTGTTCGATCTGGTCCAAGTCCCCAAGAAGAACCACGGAGTGAATCAGGTGAAAGGAGACGACCCGTACAGCCCCGCCTACAAGATCCTCAACCCGGACCTGATCCCCCCGGTCCCCGAGCGCGCCCTCCGGGACCTGATCGACTCCATCCACGCCGAGAGAGGCTTCCTCTTGCTGCTCAACTTCAAGCAAGCCAAGCGCACGCGGGGCAGCCTCCTGACCGTCGAGAAGAAGGACGGTTCCGGTCCAGTATTTGAGATCGTGTCCAACGGGAAGGCGAACACTTTGGACATTGTTTTCTCCACCGAGAAGAAGCAGCATTTGGTCTCCATCGAAGATGCGGATCTCGCCACGGGTCACTGGAAGAACATCACGCTGTTCGTGCAGGAGGACCGGGCTCAGCTGTACGCAGGATGCGAGGAGGTCAACAACGCCGAGCTGGACGCGCCGATCCAGAGCATCTTGACCCAGGAGACTCCTGCCAGTGCGCAGCTCAGGATCGGGAAAGGAGCCGTGAAGGACAGGTTCATGGTGAGTACGAACCCGTAACGGGCTGTGAAATGACATTTGCACACCTTTGAGCAGTCTCATCCAAAGTGCTGCAAATGCGTAAAATACGCACACTAAGAAGAAGAATCTGTATGGCAAGATCCTTGAATTTAACTTCGTGTGATAATGCACACATGAAGGCCAAAAAAAGTATGCAATATATATATATATATGAAATGGTGACAAGAAGTGATAATAAAATGCGCGACAAACCCACAGTGCAATAAAGATACAAAACAATAGCAACGTGTGCAATAAACCGCTAAGTGCATGTGTACAGTATAGATACGTTTATATGAACGCGGTCACGCAAGATTTTACGGCTTAAATTGCACACCCGTGTTTGCAGGGGGTCCTTCAAAACGTGCGCTTTGTTTTTGGAACAAGCTTGGACGCCATCCTCCGCAACAAGGGATGTCAGAGCTGTGAGTAATTAATCACCAGTATGTTTACCCTCACACTTCCGTTTCATGTGATACTCAACCCAAATACAATATTTGGACGCATAAAAACTTTTCTCAAGGGCTTAGCTGTGTCATAAAAATATACCATCACACTTGTGAGCACTTATTTCATGCGATGTGTGGTTTTATTCTCCCTCCAGCGCCAGATTCCATGATCATGGAGAATCTTAATGGCTCCTCAGCCATCAGGACAGAGTACACAGGTCATAAAACTAAAGGTAAATAATAGTTAGCGAATGTGCATTACTGCTCATGCCGGTCTGCACTAAAACACAAATTAAACTTTTTTTTCTTTTTGCTGTAATGAAGATCTGCAGATGGTCTGTGGTTTCTCCTGTGAGGACCTCATCAGCATGTTCAAGGAGCTCAAGGGTCTTGGTGTGGTGGTCAAGGAGCTGTCCATTGAGCTCCGCAAACTGGTAAGACTGTCTGCACTGCCTGTGTGTGTACGTGTGCACGTGTGCGTGTGCGTGTATATTTATGAGGTCTCAAATCATAATGAAGTCAAATTAACATTTTACTCTCTCAAAAATTGATGGTTATGTTAAAAAAATGTGTTCCTCAAACAGTGATTGACTTGTTAAGCTGCTTTAAAAATGGATGTTTCCCTTGCAGACAAATGAGAACAAGCTGATTAAGACTCGCATCGGCATCCACAGTGGCGTCTGCATCCACAATGGCATCGTTCACAAAAACAGAGATGAGTGGACTGTCGATGACTGCACCGAGTGCACATGTCAGGTGTGCATATCTTGTATTTTTTACACTGTTCTGAGAATGCTTTGTGCATGCACAAACACAGATGGACACAGTAGCAAACTATTACCACAACTCAACTAATGTGGTCAGTAATGATAGCGTGATGGCTTGTTTGGCCATGATAAGAAGTCTGTCGTCAGGAGGTCAACTCAAAATGATGCGCTGCTCGTAATTAAAGTCAACCCAAACATATTTTTTTTCAAAAATATGTTCTATGCAGGCCCACTTGTTGAAACAAGGCACTCTGATTAATATTGCCTTTGTGGAATATGAAAAAATCCACCCATTTTTAGCTAGTTCAAGGGGTGGCCATTTTGTCACTTCTGTCAACTGAAGATGACATCGAAGTTGCTCAGGGATCAGATAACGACCAATCATGGTTCAGCTTCAGAAAACAAATGAGTAGTGATTGGTTGTTACCCGAGCCCTGAGCAACTGTGATGTCATTTTATTTTAACGAAATAATCAGAATGCCATATTTCAACTAGTGGGCCTGCATTGAACATATTCTGGAAAAAAATATGTTTGGTTGACTTTAAGCAGCAAAATCTAGCCATTTCAGGGGGCGGCCATTTTGTCACTTCTGTCGACTGAAACTGACATCACAGATGGTTTTAACGACCAATCACAGTTCACCTGTTTTCTGAAACTGAGCCACATTTGGTCGTTATCTGATCCCTGAGCATCTGTGATGTCACTTTCAGTCGACGGACGTGACAAAATGGCCGCCCCGGGCGATGGCTAAAAACGGGTGGATTAACTCTTATTCCACAAAGGCAATATTTATCTGAATGCCTTATTTCAACTATTGGGCATGTATAGAACATATTCTTGAAAAAAAAAAATCTTTGAGTTGACTTTCGCTTCAAGGACATCTCATCTCTAACATTCACTCAGGTAATAAAGACCTCATCTTTTTGCAGTAGTGGGATTCACTTCCAGATGTAGTCATGTTGGCCCTCATTCCTGCAAGTTATCAAATCCAGCAGGAATAATAATAGCATTCATAAGAAAAGGCAGTCATTTCTCTTCAGTCCTTCATTATGTCATACACAGGCTGCCTGCCTTTGCATGTCTTAGGCACAGTTTCGCAGTCTAGGTCAACCGTCTGAAACCAGCTTCCTTTTATGAAGGGTTTGGCCACATTCCCACAATCTGCTGACCCAGTAGGCAGACTGGTGCCAGCAGGGGTCTACATTTGCAGACAGACACCTGGATTTTATTCTATCATGTCAGGCTTGGCGAATTATTCCAAGCGCAGAAATTTTATTGCACGGAAAAGGATCAAAATCACGCGAGTTATGCAATAAACCATCCTTCAAGACATGGTTAGGTCAAGCTTCATTTCGCTCATGGCCCCTATACCAACATTTGAAAAAGTCTTTATAAGGCAACACCTAACCAACTATCGGGTTTTTTGCAGAACTCTGCAACAGTGTGTCGCAAGATCTCCTGTCCCTTGATTCCCTGTGCTAACGCAACTCTACCGGACGGAGAGTGTTGCCCACGCTGTGGAACACGTAAGCATTTTACTTCACTTCATTGAACACATTTTGCTGAAATCTGCACCGTCATTAGAAACTACCGTATATACTCTAATGTTCACCGCTCACTAAAGATTCAAACCAAATTTAAGCATAAAATACCCCTCTGAAGTCAAGCAGAATGTCTTAAATATAACCTCAACAAAAGTTAAGACAATCTTTTAGATTGTACAGTTTGACCCTGTAAACAAATTATTTCCTATAGTATTTTTTTTCCAAAACCAAACAAACTACATGTTCGACCTTAGAGGTTCCACACTGCAGTTACAACCATACAAATGTGTCATGCAGTACTGTAAATGCTGTGTAAGCTCAAATCTGGAAGGAGCATTCACTGAAACACTGCCTCAGTCATTCCCTCTGAGATTCAGTGTAATTTCCCATATAAAAGCCGCAAATATTTCCCCACATGTAAAGGTTTCTGTTCAAGAGAAAGTATGTTAATTCTGGAGATGACTTAACTGCGCTCGTGTTGGAATAAATAAAAGGGTACTTATGTGTTTGGAACATTGGCGCTTTGTGTTCAAAAACATCTTTGAATTCTTAAAGCTGAGATGGCTGCAATTTGCCAAATTGGTCAAAGTGGGCAAGAAAATTGTTTGACTGTTTGGTAAAGGCCTCATCCACGTGAAGACGAGTGACATGTTAGTCATACCTGTGCAGTCTTGGCTGCAACCCTTTCCCTAAAACATAAATAAACAGCAGTGGCCACATTCATATGGACCTCAGCCACTTGTTGAAGTCATTACACACCATTGGCCACCAGCGCAGAAAAAAGTCCCCTTTAGGAAAACATAAGTCAATGGGGCATCCCAATGTAACTGTATCATTAGGACAGTGGGCCCTTCTGTTCTTTGGCTTCTCTTAGTATGTAAGTCGCTGCTCATCCTCAACAGAAGGCCCTGAATCCAAGCGAAATCCAAACTGCTAGCTTTCTGCTCTTAAAGATTTCCGCTGCTAATTTAGGCTCGAGGGTGTTGTGTGTATGTGGTGGTTGGGGGGGTGCGGCATTCTCCAATAGCCGTTTCATTGTGTCCCTCTCCCATATTCTTGCCATCACCCTCCTCCTCAGCGAGCGACTATGCAGAGGACGGCTGGTCGCCGTGGTCTGAATGGACCCATTGTTCTGTGTCATGTGGGCGGGGCATCCAGCAGCGTGGACGCTCTTGCGACCGCATCAATAACAACTGCGACGGCACCTCTGTGCAAACCCGGGACTGCTACCTCCAAGAGTGTGACAAGCGCTGTAAGTCAACCCCCAACAAACAACCCAAGTTGTCATCTCCAAAAACTTTGGTGCATTACTTTGCTTCCTAAAATCGGTCTGATTTTGAATGCTCAGTCAAGCAGGATGGCAGCTGGAGCCATTGGTCACCGTGGTCCTCATGCTCGGTTACCTGCGGGGCTGGTGTCATCACTAGAATCCGTCTCTGCAATTCCCCAACCCCCCAGCTTGGAGGCAAGGACTGTGTGGGAGAAGGACGCCAAACAGAAAAGTGTCAAAAGTCTCCATGCCCCAGTAAGTTTCAGGTCTACTCACTTGCACTAAGCTCATTTATATAACAACAAAAGCTTATCATCGTGCAACCTTTCCTCAGTCAATGGCAACTGGGGACCTTGGTCACCGTGGGATACATGCACTGTTACATGTGGAGGCGGTGCGCAAACTCGTAAACGCCTGTGCAATGACCCTGCGCCAAATTATAATGGTAAAGAGTGTGTTGGTGACAGCAAAGAAACGCAGACATGCAACAAGAAAACGTGTCCTATCGGTGAGGAACTGATTCGTTAGACACAAACATAGCAGCGTATACCTGAAATGACACTTGAGACCTTGAACAATGTTGACTGATTTCAGATGGATGCCTATCAAACCCTTGTTTTGCTGGAGTCAAATGCAATAGTTTCCCCGATGGTTCCTGGAAGTGTGGAAAATGTCCGATTGGATATACTGGCAATGGTGTCAAATGCAAAGACCTTGATGAGGTAAAAAGTGAGCATCTGCTGTCAGTTATATAGGAAAAAACCTTATACAAGTTGAATGATTTGAATTCTTCTTCATCTTAACCTGGACACAGTGCAAGGAGGTCCCTGATGCTTGCTTTGTGTTTAATGGCGTACACCGCTGTGAGAACACAAATCCCGGCTACAACTGTCTTCCATGCCCACCTCGATATTCAGGACCTCAACCATTTGGTAAAGGTGTGGAGCAGGCTGTTGCTACTAAACAGGTGTGTACCTTTGAAAACAGGAACGGGGGCAGTTTCATTTAAACTGCAGGCCCGTGTCTCTAGGTTCATAAACATATGAATTTAGATTTTGCAACTCCCTTCTTCTCTTTGTAGGTGTGCTCACCCCGAAATCCATGCCTGGATGGAAGCCACGACTGCAATAAACATGCACGCTGTAACTACCTTGGGCATTTCTCGGAAGCCATGTTTCGATGCGAGTGCAAGCCAGGCTACGCTGGCAATGGATACATCTGTGGAGAGGACACTGATCTGGATGGTTGGCCCAATGCTGACTTAGTTTGTGTGGAGAATGCCACTTACCACTGCAAAAAGGTAGGTATAAGAAGTTACAAAGGCATTAGTTGAACATCCTGATGATCCATGTTTTCTGTTAATGTAGGACAACTGCCCCAACCTCCCCAACTCTGGGCAGGAAGACTATGATAAGGACGGTATTGGAGATGCGTGTGACGTTGACGATGACAACGATGGCATTCCTGATGACAGAGTAAGTAGCGCAGGAGAGTGATGTGCAACTGACTGAGATTTTTATGTTCTTCATGCATGTGCAATATGAAGCTAGGTGGATAGGAGGTGGGGCTCAGGGGAAAAGCAAATGTTTTCCCTGGCCAAAAACTCAAATTCTATCACCGAGGTACAAGTCTGAAGGGACTCAACTGTGCACAAATTCCAACGCTAGAAGTGGAATCTGACCTAAAAATAAAGCACCTTTTCATTCCACCGCCCTCCTTCCTTCTAAATAGATCCACTCAGTCAGTCTGAAGGCAGATGGCAAGGACCTGCACCTGAACACATACCCATAACTTTCTTACCATCTTTTAATCTCCAAAACAGGACAACTGTCCATTCACCTTCAACTCCAGGCAGTATGACTATGACCGTGATGACGTGGGTGATCGCTGTGACAACTGCCCTTATAATAGCAACCCTGACCAAACAGACACAGACAACAATGGAGAGGGGGATGCCTGCGCTGTGGACATAGATGGAGATGGTAAGGATGGTTACTCCGAGCAGGACTCACAGCTTGTTAGTCTGCACTGAAGTGATTTTTTTTCTAAATACATTAAAGTAAAGTATTCATTTCAATATAATGCGTTTTGTAAATTTTCTAGGCATACTTAATGAAAAGGACAACTGTCCCTATGTGTACAATGTGGACCAGAGAGACACAGATTTGGATGGGGTAGGAGACATGTGCGATAACTGCCCTCTGGAACATAATCCTGATCAGGTGTGTGCACACTCCTTCCCTACTCATTTCCTTCCAGCTCATCCACTAGCAACAATACACATTCATCCCTCAGTCTTTCTTCATAGCTCAGCATGTCTTTCTTTCAATTACATGTGAGAGATATGCACACAAAAAGAGACAGAGAGAGAAAAAGAGAAAGAGAGAGTCAGAGAAAGAGTGAGTGATTCAGTTATCAGCCCCTATCAGTGTGAGCTTTACATGCTGGACTAAATCCCACATAGAGCTCAAGGGCACATCAGTTCAAAAAGGCGTGGTGGGGGTTAGGGGTCTTTTCAATTGTCCATTGACGTAAAATGTGAAAGAAGAGGCCCTCAGCGAGATATTATTGAGGATTGGGCTGCGCTGCAGGACAGCTGAATGCACCTGTGCCATGCTACACTGCGAAGGAGAAATCTAACGGACAAGGGTGCTTGAAATTGATAGTTTTATGAGCTTTAAAATCAAGTCTAGACAGCTATGATACTAGAAGTAAAACACACAATTTTCCACAAATAATCCAAGCAAGATTTGAGTCTACCGAAATGAAGACTGTCCATTCCAATTCCAACATCCTTTTATTCATACAATCCCCTGTTCCCTAATTCCCAATTGTCATTTCAAATTTTCCATTTTCTTTCATTTGCCATTGCAGGTGGACTCAGATGATGACCGTGTGGGAGACAAATGTGACAGCAACCAGGATATTGATGAGGATGGACACCAGAACAACCTGGACAATTGCCCGTACATCCCCAACGCCAATCAGGCTGATCACGACAAGGACGGCAAGGGAGATGCATGTGACCACGATGACGACAATGATGGCATCCCAGACGACAAGGACAATTGCAGACTCGCACATAATCCTGACCAGGTTGACTCCGATGGTGAGGACAATGGAAGATTGGGAAGGGGTCTAAATTCAACTGGCACACTAATACCCAATATGTATTTCCCATTACAGATCAGCTACTAATGTACACAATTTCTTTTGCAGGTGATGGCCGTGGAGATGCATGCAAAGATGACTTTGACCAAGACAATGTGCCCGACATCTACGATGTCTGTCCAGAGAACTTTGACATTAGCGAGACAGACTTCCGCAAATTCCAGATGGTTCCTCTAGACCCGAAAGGCACTTCCCAGATTGATCCAAATTGGGTGGTTCGTCACCAGGGTAAAGAGCTCGTTCAAACCGTCAACTGCGACCCTGGAATTGCTGTCGGTAAGTAGAACATAGACCTCCACCAAAGCTGTACAATGGCAGATCCTTTTCTCCTAGGCTAAGAAGTGGAACAGGAAATAGTTTAGTATCCAGAAAATAAATTAACTGTGCATTTGATATGCTGCAGAAGATAATTGTAAAAGTAAAATCATTTAGTTGTTTTTGCGTAATCATGGAAACAAAGAGATCCTTGTTGGAGGAAAATACAATATATATTCCAATTGTGTGTTGTTGTTGTTGTTTTGTTCCAACAGATAGATATACACAAAGTTCTTCATTTATGATTATTTCAATATTCTTTCTTGGATCTTTTTTCTGTAGGATATCACGAGTTCAATGCGGTGGACTTCAGTGGGACCTTTTTCATCAACACCGAGAGGGATGATGACTATGCCGGCTTTGTGTTTGGTTACCAGTCAAGCTCCAGGTTCTATGTGGTGATGTGGAAGCAGATCACTCAGACCTACTGGTCCAACAAACCCACGAAAGCCCAGGGCTACTCTGGGTTGTCAATCAAAGTGGTCAATTCCACCACTGGCCCGGGAGAACACCTCAGGAATGCCCTGTGGCATACCGGGAATACTGCAGGACAGGTACAGTATGACCTTCTTTGTGTTCATCCTCATAACTGATGACTTTTCCATCAGAATTGCCATCATATTAAAATATAATTATGGTTATTTTTACCTGCTTTAGGTCCGCACTCTTTGGCATGACCCTAAGAATGTTGGATGGAAAGATTACACTGCCTACAGATGGCATCTGATCCACAGACCAAGAACAGGGCTTATCAGGTGGGCAGATGTAACCGCCAACATGGATGTTTAACGTCCAATGGATTTGCTCATTGCTCATCAACTATTCCTTACCTACTCAGGGTTGTGATGTATGAAGGAAAGAAGATCATGGCAGATTCTGGTAGCATCTATGACAAGACATATGCCGGAGGCAGGCTAGGTCTTTTTGTCTTCTCTCAGGAGATGGTTTACTTCTCAGACCTCAAGTATGAGTGCAGAGGTAAGAATGTATGTCTCAAACTATTCAGTGGAACCTCCAAGGTTGAACACAGTCAGTTCTGGGACTCTGATCCACTTCAGATTTGTTCAAAATTACAATAGCTTTTTGGGGGTTTTTATTTTTAAAATTCTTAACTGTGCATGTATGTGTGTAAAAACATAAAACAAGTTCACTATGAAAACATACGAACAGGGCTATTAAGGCTTGTGGTTGGGAGGTGAGCCACCTAACAAACATCAACCACAGCTCATTTTCAGATGTACATTCCCGACTTATACCATATCATACTGAGTGGCAAGGACAGGGTCATTTGCATCATTTTCCTGTACAATTTAAGGGGTTCTATTGTAAAGACAAAATTGTCTGATTTCCTGAACCTAAAAGGGGCCATTATTAAAATGCAATGTCATTTTTCTTTCTTTTCACAGATGCATAAGCGCACAGCTCTGGATGTTCTGAGGAATGCACCTTTTAGTAGTATGAACTTTTTTTTATTCTCTCGTAAAGTCCAGGGACCGATTTATCTCCACAACACTTTCATGTGCAATGCGTACACCCGTTGATGGTGAAGGGCATGTGGGCAGCCTTTGGGTAACATGAAGCCGGTTTGGGCCGAAAACCAAATGGCTGAGAACAGTTTCAGGATCAGAGTCCCTTCACCCTTCCGCAAGAGTGGGGAAAGCTGGAGAGAAAAAGGAAAATATTCCCTCCCTCCCACCTTTGCCTGTAGGACACCAGCACCTTTCTGTCCCAGCTCTCCTTGCTTTCTTACTCTCTGAAAGACCTCATTCATCTCTGTGCGGGCAGGGCTCCCCATAGACAACTATGCACTTGCAGACTTTTTTACATCCTCTCTCTCAGCTTTTCCTCTGCAGCCTGTGTGCCTTTCTAGCTCACCTTCCTCACCTTATTACCCTCTGGATGGACATCCCAAAGAAAAGACTGAGTAAATATTCCATTTGCTTTACCAGATTGCACATTCTGAAAGATGCAATTCTTGAGGACTCAGAGGATGATGGCAGCAGTAAAATGTTAGGAATCTTTGTTGTGGAGGACGTATGACAGAAGAAAACTGTGTAGTGTTACAAATACGGAGAACATAATCTTATGGATGTTTGTGTTCATGCTTGTGTGTGGAAGACTGTCCACGATGGAAAATGAAAGTACTTGTATTCTTCAACCTAAGACTCTATGAAGATAAAAACCATGAAAAGGAGAAATGCTATCCAAAAGTCAATGTATTTCAACATGTAAAATGGAATTGTGTTAGTCTGGCAGTGTTCTTTGTCCTGAATTGGTTCACGAAGTCTCAGGTAAAATGAGCGTCTTGTAATAATTGCAGTCTGCATTCCCTCCACCATGTAACAGCCAAACCTTGGACTTATTACCCTCATCTTTTGGGTTTGAATTAGGTATTATGTAAATACATGTAATTTATTGACTCTTGCCTACAGTGTAGGCATAAACAAATCAATACTTTGAAAAAGTACAAAATCAATTGGATAAAATGGTAAAAACTTGGGAGTAATTAGGTTTGAGAAACCAGATGTGTTACTCCCTCTACTCACAACTTGCAAACAGTTTTGTTTTGGTTTTGATAACACACACCTACTAAGCATAAAGTGTTTGTGACTTGTGTCCTTTAGGAAAGAAATGCAAAGCTAAAGTGATGTACAAATATTACCTCATTGCAGTTGATCAACAAAAACACATGCATTTTATTTTCCATTGAAAGGATTGTAGTATTAGTGTAGCATGGGTTGTAAATTAAATGACATTTCCATTTAAGTACAATCAGCTCCCAAAACCTCGCCAGCAAGTGTGAAAGTAAAATGGGAGATTTCTTCTTCTTTTTTTTTTTTTTTAATTATTATTAAAGAATAATTTTGCGTTATCCTATATGTCCAATGCTGTTTTTAGCAGATAAATTATTGTTCAGTTTTGTTCTTAGCAGGTTGTGAGAGGTCAGTGAGTGTGTGCGTGTGTAGATAAATGCTATTTAAATAATTTATCAGGATTTGTTGCCGTACAAAAGGGCACCTGTCCGTCTGTATAAACGGTTTGCACACTGATGTGAGGATGTTGTATTCTTTATCATTTTTACTTTTGGGAGGTGGGGGCATGGTTGTTTATCAATATTATCATTGTTTTTGTACAATTAGTTTTGCTTGTCTGTAAACACGTTCTTAGTTGTAAAAATGCTGAAATGCTGTCTGTATTCATAGTGATTATTTTGTAACATAATTCAAGATAATAAATAGTTAAAAGTCTTGTGATTGTGTGTGCTCTTTTTTGTAAGTGGTTAAATAGTTTTCCAAAAAAGCTGGGACACTTGGCAAAAAAAGACTGAGAATGTTGGAGGAATGCTCAGCAAACAACTGTTTGGAACACCCCACGGGTGAGCAGGCTAATTGGAAGTTGGTGGGTGCTATGATTGGGTATAAAAGGAGCTTCCCTGAATTGCCCAGACATTCACAAGCAAAGATGGGCGAGGTAGGTGAAAAAAATCATCGAACAGTTTAAGGACAATGTTCCTCAGTGTACAATTGCAAGGAATTTAGGGATTTCATCATCTATGGTCAATAATCTCATGAATAGATTCAGATAATCTGGAGGAATCACTGCATGTAAGCAGCAAGGCCGAAAACCAACGTTAAAGGCTCACATGGGCTCAGGAACACTTCAGAAACCCATTGCCAGTAAATACAGTTTGACGCTGCTTCTGTAAATTAATTTAAACAAATTTAAGCAACTTAATACTCCACTAAGCAAAGAAAAAGACATTTATCAACAACACCCAGAAATGCCACCTGCTTCTCTGGGCCTGAGCTCATTTAAGATGGACTGATGCAAAGTGGAAAGATAAAAACTATGAAAAGTATAAATGCTATCCAAAAGTCAATGTATTTTAACATGCAAAATGGAATTGTGTTAGTCTGGTAGTGTTCTTTTTGGCCTGAATTGGTTCACGAAGTCTGATGCAAAGTGGAAAAGTGTTCTGTGGTCTGACGAGTCCACATTTAAAATTGTTTTGGGAATTTGTGGACGTAGTGTCCTCCAGGCCAAAGAGTAAAAGAACCATCTGGACTGTTATGGACGCAAATTTCAAAAGCCGGCATTTGTGATGGTATGGGGCTGTGTTGGTGCCAATGGCATGGCACTTACTTACACATCTTTGAAGACACAATTAATGCTGAAAGGTACAAAGAGGTTTTGGAGCAACATATGCTGCCAACCAAGCGTCATCGTTTTTTCCAGGGATGTCCCTGCTATTTCAACAAGATGTCAAGCCTCATTCTGCACGTGTTACAACTGCGTGGCTTTGTAGTAAGAGTGGGGTTACTAGACTGGCCTGCCTGCAGTGTAGACCTGTCTCCCATTGAAAATGTGAGGCGCATTATGAAGCGTAAAATACAGAGCTGGGCATTTTACAAAAATTTCCCGGTTCGTTTATCGCCTTTTGCCTGCAGCCGGGGTACCCTTCCACCGTCCATCCATCCGCCTTTTTGTCCAAATAGTAATCGCCTATAGGCCGGTCATTTTAAATTGGCTTCCGTTTGCGTTTGTGTCTACAAACGTCATTGTGTCCTGTGTAAACCTTTAATCCACGAACTTGCCGCCTACAAGAATTCCCTGTCCAGTCTGAGAAAACATGTCGAGGCAAAGCTAAATCATTACCCTTTCATTAGCATGGCCCTGGTTAATGACGGTAGTTTAGCATAACATGCTGTATTGGCGTGGTAGACGATTTGGTTCCATTTGTCTGCTCTCAAGAAGACCTTGAAATTTTGAAGTTTGAGAACTAAAAAACAATCCAGTCAGTTTAAAGGCTGCTAAGCAATGACTTTATAAATTTAATAGCCTTCAAATTATGACATGATGAGGAAACATCCCATAAAAGCACTTTTTAGTTTTTTTCAAACAAGTAATTGTACTTTTACCATCTCTGGATATAGAAAGTGGATGCATGCCTAAAAACATGTTATATCTGGAAATTTTCATTCATTGAGACCTGGGTTGTGTTCACTTTAATTTTGTTGAGTTGTGTATTACTAGTAAGTCCGTATATTAAGTCTGGTGGTGAGACACAGAAAGAGTTGCACCGTAAGGTCTTTCTCTCCCAAACAAGGTGATGAAGGCTGCATGAGGAATGTGACACACATTTCTGCTCTTAGTTTCAACTACCAGGTGACCAGGTTAGACAAGACTGATCTTGTGATTTATATCTGTTTCAGGATGGCCAAGGTCAAATTATTGTAAGTTCATTGTCACAAGTGACGTCCAAGGAAAGTCAAATACTTGCAGGGCACCAACTGTGCTCCCCGGGTATCTTCCCACCATCCAGTATTGAGCCTACAGACATTTTTGGGCCACCACACTTCCTACTTTGGAAGTGGAAGTGAGCCAAAACAAGCCATGTGCATTTTGTTTGTTACTTACCATATCACTCTGCCAATGTATTTCTATTGGAGAAGAAAAAAAATGGCCATTGACCCATGACAAACATGGATGTGGACTCAGTTTGACAGTTTAGCCTTAGAATAATTATATTTTACTTAAGTTCTGCCTTTCAGCAAGTCAATAATTACAAAGTAGCAACACTAGGGCGAGACTTCTGAAGAGCTGCCGCAGTTCTCACGCAGGTGTGTACAAACGCCCCATGTGTTTACTTTTGCACCATTTAAGGCTTCATGGCTGGAAGAGAGAGGAGACCCTTGAACTTTATCATTCCATTGCAACCTCTCAGGTCGAACACAATCTGTTTCAGGTAGCTCAGATGTGTTCATATTTTGAAATATTTTTTTGTCATGGGAAATAACGGAAACGAGAAAGACCCACCACCGCAAAAGCTTGGTACGGACAATTAAATGAGATTTTAATTGATAGCCATACAAAAGTACAAAAAAGGTAACCACTGTTAATTATGAAGAGGACATACTGTATTACAGAAATTGTGACATTTTAATTGCCTGACCACCCATTCATTTATTGTGAATTTACACAACCAAGTGAATACAGTGGAACCTCAAATTAAAAACTTTATAGTTCTGTTAGCCCATTTGTAACCTGAAACATTCTTAAGTCGATGTAATGTTTCCCATCGAAATGAAAGGAGATGTAATTCATTAGTTCCAGCTCCAAAACTAAGTTATACTTCCCTTTTTATTTTACCTGGGTGGGGTTAAAAATAGATACAGAGATAAGTGAAAACAGACTATTAAAAAGAAATAAAACAAAAAAACAAAGACTTCAGCTCCTCAACAGAAAAAAGAGTCTTCCATAATGACATGGGAAAAATTCAGATTTGTATTTTTTTTTTCCATTTATTATTTCTTCTTTTGTTTCTGCAAACCGATCCACAAAAACTGTCCCTACTACATTACAATGACGTCCAAACGTCAACATTATATCATACAAATTGGTGAGAAAAAGGATCAGCACCAGAAAACATTTTTCTTCACCTGCGAGGAGTATTTCCACATTTCCACAAAAAAAGTCACTTTGCACCTGTGTCATCATCTTTCCTCTGATACCAAAGTACAACAAAACATTCACCACAACATCTCTGGTGACACCAGTTGCGTCAAAGAAAAAAGGTAATGTCTCATATTCATGTGTGTTTATTTGTTTACATATAAGAAAATCATATAGGAAAATCAGCACTACTATAAGCCTCCTTGCATGCAAGCTCTTTATGAAACTGTATCTCTTATTTCTCTCAAAGTGCTTGCCCTGACACTTGTCAATTAAGGGTTCACATTTTTCACGACAGGAAACATGATAAACCTTGGGAAATGTGACTTAGAACAACAACAATAAACCAATGTGGGGTGAAAGAAAGCAGAGACCTAAATACAAACACACTTCTGAGACAACGAGACACACCTGGATAGGACGCGAGTGGCTGGAGGGAGCTGAACAGGGCAGACCAAATTCAGGTGGAAATGAAAACCTAACGAGTGGACAACACATGAATAAGGGACACAGAAAAACATGACAGAACATAAAAACAAAACAAAATCTGATCCAATGACCCAAATTGGCAGCACAAAAAGGGTATCTGTTATTCCTTCATACTTCTAAAGGTCCATTCATTTCTTGATGGTGAGAATCTAAAAAAGAACAGAATGTACTGTTCTCTCATTGATTTTGTGAATAGCCACAGCCTTCCGGTCCACACACCCAAACACTCCTTAAATAATGACAGAGCAAAGCTGCACAAGACCCACCCAATTACCGCCAAGCTTCTTTGATATTCCTTTAAAAAGAACACCTTTCCCCCCAGTAATGGGGTATGAACTATCAGCCTTGAAGTGTTGGGCCAAAGTGCTGATGAATGGAACAGGAGATGTACAACAGTCTTATTTAGCTCCTGTAATTCTCCCAAGGAAGCGGATAGACTGTGGAGCCACTGAACTGACCTCAAACCTCAAACTTTGGCTACATGAATTGGCCTCCCTGCCTGCTCCCCTCATCTGTCACATGACACTTGTGCACTGCTTGTCAGTGTGTGTGTGTGTGTAGTGTTGTGTTAAGAGGAGGACCTACCGCCAAATACCACCACCTTTGCACATGAAGGGCAGAGGCTGCAGGACACCACCTGAATATACAGAATTCGACACTTACACAATATGGACTTGCAGAAAATAAACCTGGAATGTGTTTTTTCCCCCCCTTACCTGTTCTTATTTGGGTGTATAGCAAAGGATACGATAACACCAAAATGATGAACATGCACTGAAATTTCAAAGAGAAAATAGATTCGAATATGTTATGAACATCTTGAGCTGTCTGAGCTTCCTGGTTTACGCACAGCACACCCTCTTGTTTTAAGAGATTTAAAGTCTGAAAAATCCATATGTAAATGAGAACTAGCAATTGAACCAGAAATACTGCCATTTTAGCTTTATATTGCACGTTCTCTGTTTTCACTGCAGTTTCAGTTGTGATAAGCATCCGTGTCAACAGTTTCCCGAAAGGCACAGGAGTCTCGTTTTGGATCCAACCGGCATATATGGACCTATTTTACTGATTATTCAGGGTTTATATGTCTGGAATTTTTTAAACAATTTATTTCAGAGGCTTCCATATTTCACTGCTCATCTCTGCATACTGCTTCGACGAACAGAGGAAGGAAGTCCCGAAGTCAAGCTCACCGAACATTGCTGAAGATTTATAGTGCCCGTTTCAACAATGCAAAAGCCGTGATTTATTGACATGTTGGAAACCTCTGACCCGAGTCATGTGCAATAAACAATTGACAATTGATACCTGTTTATTGGCTTCGACCCAGCTTGGATTTCTTTACGTTCTGGCTGATTGTTAAGCACCTCAGTCGACAATATTCACCTGTGTGCTTTCCTCAGCCGGTGCCACACGTGAACCGCTTCAAGGTAGTGATGGGAAAATGAAGCTTCATGAACCACTTGTGATATTTTTTCACTCCTCTAGATGGTGTTCTTGGTCTAAAGATAAATGCTATTGCAATAGAAATGTATTAAAATTCCACTTCATATTCAAACCAAGAGTACCATCTAGAGGAGTCAAAAAATATCCCAAGTGCTTCATGAAGCTTCATTTGACCATCACTACTTCAAGGGAGCTTCCTAAAACTAACTCCTGTTAGTAAAAATGATTTAAACATTCGGCAACTGACCACTGCATTGCACTCAGCTGTGCAGACCTTTTAGGAATTCCATCCACCATTTGAGACCTGCCGCTATGAAATAATTCTCCCATTCATTACTCGTTTGTTAGTTAAAGACTTTAAACATCTGTTGTGGTGCTGCTGAGTTATGCCTTTCAATCCAGGCTGGTAAAGTGAACATAAATATTATATACGGACCTATGGCTCAAAGAAATTTCTGGAACTGGGCTTTGGTGTCTTGGTTGTTGCAGCAGGTTGTCAGGCTTAATCGTGTTTTCAGAATCTTTGTGGTAGGATAGTGTCTATTTGCATTTTCTGAAAATGTTATGTGGGGGAGAAAAAAAAACAATGGTCAGGCCTTTTGTAAGAGCATTTTTGGTCACCAAGTTCCAGTTAGGGCTGAGAACACAACTTTGAGAAGGCAAGCTATTCTGAGCATCTGGAACCTGCCACAACTTTCTGTCCAGTATCTTATTTCTCACCCAAACAGGCTATGTCCGGGTAGCATTGCATAAAAAGATGCTACGTATGTTTGACCAAAGTCTTGTAAGATGCCAGTTGCGTAACATCATTGTTTTCTACTTAACAGTTAATATCATTCTATTTTTGTACAATATGTGGGCATACCAGTTTCCATTAAACAAAAAGCAGCAACCCCAGACACTATCACAATGCATTTAACTCAGCTGAAGGAGATGCGAGATGACCGAGGGACTGGAGGAAGAAGAAAAGGCTTTTCATTTCCTGCTTTGAGGACACCCTGCTACTGTTCTCTATCCTCTGCTGATCCAGCGATCCTGCAATTCCATATGGCCTTGAACTTGTAATATGTCACATCAGTACTGCCACAGTGAAGATGTTCTCTCTCCACTCTTTGTACTGGTACAGCTCGGCTGCACATTCAACTCATCATGTCTTATGCTATCTTCCAAGGGACTACGAATGTAAATTAGCTATTGCAAACTTCGGCGCATTTACACAGCTATTGTACCGGTGTTCATTAAAGTGCATTGTCCCTTTCAAATAAACAATTAAAATGGAATTAGATGAAATCACAGAAGCACTCACTCAGGTCAACAAGGGTGTGTGAGGATTAAGCTGGCTTTATCAAAGCAGTGACCCAAATTCCAAGTTTTTCGAGTTACGAGCCATCACATGGTTGATTTTATTTTATTATATTCTTCTTTGTCAAGAACGTAAATTTTAGTTGAAAACAAGCTTCAGATTCTCCACGATCTAGTGATAAAGTCGGGGAAAAAAAGATCAACAGACACCAATGCACCTCAACCATAGATTGAACAATAGAAACAGTCAAACACACAAATACAAAATGGGAACATTCACAAGTGGCTACATTAGGCCAAAATGCACATCTTGACACTCACGCGAAGACTTACGCAAGCGTGGAAATGCCAATGTGGAGTAAACAGTTTTGAGTGGGCAATGTCATTCCAACATTTTGGTAAAGTTTTTGGAACGTATTGATAAAGTGTAGGCTAAATGCTAAAATGTCCGTTCATGAATGAACTACTGAGACCCGAAAGACATTTAGCATTCTTTAAACGCACTCATATGTTCTGTTTGAATAGAAATGAGTGACGACGTCAGCAGCCGAGCGAAAAGGAAGTCGTCCGTGTGTTGTTGACCACTTACTCGGCGACCCCCTCACTCTCCACATAAAGGTGTGAAATATTCGGGATAGCTGCTCTAGCTACATTTTCACACCACTACCAAACCCCACTACAGGCCACATGTTGCATGCAAGGCCAAAATGTAAATATCCAAGATACAGACAGCCGGGTTGTGTGTGTGGGTGATGTCCAATTCAAGCGGGAATATGTTTGATTTGAAATATGTTACCGTGGCGTAATCTTTCCTAGAAACCCAGTTTGGGCCTGATTTTCTAAAGGTTTGCAAAAACAGGCTTTGGTCACACCAAAAAGCAAAATAACCATTCACATTCACACCTATGAACAATTGAGAGTCTTCCATTAAACTACCATGCCTGATTTTGGAATGCGGGAGGAAACCGGAGTTCCCAGAGAAAACTCACTGATGCATGCGAGAGAACCAAAAACCAACACAGGAAGGCGGGAGCCCAGATTTGAACCCACAAACTCAGGATGAAATTCCATCAAAAATATATCATGTACATATTCATGGTAGTGTTCACGGTTCTCAACAATTCCCAATGCGGGTTCAGCATGTTTAGTAAGACTTGATTACAATTTTGCCTATTTTTTACTGATTGTTCTTTTTTTTTTTGGTATAATATTTCATCTTTAGAAAAAAAAAAATCCCTTATAAAATTGTGAAATGTTGATGTATCCTATGTCTGTATGCTTTGAGCACAGTTGTCACCTAAGTCACATATGTAAGTCTTGTGTTATGAGTTGGCTGTTTTGTGCTGATGTGTGAAGCAAGAGCTGGCCCCAAATGCAGGGAAGCAGTAAAAAAATTATTTATTTCCAAAACGAAAAGGTAAACAAAGACAATGCACTAAACACTAAATTAACAAAGTTTTACAAAAATCAAAACTCAATGTAAAAATTCAACACCGGGAAACAAAACATTCACCACTTCATGGCCTGACAAGGAGAACGTGACTCGCAACAACAACATAAACGGAAGCAATGAACTGACAAAGATAGAAAGAAACCAGCAAACTGACAAGACTACGACGAACACCTGGACAACGTACAAGTGTGAGCTAATGATTGCATCGTACAACATTTGAAACTCTTTGAATTCAACCTCTTTTAATAGTTGAAGTAAATCTTCACTTCTCCGAGCCAGGAAAGAAAAGACCAAGAAGAAGTCGATAAACAAGCAAGGTTCCAATTTCTGAAGATCCTGCTTGAGCCCAACACGAGTGACTAATGTGGGCATTCGGGCTGTGACAGGCCAGGTTTCCACTCACAAGTGCCAAAGTCTTCCACAACCTTGTGCCATGCTGTGTGGGACAGTCAGCATTGGAGAATGTCGGAGGAGGAGGGGGGGGGGGACTGCTCTCTGTGAATGTGCTTAACTGGCACTTAGCAGTCCATCTGATAGGCACCATCACAATGGTGAAAACAGACCTGAGAGTTGTTTTGTGAAATCATTGACCTGACAGGATAGACTACTGTCAGCTGTCATCATTCAGCAGTTGCATATTTCGCGTGACGATGAGCAGATATGCACCGGTAAAAGGTAAGTTGAAGTTGACAATGTCTTCTTTTAACACGTAATTAAATGACTTAGCCTAATCTTTTTGGTCTTTTATATGTTACTACGTGTTTTCTCTGGGTACTAAGACTTTGGGAGTAAATGCAAAAATAAGCATTCAAGGCTCTATTGCGCTTGTGCCCTTCATGAGAATGCTCATTCCTGCAACGAGCCTTGAGAGGGGTGATGAGAAATGTGAAGTGTTGGGTTCCCTCGGATGCATTTGCAATCCTCGATCGGGTGCCCCAGACAAAAGGAGCACAGAAACCAGAGCTTGGAGAGAAGAATAGAGTCCTTTCTCCGTCCAAGCCGGCCGACTGTTGTGCACCTTGGAGAAGCTCTCAACACCCAGGACAGATGGGATATCTTGATAATGGACATGCGTGCATACACGCACACACACACACATAGGTGTGTATAAGGGCCTCCTCGTCTGGATCCCCTTCAGCCTCCCAGAGGAGGCAAGGGAGGCATTTTTGTGTTGTCGTGTGAATTTTCCCCCGTCGCTGAGTCACAACTAACACTTTCATGGCGGTGTTATACACATTTAGGGAGTGAAAAAAAGCACTGTTTTCCGTTCATCTGACGCTGAAGCCTTTTGAGATAAAGACATGCATTTTGGAAGCATGCATGGGATCTCTGACACAAATACAGCCCACTCTGTCCACAAAGCGAGTCACCTTGTCTTTTCACACGTGCACAATGAGAACACACACTGAAGGGGAGAACCGGAACATATATTGTGCTTAAGATCTGCACTGACTAACCTGGACAATATCTGAGGTGTCACCTACTCGGAGGCGCTGCTATGGAGATTTCTTCATTGACCAAGCGGGAGAAGGAACCACCTCTTTGAAGCAATCTTCCTGCACCGTTGCGTCTTATTAAACAAATTGTTACATTATTCTAACTTACATTGTATAGCATCATATTGTGTTAAATGTTGCCCACTCGGCATCCATTTAAAGTGCAAACAATTAAAAGAAATACAACGCAGTGCTTCAAGCCACATTCAAGTATTTATCCAGTAAAAGTATGACTATAAGCAGAGGAAAACAAATTACAGGATTCCCTGCAGTTTACAGCCATAGCTGGTCTGAGACGGGTTAGCTTGCCTATTTAAACTGCTTGTAACATGTTTTTAATCACACTGTCAAAAGCGTAAAAACAATCACATTACACGTTACATCACTCTGTGCGTCACACAGCCGTAGACGGCAGAATGGATCACAATCGGAAAGATTTCAATCAGACCCCAAAAGTTTGCATGTACCCCAACTATTCTGTCCTATCAGTTTTGCAGCATTAGGCTGAATGTACTCAGAGAATATATGTCACGGTTAGGTTGCGGTGGATCCAAATGTGGGGAAGCAGGAGAAGAAAGACAGGGAAGCAGGGCTACTCTCCGAAAAGTATTTATTGAAAAAAGGCAAACAAGATTCATGGAATAATGAAAACACTCACAAAGTCCCTCCTAAAAACTAATGTCAAAGTAGCTAAGAAACATAAGGAAAGAAGAAACTCACCACTATATGAACGATGATATGATGAAACATATATGACGTGTAACAACATTAACAACTGACTAAAAGAAAGCACGTAAGTAAATACAAACAAATTGACGAAACAACGAGGCGCACCTGCACAAGACATGAGTGGCTGTGGGGAGCTGATTGGTAGACAGAAGGAACAGGGCTGACAAGAGGAGGTGGAAACAGGAACCTGACGAGAAAAGCAGACATGAATGAACAAGTGACAGGGAAACATAACATGAAGTGAATCCATTCAAAAAGTCCATAAACCCAGATCATGACAGTATAGTCCTAGACACCTCACAAGTACATAAGATAAGATAAAGAGATGGAAGTTTGCTGATCCGAGATGGTATATGAATGAACGCACACATCCTGGAATGTGTGGAATGCTTGAATAACACACACTTAACTTATGTCAACCTGTTGAGAGGTGATATGGAGAGCAAATATCAATTCATGTTATGATCATTTGTTCATCATTTTCTTTTTTGCCTCACTTGCTGTTTGTACGTACTAAAATAGGATACCGTGCCTTATAGAGGTACGTTTTGAAATGTCACTGTATACCACAGTACACTCTCCAGCATGAGTGTCAATGACCGCCGAAGACGTGCACACTGAAGACTTTCACACAGCGATAAAGTCTGCTTTCCTGCAGATTTCCTTGAGCTTATGATTACCGAACTAATTACGGACATTCCATGGATTATTTACAGACTCCGGCTCAGAACGCGTTCGTCTAAAAGAACAGTGGGCTCCTTATACGGCGCCGCAGCTGCAGCGGGGCACATATACACAAAGAATACACAGGTCGGTCTTACAAGACCTTCTGAACAGAACAGGGGTGTTCAAATCTGGTTTTCGACGGCTGTTACGAAGCACGCTTTAGATGTTTCCCTAAAAAAGTCTTCGAGAGAATGGTGAAAGAATGTCAGTTTGAAAAGCAAATATTAATATGTCCGGGAAATATCAAATATAATAGATGATCATCGTACGTACCGGGATCAATGCCATTTTTAGCTCTCAAACTGTGAACGTGACCAGACAAATGCTGTTACTACTGTATTGTCACAGACATTAATTGGTTTTGGACTTTTTTTTCCATCTGCGATGGCTGGAATTGAAATTAGTACAGCACTGTAGGGGGACCTCTGGAACAAAAAAAATAAAATAAAATAAATCAGTCATTCTGGCCGCTGCTTTGGGTTTTGTATATTGAGCTTGGAAACAAAATTAAAGACAATTTGAAGTGACACACGCTCTTTTAAAAACATCATTCTGAATAACTTAAACCACAAATGCACAGCCAGCTTCATGTCACAATTTTTCAAACGGAGACTACGTCTTCCAATGGAAATATGTTTCTCTTAATAGAAGAGCCACAAAAAATATCTAAAAACAGATGACACAAAAGCAACCCTGTACCAATTTGATTTGTGGGCTTCTTTAGTTCACCATCTTTGGATGAAGACATAATTAACAACACAAATGCTTCAGCTTGGGAGATATAACTGACTCTGACAGAAAAATGCAACCAGTGAAATATGACCCAGCTGATTTCATCAGCAGGTCTAAAAGATGATTCAAATTGCCAGACAGAAACAAACATAATAACCTATCATGCTGACAGTCAGTTTAATTTGGTTGTTACACCTCCTTTTCTAAGAAGGGGGACTGGCGCGTGTATTCCAAATATGTACATAAAAACACACTCCTCAGCCTCCCTAGTAAGGTCTATTCAGAGGTAGGTCTATTCAGGAAGGTTGAATTTCAGATTCTGATTCATAACCTTTGTGGACAGACGTTGTAGGCACAGCTGAGGTGTCGGAGGGGTCTGGTTTGGTGACCTCAGCATGACCTCTCCAAATACAAGGCCTCAGTCGGAAAAAGGTGGATTGCCCTCTCCGGGTCAGTCATGAATGATCCTGCCCCAAGAGGAGTACTTCAAGGATCTTGGTGTGTTGTTCATGACTGATGGAAGAATTGAGCAGAAGATCGACCGACGGGTTAGTGCTGCATCTGCATTGTCTGCATCAGTCATGGTGGAGAAGGAGCTGAGGCTAAAAACACAGCTCTCGATATACAAGTCGATCCAGTTTCCCATCCTCACCTGTGGTCTTGAGAAGTGGGCCGTGCCCGAAGTTTTTTTTTTTTTTTACTGGCTCGCCCTTTGAAAATCAATGGACGGAAGGACAATTGTTAGGTTGGCAAACTCTTTCAAATGACAGGCATGAGAGGCTGAGAAGAGCTACTGTATAACGGTACCAACCTGCTTGGTGTCTTTCATCTACCGCACACTTGAGTTCCCGTGTCACCAGACAAACAAAGAAAGGAACAAAAACAAAACTATCTGTGACACCCACCAAATGACATGGAGGCTGAGAGGTTGACTTCAAATTGGGGCTCCAATTATAACATTATTATAACACCTTATTATTATAACATCTTAAAATGTACTTCCACAATAATTACACTTAAAAAAAAACAGAGACTTAAGTACTTCTTGTGGAAGTTAATAACTTGATAGATTGATTGTATTCATTTATCAGCGACAATTTAGTTAAAGCTCCTATAAAACACTTTTCTTTCGTTGGTAACTGAAAGTTTATGCAACTTGCGGCCCATACCATCAATTATCCCATTATGACGAAGTATTTTTTGATCCATACATAGACCACGTCATTCTTGAGATATGACAATTTTTTTCCCTCAATGTAAATTGTTTATATTTTTAACTGTTCTCCAGCTCCTGTAATTACATTGTTCAACATTTAAAGTGTTCCGCTCACTTAGCCACCATGTAGTTATGTTGTTATCTACACGACTGTTTTGGAAGCATGACAACCACAAAAAGGCAGACATGCTTCGACATTTTCCATCGCCTCAAATGCGCCAGGTTGCACTGAATCCAGTAGGCTAACCAAATATTTAAAGGAAAAAAATGTTACATGAATCGACCAGTCAGCATCACTGTCAATAAATCAATTTAAGGCTGCCTGATGATGATTGTGCCTTTTAGGTGCAATAATTCTGTAGAGATGAATGAGTCTAAAATGTGTCTTCAGCGTAAAGAGAAATCTAGCAAAGTGATCGTGGTGTTGCCTGCGATTAGAAGTGTGGAAATGATCTTTTTAAATCTGTAGCTGGTATCGTGTCTCGAGTTAAGTGGGCCATGTTGAAGGCAGTGGGTGGTTTCAGTGAACCACAAATAAGCTTTCGATGGGTCGTAAGAGCTAAAAACGAAACAGCTGTGGGTCTGAACTGTGTGGTCCACGCCTCTTGGCATCCAGCACAGACTGTCAAAAGTCAAACTAGCTCTTTCGCTCTATTTTGTCTAAAAGTGGATTGCTTCTTTCGGAACGGAAGGCAACAGTGCAATAGTTGGGTGAACTTGTGTTTTATTTTTAATGACATTTTGTCATTCAATGCAAATATGAATTGCAGTTCAATTTTAATACACGCACATACACACAAAGAATATAAAGTGTGCATACCTACAGGTATTTACCTAAAAAATGTGCGGTCCGTTTATCGCCTTCCGCCTACAGCCGGTGTACCCATCCGCCATTTTGTCCGGCCGGACCAAATAGTAATCGCCTATAGGCCGATTTTATCATTTCCGACGACCAACTTCGACAAACTACCGCTAGCACCCTCCCATCTGCAATGGCAGCCTATCAGGTTATGCCAAACACAATCACAGCCAAGCAGTGTCCACTTCAGAGTGTGACACTGACCATCGTTTTACACCCCCAACAACTCAAGCCCAAGCCCCACGCATCAAAATGGAGAGAAAATGTAAAGTTAGAGATTAAAAATTAGATTAACACGGTTAAAAAAAAACAATGCTTTAAATGTGGAATCAAATGATCGCAATTAATGCACTATTTTGACACCCCTAATATATATATATATATATATATATATATATATATATATATATATACACACACATACATACAGAGCTGGGCACTCGGCCCTTTTTTGCCCGTCTGGCCGTGACACTCCACCCTTGACCTGGGTACCATTCCGGCCGCAAGCCCCCGGCCATATTCATAAACATTGTCGGCCCCCGCCCCGTTCCGATCGACGACCCCATGCCCCCCCCATGCAAAAAAAACGTGCATGATGCCCCAGCGGGAGAGATGCTAACGGAAGATGTTTATTTAAAGACAATTAGTTGGCTAACTTACTATTGAAACCCACTTACTCACTTACTTATCCAGCTGCGTGTACTTACTTCCATTGCGAGGCCAGGGGTTGGTTTTGTCGTATTTTATAATTATTTGGATCCAACAGATGACAAGTCTGCAAGCGAACAACAAGTTACTTATTTTCCACACTTCCCCTCCTTCAAAATAAAAGCATACCAGCAAACCACTACACAGCAGTTTTGCTACGGCGTATTTCCGGAAGTATTAAAGTGCATGATGTGCCATACTTGAGTGCTTCGCGCAGCTTGAATACACTCCCAGACACAGTATGTTTTGTCAAATCACACCCCGCGGCGAAACAAGCTAGAATAAGATTAAAACGGACCACAGGCTGCTAATAAAGAACCCTAGTAATTCATGGTCAACTACCCTACACTATTCCGATTAGTCTGTTCCCTGCACTTCTTTGCAGTTTTCAGATCGGTTTGTCCTTACCTCACCTTACCTCACCTCAGTGGAAGTGTCATGTGTTTGTTGTATGGCATTTGTTTAAAAAAAAGCAGCCATGCAGAGCAGTCTTGGGTTTCTAACACTCCAAATTTATGTTTGAGAGCGAGAGAATCTGTTTTCTCCTGTCTGCCAACTGTCTGGGAGTGCCGGGGGCAACTCTTGTCGTTGGGTTTCTGGATTGCCTGCATGCAGTTAAAATCCAATATGGTTGGCGCAGGGTAGCCAGACTGTGGGTGCATTGTCCAGGTGTGATCTGTTTGGAGTGACCTGGCACAAACCGCCCTATTAATGTGTGTGATGCCGCACATTCGGGGTGTTTCAGGTGGTGAACGTGTGCAAATAGAAAACACAGACACTACATTTTATCTCAAGGTAACGGTTAACCCAAATGGTTACTTTTTTATATATAAAAGGCATAAAAAAGCTTATATAAGTAAGACCGAGTTAAACTTGGAACTAAAATATGTTGTGAAAGCAGCAAATATTTAAAATAGAGTAAAGCCACAGGTTGAACTTGCAGCCTTCTATGGCATAACATTTCAACATGTTGATGTGTGTCACTATAGTTAAATGTTATTCTATATTTTTCCATAATAAAAGGCCAATTCCGCAGTGAACTTCTGCATACTTGAGTCGTTTAAATGCTTACTGAGCCTGAATTGAACCCCCTGATCTGCAACAGGAAAGGAAGTGTTTTGTCTCAGAAAAATAACCCTCTTAAAAAAGATTAAGGTCTTTTGATTCAAGGTACACAAAAAGCGCAAAATGTTCCCCTTCTTACATGTCATATGAAAGGATCAAAAACAGGGAGGAGTTTAATAAGTCTTCCGAATCGCCAACTCATTGATACAAGAGGGTGATTGCAGTCCTACTGTTCTAAGCAGGGTGTCAGAATGACACAAACCCAAGTTACACTGTGGGAGTCTCATGCAGATTAAGTGAGAGATCAGCGCTATTAGCTTCTGTAGCGCCACACCTAAGCAGATTTGGTCCTTGAAGGCCATAAACACAGTCATTAATGAAACAAAGGGTCATTTAAAAGTAGAAATGTTCAGTCTGTAAACAAGGACTTTGTCTACTAATGCCTCAGATTGAGCTAACTTGGCATTTGAGACTTGTTACATCATAAGTGATGATCAGATGTTTAGTGCTTTAAAAGCCGGTGTATGACGTTCAACAAAGATGGCAAGAAGTTTGCTACTGATCACGAAGATAAAGGGGAACTTTGAGGTAATACAATTTAGATTTAAGACGTTAAAAGGAGGGACAACCAGATCGCTCCTTAATGAGGGCTTGACCATCGGAGAGATAAATTGACCAAAGGAGGAATTGGACCAGCGTGGATTATGTTCATGTTTAGCTTTTAGTGATGTGGACCAGAGTTTGCATATGTACAAAAGACCCATGGTTACCCATGGTTTTACTATGTGGACAAAGATAATGATCACACTGCTATAAAGACTCATTGCAAATAGATCTGGGATTTTTGGTTTGATAGATGGAGATTTTCAAGGGTTGGAACAACATCTTTTATGTGTGATATGTGGAAGAATACTTTAGTATGTCTTTGTCCGAACTAGCTCCAGTGACAAGAATTCCCATATAAGAATGCAAACTCACAAATGTCAGTGTATGGAGAAATCAGGTCACTAATCGTCTTTTGTCGCCGGCCGACATTCCTCATATTCCGCCCTGGCAACCAGGACTTAGGGAAGCACTGAGATTTTGTTTGACAGCCATGTCACCCAGCTTAGTGGCCATAAGGGAGGGGCCGACCACCTCCCATTGGGGACCCCCTTGGGGTGTGTTTGGGTGAGGGGCCAGAGGCAGACGTGATCTCATATCACTCAAAACAATGTTGTCCAGACAGCGTCTATAATGGCTATTCTGAAGACATCAGAACAAGGAAGCACATTTGATTAACGAGCTGCTCTTTTTCATCCATTTGGACTAGCTGTTGACAGCTCAAAGACTGATTGAGTCCATCAATGTAAAGCACCAAAAATCTCTACTTGAACAATGGCCTCTTTCAAAATCTGCAGATTCCAGTTTCAAAACAATCGTCAAGCACCTCAATCTCAATAATAACTTTACACTCTAAAAACAGTTGGGTTAAAAATAATCTAATTCTCGGTCAAAAATGGACCGATTAACTAGTTGGGTCAATAAACCCTAACCCTAAACCAAATTTAAAACAATTGGTAGTTTTGTACAAAACATCCTCAAAAATTGGGCTGTTTTGTACAAAACAATGCATGAAAGTGGGTCAAATTGATCCAATTAGTGGATGGGTCAATTTTTTGACCCCAAATTGTGTTATTTTTAACCCAACTGTTTTTAGAGTGTATGGAAGAAGAGCTTTTACAATTGTACTCAAATTATACTTTTGCCAAATTTTAGAGACTTTGCTACTTATCTTTTTTTAATTTGCACTAAATTAGCCATACTGACTTTCTACGCTCACACACTATTTCGCCTTTCTCTCTGTGACATGCATGCACTCACGGCTGACAACGAGGCGCTCTAAAGCAGACCCCCCCCCAAAAAAAAGTCTCAAAAACTGAAATGGTGAAACAGTTTAACACAATACCTCCGCAACTGAGTACTACATAGTTCTCCGTCTTTTCGCCAACTGTGCAGGTGTACCCACTGAGGTTTTCAGTGAGTGTATATGCAGCTGTGCTGGAATTGCTCATTTAGCATCAGCTCAGCAAAAATTGAACACGAGCCTTCATGTTGCTATGATTAGAGAGTTTGGAAAGACTCTCAAAATAGGCAAAGAGACTTCTGAGTCAAAATATCCCCCCGAAGTCTATGTGTAGCTCCAGTGTGACCAGCAGAGGGCTGTTTCATGTTGTACTGTCACTGACTTATTCCTGTCCCATATCCACAAGCTTATGATAAACACTTCCATTCCGCAATCCTAAAGACATAGTAGGAGAAACCCTGATTATAGCCTCCGGAGTGTTGTGTATATATATCTCCAGCTTCTCTTTTTTGACTCCTTTCGGCGTCTTTCTTCGACTTAGTTCTCACATGCACCCTGACCTGTGTGGTGAACTGTGTGCAGCATGTGCACAGACTTCGACTTCAGCTAAAAGCGGCATGACTGAGATATCCCTTCCTGTGCTTTTCATCGTCATCGTTATTAGAGAGACCCACCTATCCTGTTTCAACTGATCGTGACCCTCATCGCGTTTGCACGAGACAGTAAATTTATACCTTGCACGGACTATGCATCGTGAGGTTGAATGAATATTATAATTTGCTTTGGGCAAAAATGCAATATATCACTTTCATGTCATTTCTACCACTGTGACCGCACTTGCAAAGTAATTCTCAGTGCACATATCCACCATGACATGGCGCGACAGGGGACAAATTATGAGTGCGATTGCCAAAACCGCAACAGTGGTTTCCAGGCTTTAAGCTTTGGTTGCCATGTCTTGGGGTGGAAACAAAAGGAAGCAATGGAGCAGTGAGTGACAGAAGACAAGCCTTAAAAGTGGATTCTAACTGCTTTATTGGCTGCCACTCCCTGTGTGATTTACAAAACTGCACTAATTCATAACCCAAACAAGTCCCAGACAGCTAATTGTGTCAGCTCACAGAGGCAAAACATCACAGAAAAGTGAAAGGATTGAGTCAAATACAAAACATGTGTTTTAACTTATTAAAGTCTACAATTCAGGATTCGACATACAATTTTTCAGGAAAAATATTTCTCTAATTGGAGTAAAAGTCATGCCACCAGTTTTGTTTTGAGGTATCGTGATTGCAACCATTTGATTGGTCCTCTTCCGCACAAGTGTTTTTGGAAGGTGCCGTTTTTTTTTTTGTTAAATGATAAAAACCAAAAAATATCATGTTTTGCTCAGGTTGGAAGAGCCTCTTTACATTCTTATTTTTCATGTCTGTTCATCATTATAGCATGAAGAGGAAAACACGTTCCATCCAGAAGTGAAGCTCCAAAGAGAACAGCGATACATTTAATATGTTGCAGCTCTCCAAAAGCATGGGAGCAGTCTGACTGTTCTTACAGGAACTTTGGCTATTTCCTCTGGCTTTGACACATAAGCACACCTTTTCTTCTCAAATTGTCCCCCCATCAGAACAAGGTGTACTGAGGGATGGTGGCCCTTTTGTTATACCACAGACATCAGTTGAAATTGCCAGTGTTGTTGAAAGGACGGGTGGCACATTCATGTGTCATTTCAAATGTCTGTTTGGCAGAAATACACATCCATCCATGATCTGAACCGCTTTTATGTACTATAAAGAGATTAATACTGAGAGAAAAAATAAATCGTGTGAAAAAACAAAAACAAAAAATATATTTTCTATTAAAATATATGAATGCCACCACGAGTATGCGAGTGTGCTGTTATAAGGCCACAGAGAGACGAACAAGCGAACAATTTGACCTTGGTACTGTGCTGAACACATTTCGGTTTGATACAGTATTGATAATGCTAATAATGCACTTTGCTGGAAAGGTTAACAAAAGCAATGTATTTCATCATTTTTGTTTTGTTTATGGCATTTCTCGACGGAAAGATTCATGATATTTCTAGTGATATTGTTTTCAAGCGCTTCTACTTTGAGATGTGTTTTCACATTTTGGTTGGCACAACAGCACAGATGATAAATAGTCAAATGACCATGCGTTACATTTTTAATTTTCACTTTAAAATGGTCTTGCTGCTTATGTAGTTGGTGTTCTTCGGAGTGTTTGCTGGGTTAACAACTGAGGGGTCTGCTCTAAATTGTAATCTGAAAATCTGCTTTTCATTGGTGAAGGATATAAATCTGTGTACATTAAAGTTGAAGACAAGGTGTAAATCTTTTTATTTTTGCCCTGGGACTTCTTCCTCCTGTGAATGGGACTTGTTGTCCAAGTCACACCTGCTCACCTTTCCTTGAGCCGGATGAGAGGAAACATAAATGGGGTGTAGGGGGCCAATGACCATGCACACGTCAGAAAGTCATAGCGGCGTCTGTGGCTCTTTGCTTTGTAGAGTCTCGCTTGTGGCGTGTGAAGCCGTCGTCACGTGCTGAAGAAAGATTCTTGATGAGCGCAAGTGCCAGCACACTCTGAAGTGGAAGCCACATGCAGCTAAAGCTTAAATAAACATGACAAGTAGCCTTGCACACTGTCTGCCAGGGATGTGACTTTCATTAGCACTTTTAACAGAGCTACTGGCTACATTCATTCTTCCAACAACAAACAATGGGCCTCATTCACTAACAGTTCCAACCAACAATTTGTTCTAATTAGGTCCTACTTATGCTTTGTCATTCCCAAAGTATGATTTATGACAAACACATTGCCAGGGTGAAGCAAACCTGCGCTTGTTGAAATTCCACATTTGTACATACATTAGTCTTTATAATTAAAATAGTTTACATGTTAGTGTGCGATTTGCATTAGAACCACAATTTCCTTAAATAGGTGTTTTATCAACCTACGAGTGAAAGCGCAACGTCAGAATCCTAAAAGCTCTCAAACTACAGAATGGCTCATAATATGAATTACATGAAAATGGTCCGTGACACAAAAAGGTTAGGGGCCCCCTGTACTGCACTGAAAACATCAATGACATCGTTGACGAATCAACTTCAATTTGACTTTCATCACATTAGCGTTGACTACAAAAAAAAATGTTGTGCAATACTCTAACGTGAAGCACTTTTATTTCTTTATGACGTCCTCCTGATAAATCATTAAACTTAAAGTGGAAGTCAACCCCAAAAATGTGTCATGTGTCATCTTGCAAACCGCTTATCCTGTACAGGGTCGCGGGGGAGGTGCTGGAGCCTATCCCATCTGACAATGGGCAAAAGGCAGACTACACCCCGAACTGGTCACCAGCCAGTCGCAGGGCACACACACAGACACCGTCACCGAGCGGGAACTGATCCCACCCTGCCCGCATACAACTCAGGCGTGTGTACCACTACACCGTCAGTGACACTACCCCAAAAATGTCTTTATAATAATATGTTCTATGCAGCCCTACTTGTCTAACCAGCATTGATATTGTGTTTGTGGAATATGAGTTAAGTAGTAAATGTACATCTCATGGGTGTTTGTCATTTGCCGTCAACTAAAAATGACATCACAGTTGCTCAGTGACAAGTGACAAAATGGCCGCTGTTAACGGCTGGATTTTGCTGCTTAATTTATATTCCAAAAAAACAATATTAATCAGAATGCCGTGTTTAGGTAGTGGACGTGCATAAAAAATATTATAGAAAATGTATAGAAAACTTTGGGGTGGAATTAATCTTTAAGTGTTTAATTCAATCCATGTTATTGCTCTTAAGTATGACAAGAATATGTGTCATGGCAGTGTTAATAGTAAAAATAAATAAATAAATAAATGATAAAATAATGGAGTCGTATGTCTTCAGTTCAGAATCAGGCCTCTTCCAAATGTGGGTAAAAATCTGATGTCAGTCAATGTGCGCCTACCGTAAACACGCAGATCAGATACACCTCATTCATGGGAGCAAAATATCATCAAAAATCATTGATAATGTGCCCAAACATTCAAAATGAAATTTGTTTTTGTCATCAAAACAGATTTACTGTAATTATGAGAATTAACTATACTGTAGATATCAACTATTATATTCAAATGTAAATACTAAAAGGAAATTCTTCTTTGACCTTGGTAGGACCTCATGAAGATACTTTTTCCGCATCCCCAAGTTGAGCTAGAGCAGATACAGATGGCGGTGTCATCCACTTCCTATTTCTATTTCAAGTCGCACAAGCCAACCATCCATTATCGTCAAATGACTCCATTAAATCATAACCTGCTTATACTGTATTCCTGATGGGCCTCAAAATTGCCACATTTATGACAAGGCACAAAACCACGTAGCTCAACATTTAATACCCAAGCGCTTCCAAAAGGCTGTGGTTATCCACATGTAAATTTACAACCTAGCAGCTTTTTCACTTCCTTCGTTTTCTAACAATTTTATTTGTGATGAGTCATAATCTATAACAGATGATACAAATTAGGTAAATGAATCAAAAAATAGTGGCATATAATGCAGCTCATATTTAGGGATCCAAACACCTGACCGGGGCATCCCTTTTCCACATTTCTTTGTAAATTCCTGGTTGGAACTAATATTGAAGCCTTTTCCTGTTAATTAAACGTAGGTGACTGACACTTTCATGGTGGGGGAGGTGACTTTGAGGAATTTGGAATAACAGGGCGTGCTGTCTAATTATGGCTGGGAGAATGGAGGCCTGAGGGCAGCCTCGTCTTCCATCGGATAAACCGCAGCAGGATACTGGATTAAAGGCCGAGGGTTGATGTAGTGATGAGGATCCTTTTGGTCGGAAGCCAGTCAAACAGTGGCTGTGTAAGCAATGATGTCACCATGCAATGCTATGCAGTGCAAACAAAGAGTTGACATGTATTTCTTATTTCATGTAGAGTACAATTAAAATCCTATGAGGGGAGAAAAAACACAGCTTCTGACAGTCATTCGATCGAAATACACAAAATCCAGGAAAAATGTGTCAAAATTCAGAACGGCTCGCTTGCAGATAAAAAAGTTCGTGTAAGATAGTTGGCGTCCGTCAGTGACGGTCCGTCAGTCCATCGCTGGACGTTTTCTGAAGTTTTTTGGGGGAGCGACTAACAGACCAACAGACGTCTGACGGATTTAAATGACGGACTGACTGAGAGATTAGCGGACTGACGATTACACTTCAGTTCGTCATGAACAATGATGGATGATGAATGACGGACCAGCGAAATGTTGTAAAATGCCCCTGTTATTCACAATACACATTTCATACAACCCCCATCCCCCCCTATGATCTTTGTGCTGAACTCAACATGACACACGTGTTAAAAGTGAGCCAAGTTGTCACCTGACACCCAAATCACGCAATTTTCCATTGGCGCTATTTTTCCGAGCTCTAACAGACTTGTTTGTCATCATCGGTGAGTGAAGGATCCTCCCTTGAGTGTGTTGTTTTTAGAAGTATTGAATACACAAGGAAATGAGCAGAAAAATCAAAGTAATCCAAAGGTAATGGGAAGGGCAATGTCCTCACACTTGTTGTTTGTTGTGTCTCCATGATGATTTAGAACTGCGGAGCTATCATTATGGTTGACGGTTAATTGGCTACTTCCAGGCTGCGGTCAGCGCTGTACACTCATCCGATGACCATGACTTCATAGCCATGGATAGTGGCATTCAAGCAAACATAAACACGGTTTATTTAAGAGTCCGTTTTTAGTAATGGACATTGGGCAATTCCCTGAGAGTACCACATAATCATGGTTGGACTTGTATACCTTTTAAATGAGAAGGCAGATATGTATGTGAGCAGCGACGTCTAAGATGTAAGATATTAAAGTGCTTCTTTTCCCCTGGTGTGGATATGGTAATTGGCACTGTTTGCTTTTTCAGATTGTTTGACTCAAATTGTATGAACAAGACCCACACTAAAGAATCGAGACTATGGCCAATATATGAGTGGCCCTTATGTAATGATGACTTTCACTATGCTACCGCTTCACTGATAATGAAACACACTACACACTGCTATCAACTCCATCATTCTTCCTAGTAGTTTGCACCTTGTTGTAAACCTTCTGTGTTTACATCCATGAAGGCAATAACCCAACCTCCCCGAGAGGATTTTTACACCTGTTGCGAAGGTTGCTTGTAAGGTTGTCGTCATCCACATTCCTTTTCTTCTTGCCTTTCGATGGTGCCCACAAAGAACTCTAAATTGCCCATATGTGTGAATTTGAGGCTGTTTGTTTGTATGCGCTCTGCGACTGACTGGCAGACAGTCCACTATATACACCTGCCTCTCACCTAAAACCATCCAGCTGGGATGGCTTCTGCTTACCTTTGAATCTAATGACTACAGGTGCTAATAGAACGTGGAAGTATGGACTTCAGATCCATCATATTGGAAAATCAATTTAATACAAAAAATATTAATCCTAATATATATATATATATACACATACATATATATATATGTATATGTATGTATATATATACACATACACATATATATATGGACTCTCTATGACCTCAACATTGGACAATGTCCCCTTTTAAATTTTGCCAAAGATGCCACTCGTCTGACACATGACGGTACACAGCTGCCGAGGTTTGACAACAAGCATCTGCACATTACAGAGGTCACAAGGCACTCATGCAGCCGCGGCCAAAACTTTTCCTGGACATCCCGCACGTGCCACGGAAAATAACAGTGCCTCCGATGTTACACATACTGGCTTTTACCACAGAATGTGACTTTGACTTCCCAAAGTCAGTTAAATAAATGGAACAGTGAGCAAATAGAGACATTAGAGAGTGAGCGAGTAAATCATTAAGCGTTTGACAGATTTGTCCCGTTATGACTATGGAAAAAAAATGTTAACCAGACACTTTATTTTTATAAGGAAACACCTGTGCAAAACCGGCCATCCATGCACTTTACCAGTGATTTACACCCAGCCAATTGCAAGTCTTATCCCCACCCGCTGCTATTTCTTGCGGGACAGTTGGCCATCAGTGTGCACTCAATTATTAAAAAATAAATAAATTCAGCACCTGGGTCACAGACTCTTTCAAAAGATTTTTAAACGCAACGAGTGGATTGAGGACATGCTCATGATAGTCCACAAATCAGTATTCAGTTTTTTGTTTTTTTTTTTAAATCTAAATGCTTCCCATATAGGAAAAACTGTCATGGATTGTCCCATGAAATGCCATGCACGGCAATTATTTAAATGTACACTATATTCAAGTGGCGCTCATGTTGCCAAAATGAATTCCGGATCGTGAATGAAATTGCTATGCTTGATATGAAAAGGGGTCACTTGAGGTTGGAAACCCACAGAGAAGCTGACACTATATACAGACATCTAATTTCCTTCTTGGCTCCAGTTGACCTTATTGTTCAAGAGGGTACCTGACATTTAAATATATTTTAGGAAGCACACATTTCAAACCAGTGTGACGCATCAACTTTAGACGTG
Organism: Filicampus tigris; assembly: GCF_054856515.1. Lineage (NCBI taxonomy): Eukaryota > Metazoa > Chordata > Actinopteri > Syngnathiformes > Syngnathidae > Filicampus > Filicampus tigris. Next base: position 3,063,406 of record NC_141236.1, on the reverse strand, counting down.
GACAAAAATTGGCAAAATCGTATTCGAACTTCCAGAATTGAGGTTTAACTTAATGTGATGTAATGTAATGTAATGTAATGAAGTATTTGCGTTTTTCTTAATGCCGACAATTGTGCATGATGGACAACAAGTGTCGGCCATCCACAATTGGTCTGAGTTGTTTAATGTTAGCTTGCCAAATAGAAAAAAACAAAACTTTTTATAGTAAGCAGCTGAGACACTGCACTAAAAGATAAACTCATAAAAAAATGGCTTACGACTGCTGTAACCCAGCATTTGCTTTGTCTGTAAGGACAAAAGTTGACAACAGACCACATCCTTTTTTGGAAGCCCTGATGTTTTTCCCAAAATAATACATTTAAAATAAATAAAATAAAGTCATAAAATTGTGCTGGCGTAAGTAACGAATGTAAGGTGGCAAAGTCTCAGTCAATATGATATATTTTCATCGTCTTTTCATCTGTATTTTTTAATGTTGAGCGTACACATGCATCTTCACACTTCTGATGCGTTTTTTAGAAAAAAAATCCAATCATCTTGAAGCCATTTACTTTTAAGTATATTATTGATGAATCTGAAATATTACCGTGTTCCAGGGGCGGAACCATTGATGGGCCTGGGTGTGCACAGGCCTACCCAGATTGACAGACTGCTCACACAGTGAGATTCATGAAAAGATAAATTCTAAATTTTTGGTAAACAATTTTTGAATTTGAGTTTCGTTGGGGTTTTTTTTTTATTGAATATTAAGAATGACATAATTGTGGTGTTCTCAGGAAGATCTGAACTTCATATTCCGTTTGTCATTTTAAGAGAATATACAATGTGTTGGGACAGAAGGATTGTGCTCAGTGAGAGAAATATTCAGGCCCACCCTGATTTTTCCAGGCCCACCCATTAGCCACGTTCTGGCTCCGCCCCTGCCGTGTTCCCCCGCTATTCATGGGCGATAGGGAACAGTGACAATACATAAATAAAATTTCTTATATTTTCCAACAAATGCCACAAGATGGTGGCAAAGCTGTACATGTAGCAAATTGCAAAATATAAACAATTATAAATATTTGTAAGGAGAGAGAGTGTCAATTACTTGCAGATTTTCGCACCGGGGGCTTGGTCCCTAACCCTCAAGAACGAGAGTTCACTGTTGATTTGTTGATTTCTTTTTATAGGAACTCCAACCATGTGAGGCGCTCCGGTGCCCTTCTTCTTGTTCGCATTCGGAAGTTCCTGACCTCCAAGTTTTCTGGAATGCAGCATTCATCTCTGACACTGCTAATGGCTAAGCCCCGGCTCATTTTTTTTAAATGACTAAAAATGTAAGACTTAACATACATATGGAAACAGTTTTGGTAATGCAAAGGATTTTCCTCGTAACATAATCCTAAACAGGAATCTCTGCATCTTAGCTTGTGCGTAGCACAGTGGCACAAAACAGTCTTTGTTGCGTTTACAGGCCTTACATCATCACCAGGGTCCGGCCCCCTGCTGAGCGGCTACCAGGGGATTTGGTGGGAGATCTCAGCAGTACACTTGGCCCTGACCTGAACCTGTGCGTGTTTTGTTTAGCTCTTCGACAGGAAGTTAAGGCAAACTCAATGTTCAAGATCAAATCTCAGTGCACTGACGCTGCATTAGGATGAAGATTTGCAGGTAGCCGAAGGCCTTTGAACTGGCAGGTCCCTTTGCATGGCACCGCATGCCGCTGCTCCATCACTGCCCGTCTGCCCAAGCTCACTTTTTCCACCCATAGCTCAGTGCCACTAATTAAGACAAGAGGGCCTTGCCAGTTAACGAGGGAAACACATTCACATTGCGCCGCACGTTTGTGTGGACACGTACGCACAAGCATTAACCTTTCGGCTTGATGTACGCTTCCAATTGGAAAGCTGTTCCTTTACCTGAACTCTGCATGGAAAAAAATACAGTAAGGGTTCATCACTCATTCCAATAGGATGATTTTTATTATGATCGAACTTGACATATGGTAAGGAGAAAAAAAAAAATGGCTGAGACTTTTTTCCTAAACCGCTTAATAATAACATTCTGTTGATTAAAACCCAAACGCCTCACGTGTGCCGCAGAGACATTAGTGACTCATTAATCCCAAACTCACTTGTCCATCACTAAAGGGTGAAGAAGTTGCGGTAAATGTGACAAATTAAAGGTAAAAATAACATAAAGTCATCAGAAATGGCCTGAGCCAACTACAAGTCCTTTCCATCTGAAATTAAAAAATAAAATCAATTTATTTTTACATTTTGAAGGGCCTCTCATCCATTTCAAATGTCCCCGTTAATCTGCATATTTTTGCAATGCGGGAGAAAATATATGGAAGTGTACCTTTGTCACCTGGGTTTGAATTTGAAATTTTAATTTAATTCAATTTCATTTGAATTATTGTTAGCATCAAAGTCGAACTTAAAATAAAAAATAAAAGTAAAAATTAACAGCTCAAAAAACTCCATTGTAAAATAATTTGACATCTAAACTCAAATGACACAAAAATACCATAAGAGAAGCAGTCGAACCTTTCTCAATTTGACCCAATGCCCAACCAATGAAATTACACTGCTTGGACATGTGACAGTGACACTGCAAAGAAAGCTTGTTGTAATTGAAGTAAAATTGGGTCAGTATTACTCCATTTTACGGACTTGACTTTTACCTTATTTCTGACGGAACTAGATAACGTCACATCTAATAATTATAACTCACAGGCAACCCAATGATTGTTCTGAACTCCTTTTTCCTTGTCACTGTTGTATAGAATAAAACAGAATAATGCATTTGAGTTGTGCCATGAAGTGAATGTAGCTCATTTGGCGCATGGTCGGGAATTAAAAAAAAAAAAAAAGAAACAACTTGAGCTGCTGTGCAGAATGTTGAATGCTAGTAAATCACACTACCGCCCTTTAAAAAAGTGACAAAAGGAAATTCTAGGGTAAGACCAGACATAATAAAACCATTAAATCCACACAAAACATAGTTAAGCGCAGCTTCTATAAATGCCTTTTTATAGGGCCATAATGCTAAGATATCAACTTGAAATATTCAGCTTTCACCATTTGGGTTGGTTAGCAGGATAAATTATTTTGGGAAAAAAAAGTCATATTTGTATTGTTCTGCAAGGTGAATGCAAATAAATCTTTCTGAAAATTTGGAAATAATTTAGTTGTGAGTCAAAACCAAACACATGGTTTAGTGTGTCTCTGGATATACTGTATAACTTTATTATGTCCACTCTGGCGTGCGTGTTTCTGAGACTCCCTTAAAAAAAATGGCGTTCATTTTAACGTCACCTGTCATGTAAGTATGAAAACGTGCTCATCTCTTGAGTGAAGGGCCTTTCAATCATTTTTGTGTGTGTCACTTGATAGACGAGGGGACAAGGGGAATTTTATCATGACACATCATCAGTGCCAGATGTCTCCAAACAGCACAATCACAAGCGCTTCTTTCTCATTTCTATACATCATGTCTATCTTGTTAACCGCTTCGAAATGAGGTATGAGTGACGCACAAGCATTTTCTGCAGGTGGTACTGCGTTTAAATATTATGTACTGCTGCCCTCTGTTGGAGGATAAAATAATCAGCTTAGCCTTTTTTTTTGTAATGTTTTATTTATTTGCATTCGACCTACATTTGTCAAAGGGTTGTGGTGATGGTGGGAAAAAGTATGGCCATGGATTTCCTTTGTCAGTCAAATCAATCACTCTACATGTACTACAATACATTCCCGCTTTTCAGTCATGCAGCAAGTTGATGCTTGGTCAAGTATGCAACATTCAAAAACATCAGCATTATGTTTGTGCAATGCAAGGCATTATCTAAGGTAGACCAAAGTTAAAGTTGATTTTTAAAGGCAGGCCATTTTGTTGTTGTTTGTGTTGACATCCATTGTAAGCACACAAAGAATAAACCATCTTTATTTAAGTCATGTTGTTTAATTGTCCTTCATAAATTAAGTGCATTTCTTATAGTCTACTTTTTATCAAATAAAAAAGACATTATTTGGGAACAAATCTACATTGGCAATTTTGTTAACTGTGTACAAATGTTACAAGTGATCAATTCAAACAGCTCACTTTTATTAAAAACGCATTAAAAATACATTTCTGCATTACATAACGATTTTTACACCTAACCATAACCTCTGCACTCCAACTTCCGTTATCAAAGTGTAATTGTTAACATTTAATTATTTGTTCGTTGTACTGTATATTATAACTATCTGCTTTAACAGATATTCAAACACAGTAGCAGTTTACCTTCTTGAAAGCTGTTGAACAGTTTGTACGTCCACCAGAATTTGGGTGAAAAAGTCGGATAAAACCTCTGAACTAGATGTACTGAGATGTAGTTTACAAAACCTCATGAGACCTTAACTAAGGATTTAGCGTATTTTTTGCATTTTTTTAAAATTTACATTTTATTAATTTATTTTTTTACACAACGGAATGCATTGTCACTAGTCATCAAAGTTAATTTTAATTTTAATATTTTATGTTTTAAAATGACTGGTTAACTTCAAAATCGAGACATTCCACACAACGGTGGCATAAATGAGTCAAAGAATGCATGCCGGGTATTTATGCCATTGCATTGTTTTAAAACAATGAATATCGATGACTCATTGCAGTTAAAATATAAGATTGTACTTAATAGTACAGAGAGACAGATTTCTTAAATCTAAGTAAAGCCCATTTTATGAGTGATTATTCATCTGATTCAGATATTGGAGAATAGCTCAGAGCCACTCGAGCTACTTGAGTTTGCAGCCTCTGACACATGATAAATATCTGCAGGACAAACAACAAAGTGTTGATTAGAAAATTAATTCAAGCAAGCAGGACTGGGGTCGGGGGGGGCTGAAGGGGGTCGGGGGGTTAATCAATAACTTACTTTTTTTCCTACCCAATTTTCTGAACCATTTTCGGCCACTTGAAGAAGAAACACCAGCACTTGTACTCTAATAGAGAAAGCACAAGGAAAAAAAACGCCATTAAAAATCAAACTAGCCAAATAGAACTTACTTTTGTATGTGTACAGAATTGTAGAGTTTGACAGGCATAGGTACAACATGGGATGTTGACTCATTTGTATGGCCGCATTTATTGTAATATATAAATGATTGTCACATCACTTACTGCAGTTTGATTGGAGCCAGAGCCTGAGCTTGATACAGGTAATTTTTTGGAGAGAAGAGCTCGGATCTATAATTATAATCAAATTCAAAATCAATCACTTCACTTGGTGGCTAATGTTGGGAACAATATAGTAATATTCATTTTACATTCAAACTGGTGCTATATTTCACTAATGTACCGATCGCATTTCAAAGCATTCTAGATACAAATTAGTAATTCACAATTACTTATTGACAAACCAAAACAAAGAGGTTGTACAGTCATGTCCAACAATTAATTTGTTTACATTCAATTAAGGCTACAAATAGCTAAAAAAAATTGTGATATTGTAACCTGTCCACAAGCGATGGGAAAATGAAGCTTCATGAACCACCAAGTGAATTTTTTTCACTTCTCGAGATGGTGCTCTTGGTTTGAAGATAAATGCTTTTGCAATGGAAATATATTACATTTCCAATATATCTTTAAACCAAGAGTGGCATCTAGAGGGGTCAAAAAATATCACGAGCGCTTCATGAAGTTTCATTTGACCATCATTACTTTCCACTAATACTACAGTCCCCCGAGTGGTATACATTTAATTTAGATCAAGCTTTTCATAAGCAAACATCACTGAAATTACCTTTGAATCCAGCAGGGTCCCAAACACTAAAATAAAGAAACCCTAAAAAAAGGAAATTAAAAACAAGACCAAAGTTACGTCATACAAAATGTACTGCCCAGAAAAAAACATCAAGTGAAGAAAATACCTGCAGTGAATTGAAGAAGGCAAAAGCAATGTGGATCCCTTTATTTGAGGACGATATCATGGTTCCCACTCCCAAAGACCACGTGAGTCCAAATAATGGCGTCAAAATGATCACACATCTGGCAATGACAACCAGTGTGTGCTTTTCATCAGGATGAGTTGTCTCTCCGACCCCTCGTCTCAGCATTTTGAACATGACCACGATAATAATCAAAATGTTGATAAAAACCACAGTCAAGGCCGGTATTACTAAAGCCAGCAGGGCTTTGGTCTTGATCCAGTTCAGCCAACATGCATCATTTTCCCTGATGTATCCTTTTCCCGGGGCCGTGGCAGCAACGGTGACCACAGCTATTATAAGTGGGCACACATAGCCAAAAAGAAAGCCAATAGCCATCATGGCTGATTTGGACATATGGGAGAAGACCATGACGGTTCGGTAGAACAGAAGAAGACCCGACGCGAGCATCCAGAAGAAGAGAGCCAGGTAGAAAAAGTGCATAAAAAATGTTGCCGTGGTACATGGTTCCAGTGGAACCTTATGGTCCTCATCTGGGTTTTCAAGGGGGTTCTTGGCATAAGAGGCAGCAATTATGAAGCAAATGTCTGCAATCAGCAAAGACAGGGCAGTGTTCACGATACACACGTGGCGCATGAACGCAGTGCTGTTTCTTGTCAAGGCTTTCCAAACATATGCTTCAATGATGAGGCATATGACAAGACTTGCTATAGATATGCCAACTCCGATATACGTGATGATATCCAGAGCGACTCGTATCGATTCGGGGATATCTTTTGCCATCAGAATCGAGAATGAGGTGAGGTGGTCGCAGTTGCAGGTCACTGTGTTGTTGATATCGGAAACTAACGCGCAACCCTCGTCGTCCCAAGCTCCCAAGTTGTCGAAAAGGGTGAAGTTCCAAAAGACGCATTGCGGATTCTGCGTCAGTGAGTCGTTCTGCTTTTTGAAACTCAGGCTGACATTTCGAATCTCTGTTTGTACTCTGACGAGTGCCACTGCAGCATTGATGGTGTTATTAAAGGAAGCAGATGCGTTGGTGTTTGTGAGCGTGTTGTTAAAGCTGGAGTTCCGTGGTGGCAGGACATTATCAAGGGAGGAAAAGACGATGGTGGTGATGCTGAGATTGGAGCTGTTGGTGTTTGAAATATCAATGACGACGCTGGAGTTGAATTCGGCCATAAAGGAGTCGTTGAACGTCGTCCTGTTGAGCAGAATTGATCCAGTTCTGATGGTAAACTCCCCAACTAACTCATCAGCTAAAGTCTCCATTGAATTAAGCAATTTGGAGCTGTCATTGCGAGTGACGTTTTCTCTCAGGAATTCCCAAGATTCTCTTGCGCCATCACCAATGAGGACATCTACTGTTTCCAGCACATTCTGCAAATAAAGACATATTTACTTGTAGGATTCTTCGTGTGATTACGCCGCATAGTAAAGGATAACGAAGGGTCATCATACCTCCATGACAGTTTCATTCACTTCAGAAGAAACATTAGCAATGACACTCAGGATGCCAACAATAGCTGATATGGTGGCAGACGAACTTGTGATTTCTTCTTTTTCGTCCTGGACAACTTTACTAAGATTTGCAGCAAATTGTGGTACTTCCTCTTCAACCAAATCCTAGGAATGCAAGATTATAAATATTTGGGGAATTATGTACATTTCTGCATTTATCAACCAACAAGTCATTTGCTGGAGTGCTAACAACTAAAATCGCAGAGCAGAGTTGTTTGTGTTTAGGATTTTTCGGACTATGTTAGGAAAGTCTCGCAACTTGGTATTCAAGCGATTCAACTTGACTTTGACTTAAAGCGGAAGTCAACGAAAACATATTTTTTTCAAGAATATGTTCTATGCAAGCCCACCTGGTGAAACAGGGAATTCTGATAAATATTGCGTTTGTGGAATAAGCGTTAATCCAATTGTTTTTAGCCATCTCTGGCTGAAAATTACATCACAACTGCCCACAACGGCCAATCACGGCTCAGATTCAGAAAACAGGTGAGCCGTGATTGGTTGTTGTGAGCAGTTGTGATGTCATTTTCAGCCGACAGAAGACAAAATGGCCGCCCCCGGAGATGGCTAAAAATGAGTGCATTTTGCTGCTTAAGTCATATTCCACAAACGCAAAATTAATCAGAATGCCGTGTTTCAACTAGTGGGCCTGCTGGGAACATATTCTTGAAAAAAATATGTTTGGGTTGACTTCCGCTTTAAACATGACTTTACAAGCCATTCTGTTTAAAGTTATATGCGGAGATGGGCACTTTACCCTATTTTGCCGGTCCGCTCTTCCTCCACAAACGGGGCACCCTTCCGTCATTGTCCCTCCGTTCTTATTCATAAAAATAATCTTCCTCCGACCCCGTCCGTCCTCGTCCTTTTAAAGCGTTACTGTCCATACATTCCGTCAGTCTGTCGCTGGGAGTTTCGTGAGTGGATTGAGGCTTTTTGCTATTAAATTGAAAGTTTATGTTCCATTTTTATTTATGATGAAACAGTGATTGTTTTTATAAAAGTGATTATCCGGGTCCAAATTATTCTCAGGGTCTAATGTCTTGTATTCAGCGTATTTGTAGGTTTTGAAGTCATTTTTTTCAGTGTGCATCTCTGTGGGGTTGATCGGGTATAGCTGCAGTTCTGATTTGCGGTTCTCAGAATGCCGCTTAGTGGTCTTGAATTTGTTTTGATTGTTTAATTGAACTGAATTTAAACTCCTTAGGAACTGTTTTTTTTCATTGTGTTATACAGGCTAAAAGGTTTTCTCATTAATTGATCACTTTCACATATAAAAAGGGAAATATGTTATATTTGGTCACTTACCTCAGAAACAACTACCAAGTCCTTGATTACAGTCACAATGCAATTGTCTTCTAAAAGGACCCATTCTCCTGTCTCCCTGCATATCGCAGTCCTGCTCCCCTCTTGACCAGGATCACATGCTATGGTTGATATGTCATTTGGTCGTCCGGACCCATACAGAGGGTCATTACATGCAACATCTTGAGAAAAAAATAAGTAATAATTTGTTAGGCAAATTATGGTTAAAAATAGTAATGAGGAAAAGGCACATTTAAAATGTCGTTCTTACTGTCATTAAAAATGATCATTGTTGTTGTTTCTTCATAGTCTCCTGGGTTTTTTACTTTGCATGTAAAACGTAATTCTGACAAATCTCTGCAGCCTCTCAGCCTATATTGGTGCACAATGCAGTAGCTTCCCTCATCAGGCTTTACCTCTGTGAAAATGTTCAAATATTGCAGGAAAAGTGGCAGGGCAGGGTGATTTTCACTTCTCATTGCTGGCTTACCGGAGTTTAAAGCATTGTTGTCCAGAAACCACGTGACAATATAGTCGGACTGCACACAACACTGAAGTGGCTGTGTTCCCCCGTCTGAACACTTAACATTAACTTTGCTCGGCACTCGCACATTTGGAGCTTGTCTGATATTTGTTACAAGTCCAACTTGCACAAAAGTCATAGTTGTGCCCATAATATTACATTCATAAAGGCCTGTTAAAAAGACAAGAAAGTTGAATAATAATCAGGCTTTAATTGTAGTTCATTCATTAAAAAAGTTTGGGGCTTACCAGCATCAGCCAGAATCACGTTCGTAATTTCAAACGTAGATACTGTAGCAGGTGGACTGATTTTAATTCGTCCAATCGGTTTGATTTCCTGGCCATTTAATTTCCATTTAACCTTAGTGGCATTGCTATCAGGAGTGGGGCCACATGTCAATGTCATTGACCTCCCAGTATATGTCACATTTGGAATTTGGATTTGAGTTGGACCTTTGGAAAACATATGTGAGGCAGTTACAAGCTGGAAGAAGTTACAAAAGCGATGGATGAACTTACTATTGTAACGTGCAGTCACAAAGCCAAGGACATCAGCAATTGGCTGCATTGCGTTAGGAAGTCTTTGATTCACTATAGCAAGTTCGTCAGTGTCAACTTGTGATGTTTCAACAGTGAAGTCTGTAAGCACACTTCCTGGTCTGTAGGAAGAAGCACAAGCAACCATAGAGACCTTAAAGTGGAAGTCAATCCAAACATATTTTTTCAACAATACTCTATGCAAGCCCACTAGTTGAAACAAGGCATTCTCATAAATATTGCATTTGTGAAATTAGAGTTAATCCACTTGTTTTTAGCCATCTCCGGGGGCGGCCATTTTGTCACTTCTGTCGATTGAAAATGACATCACAACTACTCAGGGCTCAGGGAACGACCAATCACAGCTCAGCTAGAAAACAGGTCAGCCGTGATTGGTCGTTACCTGAGCCCTTAGCAACCGTGATGTCATTTTCAGTTGACATAAGTGATAAAATGGCCACCCCCTGAGATGGACAAAAATGGGTGGCTTTTGCTTCTTAACGCATATTCCACAAACACAATATTAATCACAATGTTGTCTTTCAACTAGTGGCCTGATGGGAACATATTCTTGAAAAAAATGTGTTTGGGTTGATTTCGGCTTTACACCAATTTCTGACTGTCTGTGCCATGTTTACCTGAACGCTGTCACAAAAATATTGACAAATCCTGTAAGTCTTCTATATTCGTCAAATAACTGTAAGTAAAAGAGTGAGAATTAGCATTGAACAAATAAAAATACATGTTTGAAAAAAGCGGCATGCCATTAGGACCTACCACGGGCCTGATCTGAGACTCAAACTCCTTGTAAACAGCGCTGGTTTTATCGCTCAATTCTGGAGTGTACTCTTTGTCCAATCTGATGGACATTTCTAATTGTAATACTTCTGAGAGAGAAAACAGAGACAACAGAAAAAAAGTAGATGAGTTTACATAAAGATTATTATAGGTGGATCCGTCACAAATACAAGAAAATATAAAAAGAGAAACCAATTTGTGTTGTCTTCCCCGCAACCATGACAGCGCCATTTGCCCTAAGTGTGGTGCACAATGTGATTTGGGCCATTTTTTTCTCCATATTAGCAGTAACTCTTGCTAAATTTGCTTACACTGCTGAGGGAGGTAAGGCGTGCTGCTGTGCCCTGGAGGATTAATGGTGCACTACAGTTCCGCAGATTCCAGTACATTCTGAGTTTGCTGAGTTTGGTAATGTGGCGTTCGCAAGCTGAGCCGTGATTTGTGATTGTGATTTGTCATTTTCAGTCGACAGCGAGTAGCAAAGTGGCAGTCCCATGAGATGGATAAAATACTCTGCTGCTTGAATCTTATCTTATGAACACAATTTTAATCAGGATATTGTGTTTAGACTAAAGGTGTCGAATAGAACATTTCATTGTAAATATTTCCCGAACAGGAAGTGCTGTGTTAGCTGATTAAATGTTTCGGACTTAATAGTGTTTGACAAATGTTTCATGTTATGTACACTTGCCTATTGATCCCTTTTTTTTTTTTTTGTCCATTTGCACTAACTTTATGTTCTCATACTTGTTCAAACAAACACTGGGCGTGATCTTATGAGCACATTTAATTGAAATGTAGATTTTTGATCAAATACAATAGGAATATCGTTGGACTGAATAGTAAGCTATTTTAGACTGATAAAATAAGGGTCAAATAGTATATATTAATGAAAACGTTGTGATCTAAAGTGGGTCGGTCTATATGAGGGGCCATTAGGGACATGATTCAGGAACAGCTCTCTCACTTACTACTGATATGCTCTCATGCACACTAATGACATCTTTGTTGCTCATAAACACAACTGAAACGCTCTCATACACGCTAGTGAAATGCTTTCTTACACACAACTGAAATGCTCTCATACACACTAGTGAAATGGTTTCATACACTCAACTGAAACATTTTCATACACACAACTGAAACACTCTCATATACACTACTGAAACTCTCTCATGCACACTACTAACACCCTTTCATACACAACTGAAAAGCTCTCATACACTTCACTGGCTCCCAGTGCATTTTAGGGTTGATTTTAAGATGCTTCTATTTATCTACAAATCTATAAATGGAGTCACCCCGGCATAGCTCTCTGAGCTCCTTTTTTTCCAAACTCTGGGCTAGTAGTAGCTGTCATTTCATCGCAACGCCCTGGCGCTGATAACCACCCCACCCCCACCCCGTCCGGTCAACATGGATAACTGAAGTTGTACTTATCATCAGCCCAATGGTACAGAGCTCGATAATAAATTTCTTAATGTATATCGTGTATAAAGAAAATAATCAATTATATGTCGTCACTGTCCAGTGAAAAACAGTTATGTCCATTTTTTTTATTTTTCTTATTTTTGCGTGAGTGGTGTATCCGTGTTACAGACATCACATTAAAGTGGAAAAAAAAAAATCAAAAATCGGACATACGTGTTTTTCATCTGTTTTTTCAGAAGTACCTTTCGGGGGATCAGGAAGAGTTGAACTGGTGGCAGTGGTGGTGGAGGTTTTAGTAGTGGCAGGCTCAGTGGTCATCGTAGTCGTGGACTTCGTGGTCGACGGGGTTGCTGATACTGTACTGTTTTCTGTGGTGATTTGTTTAGTCATTATGTTTGTTGGAAATGTTTCAATTTAATCATAATACCAAGTGAAAGGGTTCACTATGTTATTTGTTATTGCTGAGTTTAACACATTGGTCACGTGAAATCTGAATTTACCTGTTGTTGATGGGGCTCTTGTAGAAGTAGCTGATGTTGAAACGGAATTATTGAAAAGGGAACATTGTTAATTAAGTTAATCGGAGGAAGGAATCTGGGATATTAGAACTTGACATTTGTTGAACTGGCCATTATACACATTTCATGCTAAATAATCATCTCTCTGTAACACTCATTTCTCTGTGATTAACACCACTTCACAATAATACTGTGGGCACAAAGGTTCTTACTTGTTACAGTTGTTGGTGCTTGAGTTGTTGTCGTATTTGTTACAGTTGTTGGTGCTTGGGTTGTAGTATTTGTTACAGTTGTTGGTGCTTGAGACGTAGTATTTGTTACAGTTGTTGGTGCTGGCGTTGTAGTATTTGTTACAGTTGTAGTTGGTACTTGAGTTGTAGTAGTATTTGTTACAGTTGTTGGTGCTTGAGTTGTAGTATTTGTTACAGTTGTTGTTGGTACTTGAGTTGTACTATTTGTTACAGTTGTTGGTGCTGGCGTTGTAGTATTTGTTTCTGTTGTTGGTGCTTGAGTTGTAGTATTTGTTTCTGTTGTTGTTGCTTGAGTTGTAGTATTTGTTACAGTTGTTGTTGGTACTTGAGTTGTAGTAGTATTTGTTACAGTTGTTGGTGCTTGAGTTGTAGTATTTGTTACAGTTGTTGTTGGTACTTGAGTTGTACTATTTGTTCCTGTTGTTGGTGCTTGAGATGTAGTATTTGTTCCATTTGTTGTTGGTGTTACAGTTGTAGAAGCCAGTGTTGTGTCTGCAATTAGAGCAAAAAAGCATTATTAGAATTATTTGAGCAAAGAAACTTGATGTCATTTTTAAGTTAAGTTTATTATGTATGAGCAGTAATTAAATAAAATCTAAACAAAAACATACTGCTGTCTCATGCTGGAGGATTGTTTTTTTCATGGAAATAAAGATTTGGTGAACATTAAAAAAAAAAGGCTTCTTCTCACTTACATGATGTTGTCGGAAATGTAGTAGTGATGGGACAAGGAGAAGTGACTTCAAAGAAAAAAAAAGAGAAGCATGGTAGAAACAACCTCATAACCTAATGGATATTGGCATCTATTAAACCATTCTATATTACTTACTGTGTTGATCGATAGATTGGCAATATTCTCCACCAGGAGGAATGGCATTTATGCATCCACATGTGTCATTTGTGATGTCATCACATGATCCATGCTGGAAACACTGGTCGCATGGCCAGCGATATCGATCCTCACATGTGCACTGGAAATCACCACTGCTTGCATTGCAAACTAGAAATAATAACAAAAGCCATATCAAAGCATCTGTTCCAATAATTCATTTTCAAGTTATGCAGTACTTGAGTTTCTTACTAAGACAGTTGGACATTAAGGGCATTTTGGGTGGTGATAAACAAGCCCAATTTTTTTTTTTTTTTTTTTTTTTGAATTAAATTATGATTCTATGACTTTGGGCGCGCACAGGTAACCAATCACACTGTCATTCACACCTAATTTAGTTTAGCTAATTTAGTTATCAATTAATCTAAAATGGATGGTTTGGGAATGTGGGGAAAAGCCACAGTATAATTAGAAAATAGAAAAAACATACAACTAACCCTAACCCTAACCCTAACCTCCACACAAGAGTAGCTGTACCAGAGTTTTAATCCGGGACATATCCACTGTAGAGCAGACGTGCTAACAACTAACGAGTCACTAACAGAAATCCCTAATAAATCACCACACGTAAAGTAGGGTACTGTTCATTAAATTTTGCCTGATGATGATTATGACCAGCATATAATTGTCTTACTTTCATGTCAAATCAAATCAAATCAAATTGTATTTATATAGCACTTTTCACACACAAGATGCAACTCAAAGTGCTGTACATTAAAAACGTCAAAATACAGCATAAATAGAGAACTCATTCACTTATGCATACACAAACGCACACACATATAGCCTTAAAAAGAGCCATGGCAGGGCACAGAGAAACCGTATGAGGAAAGAGTACCCGAGGGGGGCTCGTCCACGCTGAGAGGGATGACAGCCCATGGCCACGGGTAGCACCACCACCTCAGAGACTCCCCTAAGCATTGCGCAGCGAGGGCAGCCACACCTCCCAGCGCGGAAGCCCCCCTTGAGGAAACACTGGAGGTAAAACCTAGATGAAGCTAAAGGAAAATGACAACGAAGCTAAAAAGATAAAGCAATAAAAGAAGCTAAGAACTATAAAGCAATAAGATTGGATAAAAATAGTAAGAGACTAAGAACAATTATTTAAAGGCCAAACTAAAAAGGTATGTCTTGAGCTTCCCCTTAAAAATATCAACAGTCTCTGCAGACCTGACGTCCTCTGACAGGCTATTCCAAAGTTGAGGACCAAAATGGCTGAACGCAGCCTCACCATGCGTTTTGGTCCTCACCCTAGGAATAATTAAAAGGCCGGCGCCAGAGGACCTCAGGATCCTCGAGGGTTGCTATGGTAAAAGCAAGTCAGATAAATAAGACGGCCCGAGACCATTTCTACATTTATAAACTAATAAAAGTACCTTAAAATCTATGTAATAAATAGAGCTAATTTATTTTATACTACTAATTGAGCCCTGCCTCCTCCACCCAAAAGATGTATATTTACCAGTGGTTATGTTGATATCAGAGATCTTTGAGTAGATGTCGATATCAATGGGATAACTGATGTTTCTCAGGATGTTTCTTAGCAGGCTTATCACAGTCATATCTGTGGTGTTTAGCTCAACAGTGACGATGTATTCATGATCAAGTGGAGGAGCTGTAGGGAGAAAACAGTCAACCTTTGTCTGCAACACCAATTGTTCAACAGTCTTTTGAACAAATATTGTCTTGTTACTCATACATGTTGTTGTTGGAGACGTTGTTGTTGGAGGGCAAGCTGTAAATTCTGTAAGGAAAACATAGAGAAGTAATGTCATGCTGATTATGTAAAAGAAAAATGTATGTTGTATGTTTCGATATCACTGGTTCAAAATGTCTTACTGTATTGGTCGATAGCTTGGCAATATTGTCCTCCAGGTGGAATGGCATTAATGCATCCACATGTGTCATTTGTGATGCTGTCACATGATCCATGCAGGAAACACTGGTCACATGGCCAACGATACTGATTCTCACATCTGCACTGGAAATCACCACTGCTTGCATTGCAAACTATAATTAGAAGAAGATGAGGATTACGTTCCGATTCTCTCAGGGATCACCCAAACCTTTTTGTCATACCATGAGTATTCCCTCACTTCAAAAGTAGAACGTCACAAAACACATTTTTAAATGAAAGTCATTTTATTTTGTCTCCTAAAACTTTAACTTCCGGCATTTTCAACAAAGAAATAACAGTTTACAGAACTAATAATGGCCTTTGTATTGTCCCCCAACTCAAAGATGTAAGTAAAAACAACTCTTATTGTAATTCAAGCATTTTGCCTTTATTTTTTTATTTACCTGTAGTTATGTTGATTCCAGAGATATTGGAGTAGTTGTTGATGGCTATGGGATAACTGATGTTTTTCACAATGTTCCTCAGTAGATTTGCCTCGCTCACCTCTGTGGTGTTCAGCTCAATAGAGAGGATGTATTCATGAACAAATGGAGGTGCTGCAGGGATATATTAAATGGGAGCATAGCACACAACAACATGAATAGGAAGAACAACAACTGTTTCGTATTCATATGTAGGCCATACAATTGGGCACTGTTGTGTGAACCAGTGACATTAAGTTTTAACAATTGAGATATTGCTTTGCTGTCGCATTACAATGGTTGAGAGAAAATTTCACAAACTCTTGTCACTGTTATTGATGTTTCAGTGGCCATGATTGTAAAAGCATTAAGTCGGCACGACAAAAGTTTTTTGACACTCCTTCTAAAGACACTGTAATGTTGTATTACTAAGAAAATATGTAGGATTAATATGTAAATGTGGGAGACACCAAATGCCAAATAGAATTCATAGAACACTTACTTATTGCTGTCGTTTGTATTCCAGTTGTTGTTTCTAATGTAGTGGTAGAGCTGAATCCTGTGTCTATAAAAATGGAAACTAGTTGAAACCTATAATGTCCAATTTCAGAATAGAAGGAATTGTAACGATTGACTCACTTGCTGTTGCAGTAATTGTAGTGTTTGGAACAGCTGTTGTGTCTGTAGGATATACAGTAATTGCTTCATGAACAGAGGTGTCACACAAATACTTCGTTACCTAACTTAAATAGAAATTTTGGGCAATTTATTTTCGTAATGTAATCTCTCCAAACAAACGCCCCTCCCCCCTGTCGTCTGTTACATTTAAGCGTGTGATAGCCAATGTTAAATGAAAAAAAACAACACACAAATCGTCAGCAAAATCAAACCGATTTTTACTGATTTATAACTTTTTGAGCTGTTTTTGAGCATTTAACAATCCTAATATAATCCATAAAAATTGACTGGTTGTCTGTCAGTACAGTACCTATTTTAGTGGCTAATCCTCCACCTTACTCGCCATATTTTCCTATGAAAAACTGTTTTTTTTGCATGACTGGTTGTGATGGGTTTATTTTTGGAAAATCACAAATGTTATTTTTTTAACTCTTACTTATTGGTGATGTTGGTCCAACAGTCGTCGTAGTTTTGGTGACTGTTGTCGTAAATGGTGTGTCTGCAAAATAGATCCACAATTTAAAGAATCCTTTAAACAAATCAACATTCACAACATCTCTTTTGATGATATTTCTGAAGCTATTTAATTCGTGTTGCAGGAGTTCGGGTGGAAAGGAGTGTTTTATTATTTGAATTGTATCTTCTGATCATAGAATTCATAAACTCTTACTTATTGGTGTCGTTTCTATTTCAGTTGCTGTGTCCAATGTGGTGGTAGAGCCGAATCCTGTGTCTGTAAAAAAAAAAAAAAAAAACTAGTTGAAACCTATAATGTTCAATTTCAGAATAGAAAGAATTGTAACGATTGACTCACTTGCTGTTGCAGTAATTGTAGTGTTTGGAACAGCTGTTGTGTCTGTAGGATATACAGTAATTGCTTCATGAACAGAGGTGTCACACAAATACTTCATTACTTCACTTAAGTAGAAATTTTGGGCAAGTTTACTGGAGTGTTCATTTGTCAATTTTTGATCGTTATCATTCCGGCTTTAGATAAATTGAAATTATGTTATTATCAAGGGGGTGGAGAGCAGGGGCCTGCTGGCGATCAGAAATTAACACATAGACTGGTCTATTTCCGGGCTGGTCGAAACGCGTGACCGCCGTTCCCCCTTACGATTATTTTTTGTAGTGTGATGTCCACCATACGAACACCCCTCCCTCTCGTCGTCTATTACTTTTAATCGCGTGACAGCTGCCGTTAAATTCAAAGAAACAACAAATCATCACCAACATCAAAACCATTTTTCTTGATTTGTAACTTTTTTAAATCTGTTTTTGAGCGTTTGACCATCCAAATATCATCCATAGAAATTGACTGGCTGTCTGCCAGTACCTATTTTTGTGGCTAACCCTTCACCTTATTGCCATATATGTCTATGAAAAACTGTTTCATGGTGTGACTGGTTGTGTGTGATGAGTTCATTTTGGAAAATCACAAGTGTATTTTTTGAACTCTTACTTGTTGGTGTTGTTGGTCCAACAGTTGTCGTAGTGTTGGAGACTGTTGTCGTAAATGGTGTATCTGCAAAAGAGATCCAGAATTTAGGGAATCATTTGAAGGTGGTGGAGAGCAGGGGCATGCTGGCCATCTGAAATTTGGGGAAAATCAACACAGAGGCCAGTGTATTTCCAGGCCGGTCCAACCACGTGACGTCTGCCCCGCCCCCAATTAATTTTCGTAGTGTAACTATCGCCAAACGAACGCCCTTTGCCCCTGTCCTCTGTTACATTTAAGCGTGTGATGGCCAACGTTAAACTTATAAAAAACAGCAAATCATCAGCAACATCAAACCGATTTTTATTGATTTGTGACTTTTTCATCTGTTTTTGAGCATTAAACAATCCTAATATAATCCAATTGATTGGTTGTCTGCCATTACCTATTTTTGTGACTAATCCTCCACCTTACTTGCCATATTTTTCTATGAAAAACTGTTTTATTGTGTGACTGGTTGTGATGGGTTTATTTTTGGAAAATCACAAGTGTATTTTTTTAACCCTTACTTATTGGTGTTGTTGTTCCCACAGTTGTCGTAGTGTTGGTGACTGTTGTCGTAAATGGTGTGTCTGCAAAATAGATCCACAATTTAAAGAATCCTTTAAACAAATCAACATTCACAACATCTCTTTTGATGATATTTCTGAAGCCATTTTAATTCGTGATGCAGGAGTTCGGGTGGAAAGGAGTGTTTTATTATTTGAATTGTATCTTCTGATCATAGAATTCATAGAACACTTACTTATTGGTGTCGTTTCTATTTCAGTTGCTGTGTCCAATGTGGTGGTTGAGCTGAATCCCGTGTCTGTAAAAAAAAAGAAACTAGTTGAAACCTGTAATGTTCAATTTCAGAATAGAAAGAATTGTAATGATTGACTTACGTGCTGTTGCACTAATTGTAGTGTTTGGAACAGCTGTTGTGTCTGTAGGATATACAGTAATTGCTTCATGAACAGAGGTGTCACACAAATACTTCGTTACCTAACTTAAGTAGAAATTTTGGGCAAGTTTACTGGAGTGTTCATTTGTCAATTTTTGATTGTGATCATTCCGGCTTTAGATAAATTGAAATTATGTTATTATCAAGGGGGTGGAGAGCAGGGGCATGCTAGCCATCTGAAATTTTGGGAAAATCAACACATAGGCCAGTGTATTTCCAGGCCGGTCCAACCACGTGACGTTTGCCCCGCCCCCAATTAATTTTCGTAGTGTAACTATCGCCAAACGAACGCCCTTTGCCCCTGTTGTCTGTTACATTTAAGCGTGTGATGGCCAACGTTAAATTTATAAAAAACAGCAAATCATCAGCAACATCAAACCGATTTTTATTGATTTATTTTTTTGATCTGTTTTTGAGCATTAAACAATCCTAATATAATCCAATTGATTGGTTGTCTGCCAGTACCTATTTTTGTGACTAATCCTCCACCTTACTTGCCATATTTTTTAATGAAAAACTGTTTGATTGTGTGACTGGTTGTGATGGGTTTATTTCTAGAAAATCACAAGTGTATTTTTTTTAACCCTTAATTGTTGGTGTTGTTGTTCCCACAGTTGTCGTAGTGTTGGTGACTGTTGTCGTAAAAGGTGTGCCTGCAAAAGAGATCCATAATTTAAAGAATCCTTTGAACAAATCAACATTCACAACATCTCCTTTGAACATATTTCTGAAGACAATGTAATTATTCATGCAGGAGGTACAATTTTTTAGTTATCAGCCAGCCGTTCTATGGACTCAGCTGCCTGATACCGGAAGGCTGAATATTATTTAAAAGCAAACTTAAATCATTCCTGTTTTATAAAGAATATGATTAGCGATGATCTATAGCCTTATTCATTTTTTTCTGGCCTGAATGCCTCGAGTGTTGGACACTGACTGACTGATTGGATAGCCAAATCGCCCTCACTATCATTCTCTCTCTCTCACATGATTTCTCGCTCTATGCCTCTCTGTCTACCCTAACCCATCCCTACTCTCTAAACCAGGGGTCTTCGATCCTCATATGGGGTTCAGTTGTGGTCTAGTGAGAACCTGCTCCAAGTGTAAAGTGCCTTGAGACATCTTCTGGTGTTTAATAGAATGTGTGGAACTGGATAGATATCTAAAATGAGTTTTGCATTATTTGAATAGTATATTCTGATCATAAAATTCATAGACTCTTACTTATTGGTGTCGTTCCTATTTCAGTGGTTGCGTCTAATCTGGTGGTAGAGCCCAATTCTGTGTCTGCAAAAAAAATATATCTACTGAATTGAAACAGATAATGTTCATTTGCACAATAGCAGGGATTGAAATGATTGACTCATTTGCTGTTGCAACAGTTTGAGTGTTTGAAACAGTTGTAGAAACCAGTGTTGTGTCTGTGAAAGATAAGCACCTGATGAACATGAACATCTCTTGTTTTTAAGACTCTTGAGGAGGACGTAAGGTCGTACTGAAAAATCTCGCCAGTCCAAAGGTTAAATGGAGAACGATATGGCTTTAAATAGCAGTAGACTCCTTCTAAAGACACTGTACTGTTGTATTACAAAGAAAATATGCAGGAGGAATATGTATTGTGTGGGAGATCATGACACCAAATGCCAAACAGAATTCATGAACTCTTACTTGTCACTGTCGTTAGTACTCCGGTTGTTGTGGTTTTGAAGGTGGTGGTAGAACCCAGTCCTGTGTCTGTAAAAAAAAAAAAAAAAAGAAAGTAGGTGAAATCTAGCTGTATGTCCTATGTCCAATTTCACAATCGAAATAATTGAGATGATTGACTTACTTGCTGTTGCACTAATTGTAGTAACAGCTGTTGTGTCTGTGGATATACAGTAATTGCTTCATGAACACAGATGTCTTACAGGTACTTCATTACCTTAAGTAAAAATTTTGAGCATCTATACTGTGATGATTCTGTCTCTCTCTGACATGGTCTCTTTACAAGGTTCGTCTCAAATAGTGACTATATCCTAAACCTGCATCGAGATATGCAGTGTTGCTTGAGTTGCATTTCGGCATTGCTATTTTTTTAATGTACATAATATTTTATAATACCACAAAAGTATAATTGCATTCCTTTCCTCGTTTACATTGTCTGAGAGGAGTATCCAATCTTTTTAAAAGATCATCAAGATTATTTCACCATAGAAAGTGAACTCGTTGAACTCTTACATGTTGCTGTTGCTGGTCCAATAGTTGTCGTAGCGTTGGTGAATCTTTTACTAAGCTGATCAGCTGCAAAGAGTTTAGAGAATCTATTGAATAAACCAATATGCACCCCAGGTCTTGTAAACATACCGTATTTTTGAAAACACAAAAACAACAGAAACCATTAGACCAAATATTTCACACTGATCAAATTGTACTTCTACATTCCCGAGACTCTATTTTCTTCATTTCGTGGCATTTCTCCTGGATGCACAGCTTCCCGTACTCTATGAGGGTGCTAGATTTTTTTGTTGTTGTTGTTCAATTATATTTCAGCCTCTGTCAATTCAATCTGCCCAGAGCCCACAGAACAGGACTGTCCATAACATTTAAGATATATTAGCAGTGGGCCTATTCCTCAAACCAATCCGATTTTAAAAGCAGCCTTTTCTATCCTCTAATACGTTGGTCAGAGCAAGGCAAGCTATACTACCAAAACTACATCTGTCGCAGTGGCTTTGTTGACTATGATGTATTCTATTGATATGTGTTACACTTTTGTCTTATCGGATACTGTATATTCATTCCTATAAAAACAAGTGCTTTCATAAGATGGATTTCCATAAAAGAAGCAAGATAGACTTATGTTTCACCTGACAGGCAGTAGTCTCCTTCAATGGGGATACTGTTGATACATGTGCAGGTATCATTAACAATCTCATCACAGGCTTGATAAATCTCGCAGGTGTCTTTTGGCCAAAAAAAGCCTTCCTCGCATCGGCACTGGAAGTTGCTCTCATAGAGATAGCAAACTAAGCAAAGAAAAAAAAAAGGATGTGAGAATAGAGAACAATGTGAATGGGAAATAATTTATGGCAAAAGGGTGTTTGCACACTGCATGAGATACGAAGTTACATGGAACTGCATGAGAACTCTGATATTTTTCTAATATAGCTCAATCATTGACTACCCTTCTGTGCCAAACTGGAAAGAATACAAAATGTCCACACTTCCTTGTTGAACCTGAATCCATGATATGACATTCATGAAAATACCGGGAAACGCCAGTACATTACGATATTTATATAGTAACTTTTCAAAGCAGTTTTTAAATTATATTTTGTGATAATTATTTATCAGTATTCAACAATGGTGACGTGCTTGCTTCCTTCCTTTTATTTCCTCCCTTCTTTCTTTCTACTGCCCTTCTTCTTCTCATCGATTGCAATAGAAAATTTAAGAAATGACTTGTGTTTCAACTGGCTGGACAAATCAGCCGATAGTTCCGAAATCCTCTCTGCCACAGTACGCCTATTCCTTTCCAGACAAATGTTGGGACACACAAGTTCTGCAACTTTCAGATGCGTGTTTTAACGCACGCACCATCGGAATGCGGCTTTGATGCTGATGTGGTATCGTTAGCAATCAGGTAGCTTTCTTTTATCCAGAGCTTCTATCTAGGACAGTGTCTGAAATACTATCATGTCAAAGCCAAAAGGTAAACGGAGCTGCATTGAGTTGTGTTGGATGAATAGATAGATTTGGGTCTTGTGAGTTCAGCCAACATTAATTTTTTACAGTGCAGTCAACTGCCTCGACTAACATTAGCAGATTTCAGCATGCGCGTTTTAACGCACGCACCATCGGAATGCAGCTTTGATGCTGATGCGGTATCATTAGCAATCAGGTAGCTTTCTTTTACGGCTAAGGGTGGAAATGGACTGCTGTTTCCTGAGAACCAACAGCAATTCATTCATCCTCTTTCTTCTTAGTTGTCCTTGCAAGTGGTCATATTTTTCTCCATGATGAGTCTCATAGTGGGGCCGCATATTATATTCCTTCGGACACTTATTTATTGCACACCGAGCACACAGGGTTTCCATTCACCTCTGTGAATAAGTAGAAATCGGTTTCTTGGAAAACTCTGCACTTTGCATAGAGAAGACACTTTGGCTAGTACGGGTAGACTACACTGTAATTAGCAGAAGGCTAAAAATCAAGTGTTTGGTTTTATTGCATTTCTTCACTTTGAAAATGCATCCTGCGGGTCGGATTGGATCCCCTAGCTGGCCGGTTAAGGCCCATGGACGGTATTTTTGACACCCCTGACATAAGGGCTGACTTGGAGCCAGTCACAAGAAGGAGTCATGCCATATCAGCTATGACAAAACTCCTTTCAACTCTGCATTTCCTTTAGTCTGAGTCATCCCAGTGCACTTCAACAATTGGTGATGGCCTCTCCAGGAGGGTTTTTTTTGATAAACAGAATTTAAACGAAATGTTACACAGAATGGGCACATATGAGGACTTAAAGGTGTATAGAGCAGCTAATGATTACTATCATCAACTTGTGTTTAACAGGTCACCCGTCTTCAGATGTCCATTTTGACTGATGTTGTATTATTTTATTACTTTACTGTCTAATGACAACTGTGTAATTCACAAGTTTTTTTTAAATGTGCTTCAGAAAAATACACCAAAAAATTATGTTCACCGTAATAAGGAATATGCAAAAGAAAAACATTTCTGTCACTAGTTACTAGTGATAACAGCTGCCTTACACAATCGAAATAACCAGAAAAACTTGAAAGAAGACAAGGACATGACTACTACCAAAACATAGGAACAGCAATAATCTGTTTATCTAACATTGTTGTCTTCAGCATTCCTCAGAACAAAGTAAACAGATTCCATGGAGGACCAAAGATTCATTGTTTTATTTTATTTTTATTTTTTTACCCCATAAATGAAAGTATGAAACTGTTTATAAAGGTCTTTTTTTGTCGGGTACACACGGCCAGCAGACGAACTGCGTGACCCTGCTTTGATTACAATGTGTACATTAACCTTTTTTTCCTCAAGATACAAAAACATTCAAAAACATGGCATGATTCCATTTGAGAGCCTACCTGAGGTGATATCAATGTGTGACAATTTTGCAGTGTGATCCAGAGGCAGGGAAGAGCTGCTATTGAGCAGCAGAAAGCGAAGATAATCCACTGTCTCATCGCTTGTTACATTTAGCTCAATGGACACTTCATACTCATGCCGACTGAGCGGCTCTGTGGGAGAAAAAGACAAATGATCTCAACTACTTCTATTAAAAAACAAAAACATTTTAATGTATTAGCTGAGTTTTGGGGTGGTACGGTGGTCGACTGGTTAGCACGTCCGCCTCACAGTTCAGAGGTCGTGGGTTTGATCCCGGCTCCGGCCTCCCTGTGTGGGATGTTCTCCCCGTGCCTGCGTGGGTTTTCTCCGGGTACTCCGGTTTCTTCCCACATTCCAAAAACATGCATGGGAAGTAAATTGCCCCTAGGTGTGAGTGCGAGTGTGAGTGTGGATGTTTGTTTGTCTCTGTGTGCCCTGCGATTGGCTGGCAACCAGTTCAGGGTGTCCCCCGCCTACTGCCCGATGACAGCCCCGCGACCCTTGTGAGAATGAACGGTATGGATAATGGATGGATGGATAGCTGAGTTTTGGGAAGTATTTCCTCTGCCTGTTTCTACGTGTGTGTGTGTGTGCTGTTTTTTTTTGCACCACTTATTCGAAAAAGGATGACCTGTCTGAACAAGGGTTGTCAAGAGAAGAAGAAATATACACCACAAAATATGCAAAGTAAGAAGACTCACATTCTAAGCATCATTATCATACACTTGGTTACTTTTTATCTAAAATGTTTTTTTTGGTTTTATATTTTACAGTGGATTCTTTTGTTCTTCATTGGGACTTTTTGAGCTTTTTGCTTTGTCTGGTCCCTCACCTAAGGCCTGTTTGCCCAGACAATGTATACAGTAGCCCCTAAGATCTCTGGGACAAACAAACCATTGCATTACAGCAAGGTGATGGCTCAGGGGATGAGTACGGAAAAAATATTGAAGTAATCAGAACAAATGGGAAGTTATGTCTTATTCTAACTCACCATCCCTTTTCTCCCTTATGATGTGTTGTTCTCCAACGCGTGCTTGATGCTTAAAAAGTGACAAAAGAGACATCTTAATTGTACTTTCCATGTCATTGGACAAACCATTTACGCCAAGTATCATGTAAAAAAACTACTTAGCACTTCATGCACCACCATTATAACCAACATTGAATACAGTAGCATAGTTGGCCCAAGTGTTCCTTAAAAACAATACTGACTCAACAGTTTATTTAATATCGTAAGATGCAGTCATTATGCACAGTTTTTACATTAATACTTCTTAATTAAAGGAACATCAAAATTCTGTACTGAAATAATTGGTCAATGGTTTTGCATCTAAAATTTCAATAACTGAATAACTGTTTTCAAACAAACAGTACTTAAAGAAATCTGCAAATGTATTGAAATGTAATTGTTAAATACAACTGAACTGCTCTGTACTTAGACCGTGATTCTTTCGCATACCACTAGAGGATAGAGGATGATAGCATCCAAGGCCGTTTCACACTGCACTTAGCAACTTGCAGTGCACACACAAAATTAATGGTTTCATCAATGGTGCGGCATTGATAAAACCATTAATTTTGCGTGTGTAATTACATATAATATACATCGCGTCACGGTGCAACATACAAGGTGGACGTTTGCCGCTCTGGGCTTCACCCTCAAATTGAAAAATGTTCAATTCAAGAGCTGTGTTGCCATGACGTCAGAAGGGTGCTGTCGTCCTTGCGTGCAACCCCGTGGCAAACACCAAGAAAACCAAGTGTAGTGTGAAAAAGCCTCAACACAGAGAACCTACCGGTGACACCAGGCTTGACAATTTGATGATGTTTCCAGTTTCCAAAATACAGAGCGTCGCCAAGACGAGAGCAATGATCAAGCCATTCTTATATATTGCCATTCCTAAGAGAAAACAAATGGAATTACTTTTTGTTCCAATTCATCATTCAGCTAGCTTTGTTAGCTTTTTGCCATCAACACAACCAGTTTTATCTGATCCCATTTGAATCATTGCGTGAAATATGCCATGCCGACGATAATGATACATATTAACAACATAGCAGGACATAAAAAAACTTCAAACAAAGGTGAAACAAAATATTGCTTGTTCATTTGCAGTGCAATTACAAAACAAGTGTTTGAAATCTGCAAATCAGTGTCGATCAGGGGTCACCGACCTGGTACCGATGAGCACCAAGTACACCCCAAGAACAATATGAGCATCTTGCTGTCTATTCTAAATATAGCTCATATTTTCTAGGAATGTTATAAAAGTGACGATTGGAAAATGTAAGCACTAGAAGAGATTTATGAATAATAAAGTGTCGCATATGACCTTTATCTCTAATTATTCAGAGAAATCATTAACACGACCGGTGCGTTCACATAAATGAGAATCATTAACTCATTCAGTGCCAGGAATTTTCAGAACCTCTTTTACCCAAACGTTTGAAAAATATTTTTTTTTAAAAATAGTTCCTGGGATTGAATGGCTGGACTGTGAAAAGACAAATAAATATCTCCTTGGCACTGAATGAGTTAATAGTTAATAAGAAGGAAAAGATGGTGATTAATGCACTATAAAATAGTGAATTTCTTTGGTGTAAATTCAAAATACAAAGAATTCACATTGAGACATAGGTACCTCTTGAAGAAATAAAACCACTGTACAGTTAATTACATATACTGGCAAATCAAATGTGATCAGGTATAAAAAATCTGCCTTTGCAAAGATCATGATAGTCAGGTTTGACTGACGCTTTAAGAGAGGTACTGATTTGATATTATGTTTATTGCTGTAGCTCGATCTTGCATCTATGTATTTTTAACATTTGACTGTCAAAAAGGAAAAAGTCATAATTCAATACAAATAGAATCCCCAAAATATTTATGGTGATTTTCACACTAAACTGTTCGGACAAAAACACATTTGAGTTTGAACGGAACATACCAAAGGGACAGAGAATGGAAACCTAAATAAAAATTAAAGGATACTGTCATTTGTTTATGTAGTTGGTACTTTTAAAAGTTGGGCCTCTGGGCAGCCTGCCAACCCATAAAGTGTAAACTATAACAACCAAATACATCATTTGTTTTCTGCCTATTTCCATATGTGTGCCCATGAGCAAGTGGCTCTGAATTTTACGATACTATCACAATTCACCTAATTTACATGACCACCTCAAGACTGAGGTTCTCGGTCCTTGACTAGGCAACTAACCTGAGCGAAGACCCAGAGCTAATATCTAGGACAGTGTCTGAAATACTATCATGTCAAAGCCAAAAGGTAAGCGGAGCTGCATTGACTTGTGTTGGATGAATAGATAGATTTGGGTCTTGTGAAATGCAGGAAACCCAATTTTGAGTTCACTCAACATTTTTTTACAGTGAAGTAAATAAACTACATTGACTAATATTATCAGCTAAGCAGCTTGTTCTTGTTTTCTTATTTTAAGCCATTAAATGATTGATCTAGATTTTTTCCTTGGGCGTAAATCTCTTTCCTCATTCCTTGCACACACCAGGCGTGAACTAATGTTATGCGTACTACTGTATAATAATGTACTAATGTTTTGGCCCAAGAGTGCCGCTGTCAAATAATTGACTTATGAATATAACGAAAGAAGTTCCCCAATTATATTTGTACTTAGCATGTGGTGATTTGTCAGTGATTTACAAGGCAGACATTTTGGGTCTCTTTGCCTGTGGATTCAGAGTCCAGTTTTTCCTCGTCAAAGATTTTATAATACAACAACAACACTTTAAAGGGATTAGTGTGACGCAGTAACTTATCATTAGTGTAATGGAATTGTCAAGTGAACAAAGAACAGTACATTGAATTGTTCTCACTGATTACAACTTGGGCATGTCTGTCTATAGTAAGAGTCAGATAGACACACAAATGCTTGTTCAAATAAACAGTAAAAAAATAAAATAAATAAATAAATGTCCATATAAGTGTTTAAAATAGCAGCGCAGTTCTCTTTGTTTGCCACGGTACGGTTCAGTAAACCCTGAACAGGTTTCCACTACGCAGTGAAGGCGGGATGGTGATAGCGA
The DNA here is from genome assembly GCF_054856515.1 of Filicampus tigris. NCBI lineage: Eukaryota > Metazoa > Chordata > Actinopteri > Syngnathiformes > Syngnathidae > Filicampus > Filicampus tigris. The sequence continues at coordinate 3,035,097 of NC_141236.1, read as the reverse complement.
TGTCATCTATACAAATAGTGAAAAGTGTCCATCCTGGTTTTGCTGCTGTCACCAGCACGAGCAAAACAGCAGCAAAAGCAAAACAAAACAGCCAAGATTGGAGCATCCAAATCCTCGGTCACTGGGCAACCCGCACTGCCATCTGAGTCAAAGACAACCAGCAACATGAACTGGTAGCAGGTGACACCAGCTAGATTCCAGCTGGTCACCAGCTATCACCAGCTCCTGGATGGGCACCAACTACATGCTGGTCTGGCTGGGCTGCTTTGGCTCAGTTCATGGAGCGCGTCCCTCAAGGTTCGGATGTTAAAATCTTGTATTGTTTTGCTTATACTGCTGCTGCTGTTTTAATCTTGCTGGTGACACCAGCATTGACCAGTACAAAAACACAACAAAACTATGCTGGTCTACTTCATAACTCAGTATTTTTGAACTTGTGAACTAGGCTAACCAAAACATCAAATATTTGACATTCAAATTGCCTAAACCAGAGTTAATATACATGATGATAAAATACAGCAATGTTATGTCAAAATTTCCCATGTTGTGTAAGAAAATCGGTCATTAATCTAATCTGCTCAACAAATTACTGAAAAAAAATGTATATATATATATATATATATATATATATATATATATATAACCTATATATATAAGGTATAAATAATGAGTTTTCTTACCTTGGTTCACATCCCTCTCCTGTTGATATTGGCACTTTTGTGTATATGGTTAGCACATTTCATGATGAACGCTTACGGCTTGTAAAAGCCCGCCCAACCCGTACACTCAACTGTGGAAAACATGCTGCTTCAAATACTTCCTGAAATTTGGTAAGACACACACACACACACACACACATGCGCATGCACGCGCGCGCACACGAATACGACCATACTTTTCTGTATTGTTTCCTTGTATGTATTTTCTGTTGCCCGTGTGTGGCATTTGCCTTTGTCTCGAAAAATATGACAGAGATGTGTGTGGGTATTTATCAGATTGCATTAATAATTGTGACAAAGTAAAGATCAAATCAAATACAAATAATTCCCTGGAAACAATTGGTGTAATTACCTCTGGGAATTAATAACCTGCAGCAAAATAGTGATGCATATACACACATAGAGGAAGCAAGGGATCATTAATGTTTAATAATGTACATCAAAATGTGGATACTGTGAATAAATGTCTGCTTCAGTATTAAACATTCCAACTCCCAGAGGGCAGCTATATGATGCTTTATCATCCGTGAATGGTTAACTTTGTTCTGCAAATGTCAGAAACAAAATGGCCAAGTATGTAAAACACACAAGGAATTCATGTAGCAACTATCTTGCAAGGCAACGGTCGTGTCCGAGTCGTAGCAGGTGAGGTAGACGTACTGCGCTTCTTGGTTCCTGTCCTGATCTAATAGACACAAAAAAAAAATACTATATATGCAAGAAAATTTGAAATTAGAGTAGACATTAAAAACATTGCGAATAAAATATTTGAGGACATTTATGTCAGCATTATATAATAGGCATAAAAGCCCAACTGATATGGATTCTTCTTGTGATTTTTGATCCACAGGTTTCACATAAATATCAGGGTTCATTTTATCGATCAACGACCAACTCGATTCAAATGCGATTTCAAACAGGCGAAATAGTGGTATTATAATTAATATAATGGCAATGTGAGACTGGCTCTTCTTGCATAACAGGATCACTGTTGAACAATCAAGAATGTCACATAGTTGCTCCTTTAAGGTGTTATTTATCAGGGAAGACCTTTTATGGAATGTCTGATTTCATTTGCTTGGGTTGATGATTCCGACACTGCCCAGACAAGCTTGACAGGTCTTGATAGTAATCTTTGATGGAAATATGTATGTTGCCACTGGATCTGCATTACTTGCATTGAAAAGAGGCAAGAAAAATGTCTCTGCAATTCGGAGGAGCACAAATGACTATGAAAACTGAAATAAATTCCCTATTTGGATTCAATAGATGAATATGATACACATACATAGGCCCAAAAAATTGTTGTTTGTTTATATTTTCCCTGCGACTGGATGGTGACCAGTCCATTATTTGGGTTTAGGTGCAATCTCGGGTTTGTTAGAACCATACAAAATGGTAGCAGACTAATTAGCCTTAATTTCCCCACTAAAGTGTCTATCTTCCTAGATTGCATCTGTATAATGAAAAAATAACCCGAACAATGCGCTGTCCCTGGAGAGCTTGCAAGCACTGGAAATCCCAATTCATTAAGTAATGATCAAATAAAAGAAAAATATCAAAGAAGGGGAAAAAAAACGTGGTATCTTGGCAGGAAAGTCCCCATACCCCATACAAATTTAACATAGATCTGTCTTTTGAATTAATAAAGTGTTGTGCATTCTATTTTTCCAACATGGCCGCCATGTAATCGATGACTCCCACTCCCTCTACTCTTTTCTTTAAATGCTCTTCTGTTCTGCTGTGAATTCACAAATGTCTTTTGTTTATTAGTGGGGATCAGAGGCACCTTTGTGACGGCAATGTTGTTTGTGTGTGTGTGCGTGTGTGTGTCTGTGTCCTTATTGTTGTGTTGTTAACCAGTGTAACCAGAGCCTTCCGCTCACTGGAGCCTTTAAGACGAGAACAAAGAAGAAGAAGCTTGAAGATTGTGTGTCAAACATGCATTGATTATTCGAACAAACAAAGTGTTTAATCCACGTGAAACAAGACACGATGATGACTACTGTATATGCATTTTTGTGGGGCGATTCATGACTTGGAATGAGGAAGTGTATATTACCTGTGAAACAACAAGACATTCAGTAGTTATGAGGTACAGTACTATAAAGCGTTTGCTCTTGTTCTATTTATTGTATTGTTTGTAAAGTTCTTTGTTACAGCTCTAGCTGTTATGAAATGCGCCATATAAATAAAATTGTATTGGAATGTAATGGAATGTGGCTTTGAGGGATATTTGACAGAGCTAGAAGTCCTTGTGACCAAGGATGTCTCCGGGCCAGACGACCTGGTCCTTGAAGTGATTAACCATAGATGGAGAAGATCAGAACCTACGTTTTTGATTAGACTTATCTGACGGGACAACACTATATACTCTATGTGAACACTATATATGTGAGGGTTGTATCTTAGACAGCGCCCTTTTCTCACTTCGCACCCATTGGTGTGAGTGTTTGCGAGGTAAGAAAAGAAGACCAGATCCGACCTTGTCTGATTCCTGTCTTTCAGAGATTGAAAGAAATGGACGAGCAAATTCAATCAACTTGATTGAGGCTTGATTTACATTGGATTCTTTCTTGAAAGATTAAAACGAACACGCATTGGAAAATGGTTGTTGTTTGTGAACTAATAATTGAGCTTACATTCCAAGTGAGTGACCTGCTGACATTTTCCAACACTCCCTAAAACATGAAGTTTTCCGTGAAATTCAACACCTGCAAAATAATTGATATCTCAGCCCCTGTAGCAGATGATATAAAGAATTTGAGATCTTGGATATGTGGCTTTCACACAGTTTCTTATTATTTACTGTTTCAATCAAAATTGTAAAAAATAAAGTGTCAGTGCAAGAGAAGCACTATTTTTAATTTATTCACTGCCATTGAAGAATTTGTCTTTTCACAATCGAGCCATTCAATCCCAGGAATTTATTTATATATATTTTTTTCAAACGGAAGGGGAAAATAAGGTCTGAAAATGTCTGGCAGCGAATGAGTTAATTTAAAAAAAAAAAATCGAGTGGTGATTACTATCTTCTATTCTGTACAAAGCCCTCAATATCGTCATTGTCTACAAACATATATCTTAACCTTATATCACGTTCAACTGGTTCCTCTACTTCAAAGTCAACAAGTGCATTGACTATATCATTACCTTTATTTCAGAGCTCCTGCGATCATCTGCCTTCACCATCACTGCTCGAAAAAATTCCGGGACATCTGAGGACTCACGACACCTTCACGTATGCTTTCTGATGTATTTCATTGGCTAAGAGACCGAGAATTGGTTAAAAAAAGAAAATGACGTATACGCTCTCCCGGCTGTAAAAGTAGAAAGATGCAAAGCACTCCCAGCTCTAGTGGTAGAAATGCGGTTATGCGCTCCTGGCCTAAATGGGTTAAAGCAAATGAGAGGAGCCGCTTTGATTGGTGGCGAATCAAGTAGGCTGTGTTCACACTCACATTGGCGCAAAACCCCCTTTTTCAATGCACCGCCCTGTGCTTGCTTGCATGTGCCGGCGAAAACACCAACACTTAATCTAGTCTGCCCCTGCATAGATTTAGACCATGCTTTATGTCAGACATTCACTGGTTTACCAAAATAGAGCCCAAGATTTGTGATATGCGCAGTAAAAACACAATAGCAGTACTAAGAAAAAAAAAATCCTACGTTGCTCATCTCCCTGTATAAAAAAATATATATAAACGCTATTTTTTTAAATGTATAAGGAAAGGGGGGTATGCAATGTACATAAGAACAATTTTAAAACAATAACAATTCAAAAAACAAAAAGGAAAATGGATTTGAGTTCAGCAGCATTAATAGTCTAGTTAATAATAAAGAAATGTGCAAAGATGCAGGCATTCGACCAACATGATTTTGACTGTCTTGCTTGTCGGACTCTTCCACTCAAGGCTCCGGCATTTTCTAAGTTCGGGCACTTAGGAATAGCCACATTTCAAATTTGGGTTTGGTGAAACTTGTTCGAACCCGTTACACCGCATGCTATTAAAAAACAAAAAATCAACATTTCATTTACATGAGTAACCACTACACACAATGTTATGACAAATATGGAGCTTTTATTGTTCGTTTTTAAAGTTACAAAGTAAACATAGCTATGCTTGTGAATATGGAAATCTTCCACTCAACCCACCATCACCTTCATCTTTTCATACTTCAACGTAGAAAAACAAAAGCCCTCACACCATGAAGTCCGAGTGAGGGCATTCTCGTTATCCTTCTTGTCGCTCTGTCAAGTTCACAGGAGCATATCTTGAAATTTGTTACTGAGAGAGTCAAGCCCAGTACCCATGTTGCTGCTACCATCGTGGCGACCCCCAAGATCCTTTTTGGTGCACTTTTAAGTTCATTTTAGAGTACTTTTAAAGAAAAACCAGAGTGACTTTACTGTAGTATTTCTTTTGACTCAAAAGTCATACGTAGACATATTTCAAGTAGAATGTGGAGTATGCATATCTTGTATTCCAGCACGTAATTGTGTCATGCCAAGCAGAGGGAAATGCACACAATGGCTGTAAAAAATATAATAAAATAAAAACATTGTTAATAATGGGATGCTACAAAAATTGAATAGTGAAAAAATAAAATAAAAAGTCAAGCTTATGTTAACAACATTTTATAGTTAAAAAAAGAAAAAAAAGTGGGGAGGGGGGGAATATACAGACATAGATGACCACAATGTATTGCACTGTCATATTGTGGATGTTTTTTTTCATGCATTGCAATCAGCAAATGGAAGAAAGCACAATTCGAGCATTATCAATGCTCAACTTGCTCTACGACAAGTTGGTAATTACAGTCTCATCATCCCTTTGATAATGTCATATATTCATCGCAATTGAAGACATAGACACCATCTTGGCCCATTCTGAGATCGTAACTAATGCTCTAAATTCAGAGACAACGCCTATTCCAGAACAAAAATGATTTTATATGAACAAATAACTACAAATTAATTAGTGCCTTACTCTAAGAACAGTTTGACACAAATAATAAAAAAAAAATTTTCAGAGCCTCTAAACTTGAGTGGACTTGGAAAGAGAGTGACAGATTAGAGTGGAGCAGAATAAGTTACAGAAAAGGTGCGAATAAGGCTTTGGTTGGAGCGCAGCCAACTTGTAGAGAAAGTGTGTGTGTGGGGGGGGAGTGCCTATCGGAGCTAGTTCAGGCACATATGCTGAGGGCTAAACCCACACTTTGGATAATATGTTGATAAATGTGTGCTATATATGTTTAATTATTGAAGAGCCTCTTAAAATAAACAACAACAATACCAATGTACTGCAGGGGCGGAGCCAGAACGTGGCTAATGGGTGGGCCTGAAAAAATCAGGGTGGGCCTCAATATTTCTCTCACTGAGCACAATCCTCCTATCTCGGCACAAATATATTCAAATAAAATGATGAACTGAATAACATGAAGTTCAGATCTTCCTTAGACAACCACAATTGTGCCATTCTTAATATTAAATAAAATAAAAAACACTACTTCAAAAATAATGTAATAATTTATAAAAAATGTAAGAGTATATATTTTTTTCATGAATCCCATTGGGTGGGCAGTCTGTCAATCTGGGTGGGCCTGTGCCCAGGCCCACCCATGGCTCCGCCCCTGGTGTACTGACTTGTTTAAAATGAAATCTCATTTTGATTTGTTTTTTTTTTCACTCTACGGGAAATCCAGTATTATCCATGAACGATGCTAGTTTACCATGAAGAAAGTGCTTTGTATTTTCAATGAAACCTAACATAGTGTCACTAAACAATGAAAAGCATATATTTCCAATTAAAAAGCAAAAAAATGTCATCAAAAATTGAATCATGAACTTTAAACAAAACTTGGAGATGGATGCTTTTCATTGGATGGAAACAATTTGTTCAACAAGCTCCTGAGCCATGACTTAAAAGGAGATTGTGTAGAATTTAGTGCTGTCTAGTGGTAAACTAATAGAATGCAATGACCTAAATTCAAAGTGCGTACGTACTAGACCAATGATTATATAAAAAAAAAGATACGTTGATGTGATATGACATATTTTTTTGCATATTGATGAGGAACTAATAGTACATTTTTAAAATGAATGATCATTGAAAAATCAAAACATTCTACACACTGTCCCTTTAATATTGATGGTTGCTACATTATAAAACTCAGATTTGGTAGGGAGACACCAAGTGTTGACCCTGTATCATGGTGGATGAAGGAAGAACAAGGAACACACAATACAAGATAGGAGGAAGTTGTAAAGGTCAAAAGCATTAAACGTAGACAATGGGCCCATTTACAACCATCTACATAAACTTAAGATGATGGGAAATTGTGTTAGATCAAAAGTGTACTCAATTTGAATGGTACCAGAAATGTTATGACCTTATCTTATCCTCTGTGTGTCTTCTCCTTAGCCTACAAAAGGTCAGGTAGGTGGCTGTAGACTGAGTCCAACAGCGTTTGGCTGGCCTCCTGACTTTTGACTCCGGCAATCTCAAAAAGCTGATCCAACTTGTCCTCGGCAGCGGGGATCTCCTCGATGACGTGCAACTCCTCGGGGTTCAGGATGTGCAGCATGTCGTCAAAGATGGGTTGGAGGTCGCACGGGTCAAGGCGGACTTGCCGAAGCACTGTGTCTTTCTTCTCTGCGGTGATGACAGAGAAAAGGAAAAAAAATCTAACATTGACTTCTCACTCTATATTACTTGCACCGCTAATAAAGAAACAACTGGATTTACACGCACATTTTCCGGCTTCTGAGATAGTATCAGAGGCATAACGCCGCCTCTTTGTGAGGGGATATCAGGAAGTTGGCACCCAGGGTGTGACGTTTAACACGAGTCTCACTCATGTCTCCACCCCACACCAGATGAGTGTCAGATTTACAAACTATCTGATTGTAGGAATGTTTTATCTCCAATACTTACATCTGAGAAGCTCACTTGAATAAGTGCCGCCACTAGTGATGTGCTAATTTCGCAGAAACTGTGTGAAAGATGCTTAATTTTCACAGAGAGAACCAATTAACAGTTTTACAATTACTTAACAATTTAATGCCGTCTTAAGTAGAACCATCAAATTGACTGGGGCGCCGTAGTTAAAGGAATAATGACTCGTTAAGTATTTTTATATTGTTTAATACCATAAAATTTCACAATGGTAATGAAATATATACAGAATTAGGAAAAGTCAAGAGGCCAGGAGCATCTTCTATCTATATATGCAGAGTGGTAACACATCAAAGTTTGAAAACAGTCAAAATGACAGCTCTCCTAGTGTTAAATTTCCAGTGATACTGTACTCCAAACATTTGAATACTATACACCATGTATTGCCTTAACAAGTCTTTTTTTAACTCAATAATTAATCGCACAATTTCTCATAATTAATCGTGATTAATCACATTTTTCTACTTCTACTATTTTTCACAAGGCTTGTAACAAATATTTAGCTGAGTAAAATCTTTGAATAATGTAAAACCATTAAATCGAATGTATATTACTTTGAAAGAGTGTTCTAATTGCTAAAATACAACTGCGGTACAAAACCATCAAATATGACTCAGCTCTACAAAACCAGGGGAATGTTAATCATGCACCTTATTGGCATGTGAAGTCATAGTGGGGATGTAATTTTAAGGTTATATTGTACTTTATCTCCAACCCTTGTTTATTATTTTTCCCCAGTTCCTAATCATAACACCCAGAAAATAAAAGGCAAAGTGAAACAATATTGTTAAGACAAGAATTGAGCAGTTAGTTGAGTACAATACTAATGGCAACCACAAGAGGGCAATAATAATCAATTTATTTTCTATAAACCGTGTCCTAATTTAGGGTCACAGTCAGGTAAACTGCAGTCAATCCTATCTGAATTTGGGCGAGAAGTACACTTAACGAGTCACTTTCTAACCTATGACCAATTTAGAGTCTTGAAATAGCATTATGCTGATTGTTTTTTCTTTCTGTATATCACAAACAAAAAACAGAAACAAATGCATGTTTTTGGAATGACGGAGTTGAGGGCACTCATAATACTCTTAGTCATGTTTTGATCAGAGTTCATCGAGATTGCCATGCATGAGTGAGTCTCTAGAGGCGTTTGACGATTGAGCCTGTTGATATTTACAAGATGTAAAGGCTACCACTAAAATATCAGTCTAGAGTGAAGAATGATTATCTTCTCTGGGTATCCGTTAGTGAAAAGAGAGCTAAATACGATAAAATAATTGAGGATGTGAGCAAATTAATATTTGGGATTATACCCAATCAAAGTATGTATTTGAAATTATTTTTTTTAAATGATGTTTACATTTTGCAGAGGGCAAATACTGCGAGTTTGGAGATTCAAAATGGTGACTTTTGTCACACATACTAATAATTGGGATGAAATTAGCAGCTAGACCAAGGGTGGGAAAACCTTTGTGCTGAGGGCCACATTTGATTCATTTGAAGTCATAAATACTATCATTATAATTAACAAAATATCTAATTAAAAACAATATGCTTAGAGGGGAAGTCAACTAAAACATTTTTTTCAAGTTTATGTTCTATGCAAGGCCACTAGTTGAAACAAGGCTTTCTGATAAATATTGATTGTGTGGAATCTGAGTTAAGCAGCAAAATCCACTCGTTTTTTTTCGCCATCTCCGGGGGCGGCCATTTTGTCAATTCTGTCGACTGAAAATTACATCACAACTACCCAGGGCTCAGGTAACAACCAATCAGGGCTCAGCTTTAGAAAACAGGCGAGCTGTTTACAGACCACTCACCTTTAGTGATGAACGAGCCGTTCCTACTAAGAGCCGAGTCTTTGCTGGAAGTGGAATCGCAACGGAGCAGCGGCTCTGACTCATCGTGGAAGAAGCCTTTGGTACGCTCCACTGGCGACTGCTCCACACCTGCAGCACTGCCGCCACTGCCACCACTGCTGCTGGGAGACTCTGGAGGCTTGTGAATGGGACTGAGGCTTTGGCTTACATTCACAGACGTCATCAGCTGGTTTATGTCAAACTGGGGAAAGACAGATAACACAACATGAGTAAGGTGAACAATGTTTTGGAATGGAGTTTGTATATGTTGCCATGATGTTTACTAGGGCAAATTAGCAACATAATTTGATTATATTGACCTTCAGCTCGGGAACTGTCACCGTTCACATTGCCATTGTTTTCAATTATAATGTAGGTACGATATTTATATAACTATTTCAGAAGTCAACCCAAAAATGTTCTTTCCAATAATATGTTCTATGCGCCTTCACTAGTTGAAACACGGCATTCTGGTTAATATTGCGTTTGTAGAATATGAATTAAGCAGTAAAATCCACCTGCTTTAGCCATCTCAGGGGCGGCCATTTTGTCACTCTCTGTTGACTGATAATGACATCACAGTTGCAACAACCAATCAGGGCTCACCTGATTTCTGAAGCTGAGTCATGATTGGTCCTTAACTGAGAACTGAGCATCTGTTATGTCATTTTCAGTCGACAGAAATTACAAAATGGCTGCCCCCTGAGAAGGCTAAAAACAGGTGGGGTTTACTGCTTAATTTATATTCCACTAACGCAGTTATAGAAATAGTTAGAAAAAAAATCTCATGGAATTTAATATGAACATCCTTTGATTTGAGTTGTGACTGCCATGTTTCTTTTATTATCTCCATGTACTGTACTGTCCTTATTGTCCTCTGTATATTGTCCTTCTATCTGTCCTCTGTCTCTCTGGAGCTGTAATGAACATTCATTTCCAACCAGCAAGGACTGGTTTGGAGATGAGCTCATGAGAGAAAGTCTTGTTTTTCCCAGCCTGGACGGTAGCGGAAGAAATGTAAGCACTGCTCAAATTTTCTTGTGTTCTCCTCCATTCATTGATGACAGAGTCCCTGTGGTGCACAGCTTTGACAGAACAACCACTCACTATCACACAAGAGCATCTACTGTATGTAGAACTGTAGAACACACAAAACACAATAACCAGTCAACACAGAAGCAGAGGAAAGTGGAACATTTAGGAAAGCAGGAAGCAGCAAGTTAGTGCAGTCTGACTAACACAATCGAATATTTTGTGGTACATATATTAAACTCTGCTGGAAATCACCCAGAAAACTCCCCACTGTAGATCTAAAAAACCTGTTCATAAAATCAAATGTAAGATTTGCAGCTGCAGTAAATTGTGATTGAAAGCAGCTTTTTTCTGACTTTATCCACCAAAGCACTGACGGTGTTATGAATGGGCAGCGTTGGCCCCAATTGAATCGATGCAAGGAAGCAAAGCAGGAGTGCTCTTGAAAAGGATTTGATTTCAAGAATTACAAAAGGCAATCAATTCACTGCAGGATAATCAAAACTAAATTAAAGAGTGTCCAAACAAACCCGAGTCGAAAAAACAAACAAACAAACACACACACACACTACAACATGAGGACGTGACAAATGACAGGAAATACAAACAGGAGCAAGATCGTTCAATGTTAGAAAGGAAGCAGCGAATTAAATACAAATAGACGAAATGACGAGAGACACCTGGACAAGACACGAATGGCTAAGGGAGGTGATTGGTAGGCACAAGGGACTGACTGACGAGAACAGGTGGTCACAAAAACCTAACAAGACACAAGACATGAGAAGGAATACAAGGAAAACATGATAAAACAAATCAAAACCACATCACAACACAAATCATGACAGTTGGAAAATAAGTACACCATTGTTCACAGTTTCACTTTTGATACGCAACAAGATACAGAAAAGATCAACTGTATTTTTTTTTCATAGCGAGAACTAGACATTCTAGTTCTACCACTAGGTAACTTTGAATACATTTTTGATGAGCTGAGAATTTCTGAGGGAAAACCTGTACAAACCCATCGGGCCATAAACGTTTTTATCAACATCTTTTTCAGCTGTCAGAAGGTGAAAGCATACAACCTCAAGTCTTGTGCAAAGCACAGTCTAACTGTGCACATGTGCGGGGCTTTCTTTCATTTGGTATTTTCCGAGATTTTACATTAACATTAATCCATTAATAGCAGGGCAGTCAAAGTGCACCAATGATTGACACTGGAAGCAGAAATAGACTCGCTGAGATTCGTGCTTGACATTGGCGTGTGCAAAAATGCGTTTATATAGATGACCTGCAAGATCTCCCCTTGCGGATGATGAAGCCGGCACATGTGATGTGGGTAATTGGCAACAGACAAAAATGGTACAATTGATAATGTGCCTAAAAATCTTAGTTGTTTGTTTTATATAGAAATTAGCGCTATGCTGAGAAGGCAGTGGTGGAAAATCATCCACTGATTATTAAGCAGTGATGAAAGATGAAATGATCTGCACTGGCAGACAGAAAGTCTATGACCGCAGAACAATACCGTTAACTGTTAGGCTTTGACCTTGAATCATGTAAAGGATAAAGAACTGAATGTAGCCATGGTTGGGTTTTCATGTGAATATTGCACCAGGCTGAGACAAGAATGTCAAATGAGCAATGGCCAGTGGACCATACTGTTCCGGAGAGGAGCTGTGCAGATGAGTGCCACCAATCATTGATGGACCACTGCTCATTGGCTAAGCTTCTGCCTCCCATTCCAGCGCCACTCAGATGACAAAGGCCAAGCATCGGTTACTTTTAATGACTGCTTTCATGGTACTGCAGAACAACTTGCGTTCATTTTGCTGGTGAAGATGGATTTTGGGATTTTTGAAAAGTAGGCCTTCATTGGACAACCTACTGTATTGTATGTGCATTCAAAGTCAAAAAAATTGTAAACGTAGGCTTTAATGTGTCAAACTTGCACTAGCAGCAACATAACTCAATAGTTCTACACACACACACACACACGCATACTGTTGTTCTGTTGTTTTACAAAGATCATTCACATTGCGCAATCCCACACAGTGATGTGCGCCAGGGCCAACTTGTTTCAAATCAGTGGTAGTAAAAATTGAAAACGTTTCACTGATAAAAATTAGGGCACGACCGATTAATCAGCTAGCCGAATTTCAAATCGGCCATTTTTTTTTTTTTTTTGCCAAATTTTGCAGATTTTTTTTTTTCTGCATACCGCAACAAAAAAAACAAAACAAATTGGTCTCCCTGTTCATTCTCCAATCTTTCTCTCCTACCTGTGGGTTGTCCTCCATGACCAGTCTGATCTTCTCCACCACGTCGATGCGGCGCTGTCGGTGCAAGGCGTTGATCAGCTTAGCCAGATTGGCGTCACTGTCCCGAATGGTCCAGTGCTGCAGCGCAGCATATGCCCGCTCGTGATCTGACGAGTAGCCACTGGATAAGGCTGCCACTTCCCGCTCGGTGGCGTTGGCCAGCGACTGATAAATGTTAATCCACTGGGAGCCCACCTGAGCTGCAACCAGTTTTAGAATGTCCACTCCTAAGAGAAGGGTAAACAAATGGATTTGTTGTCTTTCTGTACACATGCGATATATGAAGAAAAGGGGCGGACTGCTGAATTTCATAATTCTAGACTGCAGACAAGAAGTTCCAATGTGTTTTTTCTAATAAAGACGAGCACTGAAACAAGTCTCTAATCTAAGTCATGTTTGAAATTGTCTATTCCCTGCTCACAGCCCTGAGGCTGTTGGGATAAGAGGATAAACCTGACAGCCATAAAGTGTTTCACAGAATAGCAAAAATATTCAAAAATAGTCTCTTACTACAAATATACCGTAACACTTTTCCCCGTTCGTATTAAGGTTAATCATCGTCAAGGTCGTATTTTGTGCCCACACCCAACAGTACTATGTAAGTCGGTACAATTACAATAAAATGATCAGAGGGGCGGAGTCCTGATATGCGAGTAATTGATGCTTACCCAAAAATGATTGTAATTATCTATAGCTGTAAAAAGATGGCACCAAAGCACTTTTTTTCTATTAGACAAGACTACCGCAGACTAAATAAAACTCCTTTTTGGGTGAATAACAGAGGATAGCCCCGCCCCTCAAAAAGAATCTGTATACATACACATACATAGCCTACAATTATACCGTATACACATTTTTATTATTTATTTTGTTTTTACCTAATCTACAAATCAACCAGCCCATCTTTCCGTTCAAAACAATCAAATGCACTGCCCATGCTCTAATTAGATTATGATTTTGCAGGGCATCTAAATATGATGGGCGTGTGGATGTTGACTCCATATAAATCAAACGTTAATATTTGTAATTCATTGTCCACAAATCAATGACACACATACAGTATGTAAATAAAATTGCGTTCACTAAAGATACTAAATGAATATTTAATTCAACAATTAGTAAAAATAAAATTGAGGTGGAAGTCCTCTTATCGCCAAGCAAAGTACTGTATGCCTTGCCTGTCTTAATGACGTTTTCATACGTCTTCAGGTACAATTTTCTAACGTCGGATTGTACATACGTAAGTGAAAATCAGATGTTATCCAACACACGGCCCATTCACATAAGATTTAAAGTGGGGTTTTAAAGTTAAGTCAGAAGGGGAAATAGTAGTGCATTCAAAGCAATGCATTCACTTGTGCAGCAATTTGCTCCCATGCCACTTCTCTGTCCATCGCTGCTGTTGAGAAAATCACAGATTCCTTAATAGCATTTATCATAAATATGCCCTGTCCGATAGCAGTCCACAAAGGGGTGAAGAATATCCAAGATCCACTTCAATGTCGTTTTCCCATTAGCATTGATTCAAAAATTTACATTTAAATCGTTCTCCCTGGTGATTCTAATAAATGTTTTCGACAGTCACTGAGTCACATGGGCTCACACGTGTTACCCTCTGTGACCAGTAAAACAGGTCATTGAGTTTAAGCACAGCAGCTAAAAAAATACTGTACATTGCAGTCTGTGCTCAGCATGAAAGACAAATGGAACTGTCTTCACTGGCCTGGCATGCTGTAAGGAATTTGCTGAAGGAGACTGTCAATCACCAATGCATGTTAACATTTTAATCATAAATAGCATCTAGACCACAGCCAGAGTTTGGAGTAGTAGTTTTCAAATTCTGATGCAATGCACCCAAAAATGTCTCCATAAACAAAAAAATATATATAATCAATTAGTAACACCACACTCGCTTATACATATCCAAATTAAGACACAACAATTCATGTCTTGAATAACTGGTTCAATCTTTCAATAAATGACATTTGCTACACAGTTGAGTTCTTTGTCTTCTTTGATCAATTGAGTTGGCTGATCCTTTTGACTTCTGCTGGCATCATACTGTATTGACAGCAAAGCCTCCACGCACAATGAATTATTCATCCACTTTGATAAGCATCAGGTTGATCCCTGATTGATGTCCACAGTGGCAAACACGCTAAATGCACAAATCCAGGATGATTTTGAGAGATTAAATGGATAAGCCACCACTGAGGCAAATATGTCGCACGCACACACGCCGACACAAACACACCCAAAAAATGAGTATGAATTCATATAAATCCAGAGGCCAATACAACGACACATGTGAGGTATGCACATATATGCACAGTGACTTGATGCAAGTCACTTATAATACATGCTTGAACATTGCTGCTGTTACACTTTTTATACCCTCAATTCGAAAACCGAGCATCTCATCAACCAAACTTTTTGACCTCGTTTTCGGATCCAGCCAGACACACGCGCGTAAAAACACAAACATATTATCATCACTCAGGCTCAAGATTAATAAACTCGAGTGGAGCGTGGACCCACAGGACCTCGCGTGCCAGCCTTGTGGGTCAAAAGCCTGCCGCCTCGTTGGCAATAACAGACAGTGACAGCAGAGAAATCCCCTTGCTCTGTATGCCTCACTGTCCCTGTTAGCTGGACACACTTGGGTGGCCTATAAAAGTCTCGTGATGAGTCAGGGTGCCAGCCAGCAGATGTGTTTATGTCTTTGCATGAGGAAGTAGCAAGGCTGAGCGTGTGTGTTTATGCATTTGCGTGTACAGCAATGTCGACTAATATTTTCTCAACCCCTGTCACGATCTTTAACTGTGCTGCTAATGTGCCTTTTATGCAAAAATGAACATTTCTGGGCAAAAATAAGATGCCCAGAGGGGACTCTCTATCAATTTGAATGGCTAACAGCACATATTGAGACATTTTTTTTCTTAACATTTGTTGTGATGACAAGCAACACTCGAGTCCAAGGCCGAGCTGACAAATTCATTGTGTGTGGACAATGAGTCATCTTCTTTGTGGTGTAAACCCATTCCACTCGTGACATGATTTGCTTTCTTAGGAAAGCCCATTAAAATTGCACTGTGCATCACTTTTTAAATCCTATAGCAGATGAAACCTCCCTGACGTTTCCTGTAGCTAAATACCCGTGAGATGTAGAACCAAGGTTAATATACTGTGGTTCAGAGAAACTAAAAATTTGATTAAAAAAAAAAACAATTTTCGGTAATGAAATAAAATGAAAATGGCACCAAAAAAAACTACATTGTACGTTTATAAAACTAACTAATACTATCAATAATTATATACCAATATTTAAGAAGGAAGGTCAAACTGTTGTTTGTAGATTAGTTTAAAACTATTAGACAATGCTAACATTTGTGATTTTTTTTTATCTTAAACTTAATAAATACTCCATATATACATATATATATATATATATATATATATATATATATATATATATATATATGTACATATACATGGCGGCACGGTGTTCGACTGGTTAGCACGTCCGCCTCACAGCTCAGAGGTCGTGGGTTCGATCTCGGCTCCGGCCTCCCTGTGTGGAGTTTGCATGTTCTCCCCGTGCCTGCCTGCGTGGGTTTTCCCCGGGTACTCCGGTTTCCTCCCACATTCCAAAAACATGCATGGTAAGTTGATTGGACTCTCTCTCTCTCTCTCTATATATATATATATATATATATATGTATATATATATATATATATATATATATATATATATATATATATATATATATATATATATATATATATATACACATATACATATATATGTATATATATACTCCTTATATATATGTATATATATACTCCTTATATATACTGTATATATATCCATCCATCCATTATCAATACCGCTTATCATCACAAGGGTCGCAGGGCGTGCTGGAGCCTATCCCAGCTGTCTTCGGGCAGTAGGCGGGGGACACCCTGAATTGGTTGCCAGCCAATCGCAGGGCACACAGAGACAAACATCCGCACTCACAATAACTTCTAGGGGCAATTTAGAGAGTCCAATCAACTTACCATGCCATTTCGGAATGTGGGAGGAAACCGGAGTACCCGGAGGAAACCCACGCAGGCACGGGTAGAACATGCAAACTCCACACAGGGAGGCCGGAGCCGGGATCGAACCCACAACCTCTGAACTGTGAGGCGGACGTGCTAACCAGATTATATATATATATACTCCACATATATATATATATATATATATATAATATGTATAAATACTCCACATATATACTGTATATATATATATATATATATATATATATATATATATATATATATATATACGCTTAATATAAAACTGATCTTCTCCACTGATCTCGTATCCTTCTGCAGTGGTCTAAAAAAGCCACTGTCCACTTGTGTTGTGAGATTACTAATTGCTCTTTTAATCAGGCTTTTCAACTACTTCGTGTGCAGTTAAAAAAAGCACTTTGTATTGTTTCACAGGTATTGTTCAATGACTTACAAAATTGGTGTATGTAGTTGGTTCGGAAACAAATCTGGATCGGCAAAAATCGCGATAGGCAGGTCAGGCTTTTTAAAGATCGGTGATCGGCCAGAAAATCTGGATTGTATTTGCCCAAATTCAGTTTTAGAGCCCAGAGACATGAAACACATTAGTAGTCTCATTTACGATGTGTTGCATGATGTGTAACAGAGAGCTGCGTACGTCAGCACCTTTAAATGCTTTGAATTTTACATTGAATACATCACATACTCAAATGTATACCAACTGGAGAACACTTAACTTTTATTTTAATTTGTGAAATGTGTACGTGGGTGACCCTTCCCTTGAAATAATGATCTTAACCATCAAACACAGGCAGATCTAAGAACAGGCTACCTAGGCCCACCCTGGTACTGCAGCACACAGTAGATTCTAACATGCGACTCCCCACTGGGCCAGAATGTGGAACTTGGCATTATTAACGGAGTGGGTATTTAACAAGGGAGGATAGTGGGCAGGTTCAATGTTGTTTTTCTTCATGTTTTTCGCAACATTCTCCAACTTGCTTCGGAAATACATGTTGCTAATTACATTACTTCACACGGAGCGCAGACTACTACTTGTGAGGTTCTTTTCTAGTATCACAATGTTGTTTTTTCCATGGCCCTTCTTTTCCAAACGCGCCTAGATTACATCACAGACATGAATTTTATAATAGCTACATGCTAGCTGGACAACAAAAAATATAGTCAAGTTAAAACTGTTACTTTGGTAAATGAATATAATTACATGTACTAGATTTTTTCTTCTCAAGTGGTTAGCATGTCCGCCTCTATTCCAAGGTTCTGAGTTTAAATATTGGTGGCGGCATTCCTGCGTGGCCCTATATTGTCCATAGATATGACTGTGATTATGAATAGATATCAGTGATGTGCAATTGGCGGCCACTCTGAACAGCCCCTCGATTAATTTAAAAAAATAAAAAAAATTGTGAATTGTTTTGAGGGGCGGGTGTTATAAATTATTACAGTGGACCCAGGATACTCACACCTCAGCACCTGCGGATTCACCTATTCGCAGATTATTTTATTTTATTTGGAGAGGGGGTTCAATTTTTGGGGGTGGGAACCAAACCCTCTTTTTTGTGGAAAAATGCATATTTGAGGTTTATATTTTCTAGGGATATCCAGGAATCAGTGGTGGCCACCAAAAATGAACACCAAATGAATATTTCCAGATTTGAGTCACATCCCACACATAAACACGTGCACACAGATTTGGACAGATTTAAAAATAATACAATACTGTGTAAAAAGTTTAGTTAACATTACATTTGAAGTGTTATTTCCATCAGTTTTTTTAATACGGTACACAAACACAGGAAGTGAGTTTGTCTTTAGGACTTTTATAGACGTTATATCAGTCACGCTACGCTGTCTTAGTTATCCACATTTTTATTAAAATTCTGAATCCAGTCCACAATGGGATAATGATTTGGGTTTCCATTGAGTGCTCTTTGGTTAACAATACTAACAATGTAGTACAATTGTCAGTGTACACATTTTATATAGTTGACATTTTGTGTATGTGTGCAATTAAAAATTGTCATTATATCAATACAAATGTGACTTTAGGGGAGTAGCTATTTACTCACTGGTTGTCTCTCAATAAATGACAAGCTCAGTACATGGGAGATCTTTCACCTTTCCTTTTCTTTCTCGGTTTATTGTCTAATTGTTTTAACTACTCTAGTAAACAGGCATTACAATCTTCAAGGGGAGCCAACCATGCACCTTGAAAGGATTAAAAAGCTGTTTTATTTATTGTTCCAGAAGGTACACGGCAGTGTAAAATGTGTGTTGTGTTGTTATTCAAGTGCATACGTATCGTCATTTAAATACATACACATGGGCACCAGATTAGTCATCCCATCAGAAAAACACCCATGCACACAATGTACGAAAACTGAAAATCACCCTTTAAAGCATTTTTGTCTTAATTGGGAGGAGGTTAAACAATACTTCATTAGTTCTCTGTGAGTTTACCACTGTCGGGAATCACTTTCACTTAACATATAAGGTGTGTCAGAAATGTTCCGGGACTTGTGCCATCAGGATGGCTGTGGCAACAGGGCTGCGGAGGATCCATGAAGAATTCTTTCCTAGAGGGCATGACGGCATGGCAGAAAAGTTGGCAAAGTGCTTTAGACTTCTGGGGATTACTTGAAAGTACAAAACTTGTAGTGTTTCATGTACAGTGGATTTTCCCTGAACGCTGTTATGTTGACTCAAAAACTGAATATAATAACCAATGAGGAGGTGACACCACGAATGAGTCACCTGCCTGACCGTCAGCCAAGAGTAGACCTGGTTAGCTTAGGAGCTAGCTGGTGGCTAGCGCTTCTCATCCATGGCCCGGTGGGATATATTACAGCACTGTTTCGCAATGTTTATTGAGCCAAGGCTCATATTTCACATCTGAAAAAATGTCACGGCTCACCACTTAACAAAACGATTTCAAAAAGTGGTTATACAGGGTCATTATGTACGTTCTGTCATCTAGTGTAAGAACATTTTATTGTTTTGCCTGTTACTATACGTGGTTGGCATAAATACATTAAAAAAACAATTTTACATATTAGCAAATATATTTTTGGGTCAAAATAATAGACATTGGATAATTTCCTGCTGCACACTAATGTTCCACAGCACACTGGTTGAGAATCACCGTATTACAGCCAACTGCGGCTTAAAGTGAGTAAACTTTTGTGGCTAAAACGCTACATGTGTTTTTGATTGACAGTTGGGCAGGGCTTGGTTTTAGAGCATTCAGTGTTTGAAAGCTTTGAACACAGAAATGATTTGTCACCATTTTGAAGCCTACTGTCACGTACTTGGAGATTTGGCATGGTTGTTAACACTCTTTGTGGGGTGTCAAATTTACAAGCCTTTTATTTGCACACTTATGTGACATAAAAGAATGTTAAAATCCATCCGTCCATCCACAATACAGCTTATCCTTTTCCACTTCATTTGGGCAAAAGGCAGATAACATACTTGGACTAGTCACCCGCCAATAATCGGACACATACAGACAGACAACCATTCACACTCACTACTCATGGCCTGTCCATGTAATTATTTTTTTATGATGTGTAGACAAGGTTGACTAGAGAAGAGCTACGACAATGCGTTTTTAGAACTTTCTGCCCCAACAAATTCCCCACACGTAAGCCACTTTAAAAGTCTAACATTTTGACCACTGCCTTTTTCACTTCCTTCTATCAATGCTGTGCATCTCTTTGTCCCTCTATTGGGGACCTGTTTGACCTGTGCATGTACAAAAACAACAAAACTCAATGCAGCTGAAACCAGATTATTCCAGTTTTCCATGGTCAGTCACTGAGCAGAGACAGGGAGGGTGGTTCTTTATCGTAGAGCGAGAGCACACACACACACATACAGCATACACACGCAACCTGTTTTAAAGTTCAGTGTGTTTTTCCTTCCCTCCGTGTGAAACTGAGCTCCCCACCTGTTCCGTCTTGCTGTTGTGTCAACAGATATGCACAAGAGAGACAGAAAAAGAAAACTAACTCCATGACAGGAGGGCATTGCAACAAATGCAAAGAACGATACGGGCATTATGTTGAGAAGGAACCAGAGAACTTGTTAATAGTCATTAAAATAAATACAAAAAGAACACAACAGGTTAAACAGAGGAGGCCAGAATAGAAAGGAGAGCAATCGTTGGTGAAATTTGAGTATTGTGTGCAAGCCTCTGTTGAAAGTGACAGCATGTTCTTCTATAACAGGGCCGTCTTGTGTAACCATTGCCCTCCACACCATAAGCCTCAGGGCAGCATTGATCAGCTCACTCAGTCTGAGTAGTTCTATAGTGGTGATGTAACTAGAAGCACCTAGGCCTACAGTACAACTGCAATATTGTTAACCTTTAGCGTATCAGTGTTAGGCTTGATTTGCACAAGCAAGTCTGGAACAGAGATGGGGAAATTCAGGTCCACAAAGTAAAAACCCTGCCACAGTTTGTCTTGAGCAACAGGTGCTTCTCATCAACTGAGCTCGTTTACCTGAGTAGAAGCACCTGTGGCAAAAACCACAGTCTTTTTACTTTTTGGACCTTGATTTGATCTGTAAGACCAAGATAGAGTATCACTTAGTAAACACTTAAGCTCAGTTTATTCAAGATTTTGTGTAAATTCCCCAAAATAAAGGTCAAATAGATTTGTAGTTCAAATCACAGTGACAACAGATGAAATGTTGGAAAGGCAGGTATAAAAATAATGGATTGGCAGTTCAATTGTAAAACTTGTGAATGGGGAAAAATGTGTGAAAATTAAGACCTGCTGGAGAGATGCAAGTCCTGAGTAGGCATGGGCGGTTACTGGTTTTGAGGTGTGCCGTAGTTTTAGAACTTGACATCAGTAGTATAAGCTGTTTTATTTGTCTTTCTCAGTAGAGGCAAAGTGACACAACCACTCCATCTTCAATTGTTGGTGCGAGCAGTCAGTGAGGGTACCACAACTGGGATATTACATTAAACACAATGACCCCCATCAATTTGACAAATTCAAGGTAACTTTGTATATTAACTTAACACTGTCTTGAAATGAACATTTGCAACAAGCAATGAGAATTAGCATGTCTACATTTGGTGAAATACATACTATAGACTCGCTCCCATGGCGGATAACACGGCTCACCAATATGGCTAACGTCAGCACGTGTCCGCATTGACGTTACTTAAGTGGAGAAAAGCCTTCCTTGTCTCCTTTTCACTGATTTGTTATTTCAATTTTAGTCATGAGTACTAATTCAATTCAAACCTTTTGTCACACACCACACGAAGGAACAGACCAGACATGGCACACATGCATACAAGGAGTACAGCAAGTGATAGAGGACTGCGCCCCTGAAGTTGGTGTTAATTCCACGACGACGGAGCAGTTTACGTGGCTAGCGTGATGTCCAGTTTTATTGGAAATGATACAATAGATGGATACATCTTTTCATGCGAATTTGAACGCACTATTTATTAAGTGTATTCTTGTGCGTGACTCAGCAGAATTTTAAAAGTGCGCAGTTCAGCTGCAGGCATTTTGTATTTTGAGAAGTGAACAGTGATCAATTGATGGTGTCCTACCGTGATCCTCTAACGCAAAGATCATACATGACAACCATCTGTTCACCATGGAGAGGTAATTTTCTGTGTATAATTGGTAATTTGTACCAGCATTTCAAATGAATATCTTTGTATGAAGTTAGCGAAGCAGTTTGAGTGTAAAAATAATTTAAAATAATTTGGTACTTGAGCGCTTAGAGTTTGGTGTCCATGTAACAACCGAGTAGACCACAACATTCAACAATCCCCCGTGAGCAAAGGGCTGAGTGCTCTATATTTATTCATAGCACAATGCAGTAAGCTTTGATTTTAGAGCATATATCGTTTTAACTGCTTTGCAAAAGTTCAGTTTGGGGTTTACATATCACACTCCTGAACCAGGTAGTCCAGGAGAAACACGTGACCCTTAAGTTCCAAAGGCCAATTTAAGATGAATTACTGTGGCTACATTACTTACACTGATTGTAGTACTTATGTTTGAAAAAGTCAAGGTTAACTCAAAAAGTAGTTTTGAAGGTTGGCTGATGTGAAATGCTTTTATAAAAATGCTCTGCATTCAGGCAGGGTCATTAATACCGATTCTGTAACAAGTGATCGTAGCAGCAGACTAACCTTGTCCATTGGAGTAATAGATCCACTTCTCTTTGACCTGCGTGGGGGGCACAGATGGTTTCTTCTGAATTGCCCTTTCCATGATACTGCTCGGATCCTGCATGGGGCCTTTCTTAATCACATGAGAACTACGTTTCACACTGCACATCACAATCACAACCAGTACAAGCAGGAGCAGCAGGACTATCATCCAGGGGAGGTGCTCGTTGATATCGAAGTGATCGTGAGTGCTCGGCCGTGGGGATCCTCTTCGAGTTGGTCGGTTATAACTGGAAACTCTGTCTCGGTTTGACTGCACTGCAATCTTACTGATCCCCTGGAATCCTTCTACTGTTCTCTTGTTGGGACCATGCAAAGTGTAAGAATTTGGTTCATCCCAAGGGTGTTTGTGATGCACCAGTTGTTTTGGGGCTGTGGGAGGTGAAGCCTGAGCAGGCTCACGGATGGCTGGAATGGTGCTTGTAGCATGGCTATGAATTTTACCCCCTAGTTTCCTATCTTGGTTTTCCCGCAGTTGAATAGCAGCTGAACGGCCGTTGATGCCTGGGTTGAGACACAGGGATGAAAAGGAATTGTTGAGTGAAAACAAATGCCAGAAGTCAAGAAATAATTGAGACCAGCAATGCAATTTACATTATCAAGCCTGACTAAACTTCCACAATGGAATGGGAGAATCCTTTAATCCATCCATGCAGGGTTGGAGAAACAATCTTCAGTGCACTACTTAAACCGGTTCCTGACTCCACCTTTTCACCAGATCAACATACTCCATCATGAGTTTGTGCATCCAGCCATTTTGAACAGTGCTGACTCTGCTTTATTACCTGCATTCCTCAGATCTTTTGTGGCCTGCTCCTTTCCTGCCAGACCTGTGCCCTGCAACCAACTGGATTCTATTCCTTGACCTGGAACTGCTCTCTTGAGATCACGGCTACCACCACCAACTTTGGTTCGATAAACTAATCACTTTTTCTGCTAATCTGTCTCCCTCTCTGCTGTTGGGCCCTCCACAAACCCAGCGTTCTAACACTCATGTACAAAAACATCATACTCACCTTTCCATTCTCATGTTCAGATATATCTAGAGTGAATTGTTAATGCGGTGCTTCACGGCAATTATTTGGCGAGCGTACACATGTTTTCCTTGCTTTAGAGCGGGTTAGCGAGTCTTAGAGGACTGGATAGTGGAGTGCGAAGCGCAGTAGATGCCCGCAGCGAATGGCCAATCTTGATGCCCCCCAAATCTTATATTTTTTGCCGACGGGTGCGGTTTACTCTTGCGGTGTCCACTCAACTCGGGGCCCTTTAACAGTTTGTCGGGCATCGTCTTTGTTTACCGGCGTCCCCAGCTCACGATTTGTGACGTTCCTCTGATTCATTTGTGACTCATGGTTTGATCATCTGTTTATTTGATCATGCAGAGTGATTATTCCCACGGGTAGGCCCTGGTTATACAAATTTGCCTATTTATGTGTAAGGGCAGGGAGAGAGAGGGGTCTGGTATGCCAACATTTCTGCATTGATTGAGTTGTACGAAAGGAATGTGTTTGGATTCAGATTTTTTTGTGCATGCAACGTTTTGTTTTTTTATTTGGCCATACACAGTGTTGTCGTATGAAAGCCTCACAAGTCTTGGTACATGAGGCACCTGGACTCTAATTTAGTGTCAATATAAATGTCTCCTTGCAAGTATGGTCCAGTGAACCATTTAGCTACATGTATCGTTTACAAGTGACTGGTACTTCCTTGTCTTGACAATGAGGTTTACAAAGCCTTAAAAGCCTCAATACACCCTATGAATAACAATGAATGAATAAGAATAGTTACACAGTGCTGTGTACAACACTTTCTTTGCTGTGGATAACAAATTGGTCCTTCCTCATCTCCCTTGAATAGTGACGTAACAGAGTCATTTCCCCCATGCAGAAACAAAAAGTACTGACAGCATTATAGGTGTGAGTGTCAGTGGAGATGGAGTGAAAGCGAGTATGTCTGGTTGATTCTCAGAAATGACCCACTGACTTAACAGAAAAGATGATGAGGAGGGTGAAGGGCAGAGAAAACAAAAGGGCGAGAGAATTACTCATGTTCCCTGATCCGACACATCATTGAGGTGAGGAGCAATGAGGAAGAAAGGAGAAGTTGACCCCCTCATGACCGCAAATAGTAGCATTCCTGGAGCAAGTAGAAGCCACCACTTTGTTGCCATGCCTAAGAATGTGCTTTTTTTAAAGCAGGGTTTTGGTTGAATGGGGTTTCATGAATGCAATGACACTAAACAAACTCTCACCTTTGTGATCTAATGGTGGTGACGACGATTCCAATGTGATTAATTCCTGTCCTTGTGCAGTGGTTGTAGAGGAAGATGCAGATGAGGGGGCTGTAGACAGGGGTCCACATAGATTATCCGTCTCTCTTGTCCCCACTATGAGCAGCGTCAACCCCTGAGCTTGGCAGTCGGCATGGGCTCGGCACTTGAGCGCATTTGAGTCCACGTCGGAGAAAGTTCCTTTGGTGCACGGCTTACAAATAACATCTTCTGTTTCACTACCCCGCTTTTTCACCCTTGTACCGGGAGGGCACAGCGAATGGGGCTTACACTCAGTGCTACCTTCCCCCAACAGGAAGCTGTTTGGAGGGCAGGTACACACACGGTCCTGGGAGGTAGTGCAGGGTACTTTCTCAATAAGGCCCGAAGGACATGGAGCTCGACAGTGATGGCATTGCACAACGCCGTTTTCGCCTCGTGTGAAAGTACCTTCGGGACAGGGGCTGCACTCCCTAACGGCAGTTAAGGAGCAGTGGGCAGACACATAGGTACCTGCCGGGCACTTGTCACAGACCAATTGGGAGCCAGAGTCTGGGTCTTTGTATTGATAGTGGCGGGGAGAGAGGAGGGTGAGGTCAGCTGGGTGAGTGGTGGTTAAAACCCGGGCTGAGATTTCAACCACCAATGTCCACAGGACCTGAGGAAAATGGGGAAATATTTAAATTAGGGAGTGACAAATAAAATACAATAGTCAAAAACATTTTTTAATGGAAAACATTGGACTCTCAAAAAAAGGTACAATTGAAACACTCCATACAGAGTCGGAAATGGGTTGACAAAGAGGCAACATATACAGTACAAGACAATTACAAGATGAAACAGATGGAGAAGGCGCCGCGGAAGTTGTGGAGCTGATTGGTTCACACTCAAGGGGAAGAGCTGACGAGTGCTGATGGAGACGATAGCGCCTTTCACACTCGTAAAACACTTGTACAGTAGGACATTTCAGTGCACTACTAGAATGACTATGTCTTACAACTAGTAATACTTGTACCAATAGTATATTATATATACTATGTATACATACATACTTTGTCAACTTGAAATCTTTTCAATTCCAAGGAGGCCTTCTGACAGAGTGCAACAACCCTTATGAACATTTCACCAAACATGACTCTAACTGTACTCAGTTCTGCATATTAGAGCTGCACAGACCTTTAAATAAAGAAAATGATTGCCAATGGTGGCCAGTGATGTAATTTCAAGATTACCTGCCATTATGTAAACCAGTGGAAGGAAGAATCAATCTAAAACCAGATCAACTGGATATCCAACTATGTACTTTGTATCTATTTGCTACTATGTTCTCACAGCCTGATGTTGACAAGACACATGTCACTACATACAGTTTTGGATTAGGCACTAAATTGGAATCAGGTGAGTAGAACTGCAATGTCTGCGATTGCAGAGGCTGGATGGGGTCATCACAAGTATCAGAAGAGGTGTTCTAAAATAACAACCCAAAATCTGAATTACATGGAACTGAGAAATAATCATCACGACTGATGTAGAAGCAAGGTATCTGGACCAAGGGGTACCTGAATGAACAGACATTGTCACAAACAGAACCGGATAGAAGTCAGAATCAAACCACACTCAGATGGGCAAGAGCAGTCTGATTGCTGTTAATTCTAAGGAGCTAAATTTGTAACGTCAGGTTGTGTGATCGAGCAAAACAAGCCAGGAAACCGATCCTGACCCTCAGGCTCATGAGCCAAAAGGACAAGCATGACTGTACACATAAAGTTTAAGTGGATTTTACGAGGACTGGTGGTAACTATGCATCACCCCTTTTGTTCTGGCTCCACTGTCAACTCTGCTGGGAACCTGACAGCACACGTGGTTGAAAGGAATAACCTCACATGTCTAATTTTACGTCACGCTGCACACATAAACTGAGTCATGTCAAAGTAGTTAGTTACTTTAAGCAATATCTCCATCAAACAGACAAGGCTGAGCTCATCCTGTTCTGTATTGAGCAGTGATTCTACCCAAAACATCTTGAGTGTTCCCAATTAATGGAAAATGATTAGGGGTATTCGCCATTGGCTAAGGGAGCCAGTTGCTCTGACTCAGCAAATACATAAAAAGTAAAGGTATGCCTTTTCCACTAAAAACATTTTTTTTTTAATCAGACGTGTTATTCAAACATACTGTGAACCTACCAACTTAAGAGATACATTTTCATTTACATGATCTTTAATTTTTAATATGGCCGTACACCGCGTGTCAAGAAGAGTTGGCAGCTAGCGCAATGCATGTACAAATCCAGGAAACTTTTCTTTCAGCCACATCTGGAGAATGATAGGTTTCCAGGTTATTTTGTGGCTCAATGTAGGTCAAATTTGTTTCTTTGGATTTCAAAGGTGGAATGAACAGACAAGGAAATTGATCATAAAACATATCTACACAGTGAGCAAAAGTGTGCTTACTTGTTTACAGTTGTTGAACCAAGATGGCAATAGTATCAAGCATTTGCCAAAATTGCAACAAAATCCCCAGCCTCCCACATATATCCATCCATCCATTGTCCAAACCGCTTATCCTCACAAGGGTCACGGGCGCGCTGAAGCCTATCCCAGCTGTCTTTGGGCAGTAGGCGGGGGACACCTTGAATTGGTTGTCAGCCAATCGCAGGCCTCCCACATATTTTAAAAATAATTTGTTGGGTTTTTACCCCCATTTTCCATAAAATACATTTTTAGCATTTTTTGAAGAACTTTTAGGGGAGGTTAAAAATGTGTTTCTTTCCAGTACATTTAAATAGGACGTCAATTATACGCGGATTTTCTTTATTCGTGGGCCGGGTCCCCATCCGCCGGGAATAGCAGAGGTATTTTTGCTATTCGTGGGCCGAGTTCCCATCCGCTGGGAATAGCAGGGGTCAATTGTACAGTAAATCAACAAGTTTTTTAAATAGATATATTGCTCCATTTTCTGAACGGATCGGTGATCGGTTATCTTTTTTTTTTTTTTTTTTAACTCGGTGATCCGTGATGTGATTGACCCCAAAATTCTGATCGTGTAAAACGTACAAACAACAGTAGCTCACTAAAGTCAGTGAACACCAAATCATTTCATTTTTCCCGTGAATTTGCTAACTTGCCTCCGTACTTATCAGCAGCCAGTCAGACGACTGATAGGACCACAGCTAATGATTCTGATTCAGTATATGAACATTTACAATCTTTGTCCTGAAACAGGAGTCATAATTAAGCCGGGTGATTAAGGAAGCAGCCAGCTCTTCAGAGCAACAGTGCTGGAGTGTCTAACAAAATCATTTGATCATGGCATAATGGATGCTCCCAGTGGTTTTTCCTGTAAGCTGTGAATCAAAACAACACATCCAGCCTTGCCTTTAATTTTCAATTGAGATTGGAGAACAGAAGATGTGTTAGTATCAAACAGGAAATCTCTTTCACAAATACTGCAGACGCAGCTGACACAGCGGTTATTTTACAGGAACGGAGCACAGCGCATTAATCCACTCAGGGCACGCTCCCTCAGGCGAGTCCAACATGGTCGCAAGCCAGAAGGCACACGCGCCAGCCGGGCCCACCCAGAAAGTCACATATTAGTCAACCAGCCAAATCCAAACTACAAAGAACAGCTTCATCCTTGATCCAATTATCAATGCTTTGTCATGCTTTGTGAGTTACTGGCTTAGATCTGCTTTAGCTGGGATCTTTCTATCTGGAGTTTGCATGCTCTCTCCCATGCCTGGCTTTCCCCCACAATCCAAATCCCTGACAATTGTTCATGACACCAGCGATTTTTTTTCAAGATACTGCAACTGTTTCCATGTGGTCAGTCATTTGACAATAATATGCTTCAACTATCTATCTTCCAATTGCTAGGCAGCCTCTCTATCCCTTTGACCTGCCACCCATGAAGCTCAGCAGTAGCAGACTGTAGAAGCACCTGTGGCTATAGCCAAACTGTGGCAGGGTATTTACTTTCTGGACCTGAATTTCCCATCTCTGCATTGTGAATGTTTAAAAGACTGCAAGTGTTTTGTAAGTTAAAAACTCTAATTGAAGTAGTACAGTCTTTCATATTAATTCATGATTCATTCGCCTTTATTTTAGCATAAACCTAATCTATCAGACAAAAACATTTATTTCTAAACCGATTGTGCATTCGAATACATTTTAATTCATTGTTAGTGCCTGCTCAAAAACTTAATGAGAGGAGGACCTTGAAACAGTAATTGCAAAAGAAATCACAATTACTATATTGAAGAAATAAACATAAATTGTATTATTTTTCAAAATTGTTCAGCGATAGTCTCTTTCCAAGTACACAATGCCATTTAATGTCAATACTCAATTTCTTTATTATTTTGACTGCCTATTCACCTCTAAAATTTTTAGGTGGACACATTTCTGATATGGGTGTGTTTACATTCACAGAACACCGACAGATCCACTTATGCACAGACACCCAAACCACAACCACTGACATATCTGAAAAGCACTGCATAAAACAACACCTGATTTTCTCTTGTTAATTTATGGCATATTTTGATGTATTATTACTTTTTGTCATTTTTCTTAGTTCATATATTATATTTAACGCCTCATTACTATA
The DNA here is from genome assembly GCF_054856515.1 of Filicampus tigris. Taxonomy (NCBI): domain Eukaryota; kingdom Metazoa; phylum Chordata; class Actinopteri; order Syngnathiformes; family Syngnathidae; genus Filicampus; species Filicampus tigris. The sequence continues at coordinate 3,005,036 of NC_141236.1, read as the reverse complement.
CCTGCCATTTTCACAGGTTGGCTTACAATGAAGATGATGTAATGGCAATCTGACAAGACTGTTGCTAGTATGGCTGTAGGGAATGTAGGAGAGGAAAGGAGAAAAGATGCAACCATACACTAAAAAGTGTGGGAAGACAAAAAGGGAAGTTGAACAAAATGCAACCAAGGCATTTTTATACCCCAGTAGTTTCCTGCTTACGTATACAGTCGACAGACTGGTCACCCGCCAATCACTGGACAAATAGAGTCGACAGACAACCATTTACACTTGCTACTCATGGAACCATGGTGTTTTGCTATTTGTAATGGGAAGAGAACCATTATCTGGAGCCTCTGCTCACAGAAAATCAGGTATTAAGTCAGGTCTGCCGCATGCCTTTGTTCCTATCTCTCAATGTTGTGTCTATGTTTTGTCTATACTGTATGTCTCACACGACCAACCAATCAGCCAACCTAGGCAGCCACTAGGTACCAATAGTAAAAAGCAACTTTTTAATCTGCTGATTCTGTGACTCGCTAGCAGGACGGACAAGGAGAGAAGAGAGACATCTGAGGGTGTGGTTGCTGGTCAGGCAGATCTTGTTTACATCACGTGGGCAACAGTGCAGCATGCCAGCACAACAAACATACGGTACTCCTCATACAACTCATACCCCTGAATTTTCCCTTCCCAGAGCAACTGAGCAGAGCAACCTGTAATTCTACCTCAGGCGCCGGCTATTAGACCAGTCCCGAGACACACTGAGAAATCAATGGGCTTCCAACAAGGACTGCTTTGTCACGTACAGTGGTGCCTTGAGTCTGAGCAAATCATCTTTCCCCATTGAAATGAATGGAAAATCCATTAATCCGTACAAGGCTAAAAGAAAAAATAATAATAATAATTTGTAAAATTTTTAAATGAGAAAAATAACACCCTATGTTGTTGTAATTTATGACAACATAGATTATTGACATTCTGATAAATATTGCGTTTGTGCAGTAAGAGTTAATCCAGTCGTTTTTAGCCATCTCTGGGGGCGGCCATTTTATCATTTCTGTCAATTGAAAATGACATCACAGTGTCTCAGGGCTCAATCACAGCTCACATGTTTTCTGAAGCTGAGCCATGATTAGTCATTATCTGAGGCCTGGGACACTGCGATCTCATTTTCAGTCGATAGAAGTGACAAAATGGCCGCCCCCTGAGATGACTAAAACGGGTGGATTTTGCTGCTTAACTCATATTCCACAAATGTATATATTAATCAGATGGAATATTCATCAGAATGCCTTGTCTCTACTAGTTGGCCTGCACAGAAGATATCCTGAAAAAAAATGTTTGGGTTGACTTCCCCTCTAAAATGAAACTGGTTGGTTTGAAATGTAGTACCCATATATCTTGATGCAATAAACAGGGGTACACTGTAGACAAAAAAAAGCTTATAGACAACAGAAAATTACCAAAACAAGCATGTTTGTGGAATGTGGGATCCCCAGAGAAAACCCACACAAGCACTGGGAGAACACACACACGCCACACAGGAGGGCCTGATCTGAGTTGTGAAAGAACTTAACACAAACCATGGCACCCACACTCGAAGCCAAAACCAAATACATTAGTCTAAAATAAGCATACAGGCTCATGAACTGACAGTCTACATGCCAACGCATTAAGTCTGTCAGCAGTCCAGGCAGGCTGTCTGTCTCGAGCACGTGATCTATGTAGCTGTGTGACAAAGGTTACTAATGTTTGGCCCAATATTCTTGTATGGTGCAGCATTTGGAGTCTTAAAAGTTTGAAAGTGGTTGTTTAGGGTGAGTGGTGAGTGAAAACAATCTGTTTTCTGTTCACATAATGAGGTGTGCGTATGCATGTTTGGGTGTGGGTGGCAGAATAACATTTAGCGGGAATCACTATCTAATTAAAGCAGGGCTTAACATGCACACATGTTCAGGATAGAAACATGCACGTGCCCCCGTTTACTTACGGAACCCCTCCCCCTAATGCACTTGTTCACACCAAGAAGCACCTGTTGTTGTGTGTCGCCCCATGGCCATCCTTGCACTGTGGTCGCAGCACATTTCAGCTCGGACAGGAAGGAGACTGTTTGTATTCACTCACTGTGAATTTATCAGTGACAAAGACTAATGATCATTATTTGTGTGGATGTGTCACATTGCAGCCGATAAGTGCTCATCCATCGTGCAAATGACTTGACACGGGGTTTGTGGTTGGAACACATCCTCTTTGTTGGGCATTGCTGGAGTGCAAGTAAGCTGTAAACTGGAATCATCTAAATTATATATTGAAAAAAAATCTGCTGTATTTGCAACAGTAAAGGCTTTTACAGTTGGCGAAGGAAGTGTTGATTAGCGAGGTACTTATTTGTTGTAGTGGTAATTGAGGCACTGTGTCTATTAGATTGGCGGCCACATTTATAGAATATTGTCATCTGTTTTTAGGCAGTTTCACAAATGATTGCACAGTTTTTGTCCAATCGGGTTTCAGCTTCCATGTGTTACCATGCACATATTATTTCTCCCAACCAGGGGCGGAGCCAGAATGTGGCTAATGGGTGGGCCTGAATATTTCTCTCACTGTCTCGACACATCGTATATTCAAGTAAAATGACAATCTGAATAATATGAAGTTCAGATCTTCCTTAGACAAGCACAATTATACCATCCTTAATATTCAATAAAAATGAAAAAAAAAAAAAAAAAAAAACACAAATTCTAAAATAATTTAATAATTGACTAAAAAGTATATATTTTTTTCATGAGTCTCACTGGGTGGGCAGTCTGTCAATGTGGGTGGGCCTGTGCACATCCAGGCCCACCCATGGCTCCGCCCCTGTTCCCAACACATTCACAATCTCGAGCAGGTCCGGTGACAGGTGGGTCTTTCCGTCATCTCATTGGTTCGGCTAGCTTCTGATTGTTTGAGCTTGATGTGTATTAAAGCTTGATTTACGATGGAGGACGATATCAGATCATGATGAAAGGCGCACTTTTCGGAAAAAAAAATGGATTTTATGAGGCTAGGTCAAAAACACTGTTGCTGATTCGCTTGTTTCAATACGGAAATTTTGGGAGGGGGCACTTTCAGACTAGTTAAGTATGAGTGGAACAGTTAGCATGCACGGACAAGCAGGAGCCTCTACATTAGCATCTCTGGTGGGTATGATGTGATTTATTTAAAATTGTATTGCTAAATATTTATTGTGAACTGTGAGATTGTAGTGTAGATGTTTGGAGTTGTTTGGAGGTGATATATTGGAAGATAAAGTTAATTGTGTTTTTGCTTTAATAATAATGGTATTCATTCCATGCCACACCCTGGCCTCTTTCATATGTGGATTTAAATCGGATATGTATGCGATGCGTCTGCGGTATGATCGCTTATCATCAAATATTTCTACCACGTCTCCTCTGTAGATATGAGATTGTAAAAAGGTAATGCCCTACACGCTGGAACATATTTACTTAAAAACTCTGTTGTGAGTGACATCGTCAGTTCTGCTGCGCATTCTGGTCACATTGGGTTAAACTTAGGTTGCAATTAATATGTAATGTGAATGATTACACAAAAAAATCGGATTTCGCCCAAAAATCAGAATTGAGCATTGTAGCCTGAATACCCACTGAAGACCCAGGTCGAAAATTGACTGCCCGCCACTGCTTTTCAGCCAATCCATCAGAATAAAACAATTGAAACCTGAATTTATAGCCTGAATGACCAATTCTGATCAGAACTCAGCAGTCCGCATTCGGTGCGAAGCGAATTAACAACAAAAACCACATGAGGTTTCCTGTACTGCAAACTTTCCAGCTTCCAGAGACCTCACTGAGCTGGAATAAATGATTATTCAAAGATACAGACCCAACAACCAGTGTCATAACAAAAAAAGACAATACAGTGACACCATGAGATACCAGTGACCCGACTCACTAGTTTTCCAAGATAGTACTGCATGGTGTCAGTAAACACAGTTCAATTCACTTCACAACAAGCAGCAAATCTTGCAATTACTGTATATTTCATCAAAATAGAGGGTTCAATCTGTTTCATGCCACACCTAGTTGAAGTTTACTGCCAAACTAAACAGTCTCCAAACTTTACACGTTGTGTACAGCATTTACATTACAACCAAACTACATTGGCTAGCTTAATGCTAACATCATAGAAATTGCCTTTGACGTGCAAACGGTTAGCATAGATAGTCACAGTTTTACGACCTTTTAAGCAACGGATATTTAAACAAAAAATAACACGAGCAGACAGGTAATATAGCAATACTCACTGGCATAAATTCTTTATCCTCTACAAAAATGACTAATATTACAGCAACTTCCTGAGTAGTAGAAGTCTATTCTTTATTGATGTTTGCATGACTCCATTAATTCACACAACGTTGTTTCGAATAACGCCTGAAAACCCATTTATATCCTCAAGTCCTTCTGTAGACTGATAGGCCTCCCTTTTGCTCCCATGCCCAGTTTTTATTTTTCTTATTTCATTTCTATTGTAGTTGAATTCTCTTCATGTCATGTTTGCCTTCTCTACATGTTTGTTTATGCTAAGCTATGTGTCACAAGTTTTGTTTGTTTTTGTGAAGCACTTTGTCACAGTGCGTTTTAAAAATAAAACCCTACTTACTTACCTACTTACTTACTTACTTACTTTACTTACTTACGAATTGAATTGTACCTTTAAATTGTGATGTACAAACTGTTTAAAGCTTTACATTGTATTTTATTATGTTATTTCTCAGTTTTAGTAAAGTACAGTATTATAGAGTGCTATTTTTGCTTATTGAAAAACAAATAGGATTTGTTTTTTGCTTTTTTAAATGTTGCAACGGATTAAAGGCAATTCTATTCACTTCAATGGGGTTCCACCAACAGTGGTGCAAAAAAGTTTTGGTTCTCAAGAGACTTTCAGTTCTGCAGGAAGTAATCAGACCATATCTTTGTTGTGTCAAGCAACGAGTGACTAGGACTCAATGGCAGATATTTCCAGTAGTTTAGTCAACACAACTGCAATGTGGCAACTAGCAAACAAGCACACCACTGTTACATCTTTTGTGTTGCTTCGCCCACAGTGGAATGACTGGATACTGATGAGATGTTCAAATGGAGGGGAGGGATAAATAGTCATTGTGAATGAAAATTATGAACATGTAGGAACACTGCCCCTGAAGCTCAGCCCGGAACAGACTGGAAAGGATGTGGGAATAAAAAATAGGCACTGCCCCTTTAAACTGAGAATCTGTTGAAGGAATCCTTAGGATAAGGAACAAGAAGCGTAATGAATCAAATGAATGCACTCACCACTGCAGAAATACACATGGCGGACATTGTGTAGATGTACAGAACTCAGATGAGGCTCAAACAAACGTCCTTGTCCAAGTTGACAAGATAAACACTTCTCATCTCTGGGTGTTTCTGCTCGTCATCCTCCTCCTCAGTGCACTATGGAGGAGAGAAGCCACTCAGTTGCAGTGTTTTACAGTCTGGGTCCCGAGATGGAGCGGTTTAAGGGAGTCAAGGATGAGGGCTTGTCTCACAAAGAACGCTGTGCTAATTCCCATCGCGGTGATGGATGAGGGCCACACGGGCACCGCCGCCTCGCCCCGTGCGCGCTTGTTGAATGAGCAGTGCGGCGCTGTCCTCTTGCTGCGGAGAGCCGCGGATACTCTGACACGGTGACGCAGGCAGTGGGCGTGGTTAAGGACGGAGCGAGCACGTGCGCCCAACTCTGTGCGCTTTGTGTGAGGAGGATAGTTCAGTATGCTTCAAGACAATGATTGTCACTAATGCTGTCTATTGTGCATTTTAGAGTATATACAGCATTTTTATTTTCATTATTGCATCAGCCATGCAGAGAAGCTTCACTCCAAAACAAAAAAGAGCTGGGTCAAACGAATAACCCACACAATTGGGTTTTGTGCATACTTTTGGGGGTTGTTTGTACAAAACAACCCAAAAATGGGTTTTGTGGGTTATTCATTTGAGCCAACTTTTTGAGTTAAATGAATACCACAAAAGTTTGGATGAAACTGGCCCAACCCAAGTAGGGTCAGTCTTTTTTTTATGCATAATAATGTTATTTTTGATCCATCTGTCTTAAAAGTACATGATTAAATCGTCAATTTCTTTGTTGGTGAGTAGCTACTACTCCTCTATTCAGTGGTAGGCCATCAAGGACAGCAAGCTTTTCTCTGTTGCGTTCCCCCATTGCTTGGGTGAAAACTCACATACTCGCCTGTACGCTTATTGGTTTAATATGGAAATTGGATTAAGTTCCAGCCTCAGAGGGTGAACCAAATCATAATGTGCTAACCAAGGCAGTAGCTCTTCAAAAATAAATAAATACAAATTTAAAAAATATGAACCAGCGGCCATTTGTGAACGAGGATCCTCTGTACATACAGTGGATATAAAATGTGTACACACCGCTGTTCTGATGTCATGTTTTTGTAATCCAAATAAAGATAAATTATTTTTAAACGTTTCCCACTACAAATGTGATCTACAGTATAACACTCAATTGATTTTTTTTAAACCTTTCCGTGAGGGGAAGTAAGAATAAAATAAACAACTGAAATTATGTGTTCACAAGTGTGCATGTTATAACTGTGGTGTGTCTGTCTTCAGAATTATTATAATATATATATAAAAGACAGAAAAAAACGTATGAGAGCAGAATAGCTTTTTAGATTTTTTTTAAAATTGAGTTGTAGGTCACCTTAGTGGTGGATTTTTATTCATTTTTTAATTCATTATTATTATTATTATTATATATTTTTTTTATTTCTTGGTCCCATTTTTTATGTCACAAAACCCTAACTCTGCCATTTTAATAGGGGTGAGTAGACTTGTTATATCCATTGCACACAACCTATACAAAAATCCAGATAAAGAGCTGCTTTACATGCAAATGTTTAATAAAGGCATCCATGCATTTAATTAATGACACACAAGCAGTGTACAGCAATGTATCATCACAAACCAAGTCCCTAACCTCCACTAGTCTGATATGTGTCAGTGGAGCAAACGTGGTGGTTTGAGCAAACCACTCAGTCATCTGTTCTGTGCAGTCTGCCATCCAGCTACCATCCTGCTGCCCAGATATCTAGACATGACGTGTGCAGTGTTTTTGCCCATTGGGCAGCAGTCAGCATACACACAAGCTGGCGTGCTTCGAGCCTCAGGCATTGCTGCAAATAGCAGCAGCTGATAAGCAAGTCCAGTGCCATCTGCCCTGCACGTGGAACGAAGGGGAGTGGACATGAAGCACAGGATGGTGAGGGCGGGTGGAGATAAAGGGATGAAGGGTAATTCTTTGCCTCTGCTCGTGAGGGAAAATCCGTATGAGAAGTAGGTCAAATTCAGTAGGAGTAAGGAATTAAAAGCAATGCTGCTAGAAATCAGGAAGGTATAAGATGCCAAGAGTAATAAAGAATGTTATGACAGTGCGTGCCACTGAGGATAGATTCATTGCACATCCTGACCAGCACTTCTGCTTACTCATCCTGCAGAGCAGCGTTGACATTCAGCTGGACAAACTACTCAAATAGCTGCAGGACACTACATATTCTCCACTGCAGTTGCTGGGCGATGTACTGTAGGTTGCGGCTTTATAGAGCACAATTAAAGCAAGCTTTTGTTATATCGCTCAGCTATTCCAAATAAAGACTGCATGATAGTATGCTTACATGCATATGGGATTTGGGATCTGTTTTTTTATGGCCTGTATGTTTATTACAGTGCATATGTTTCCCAGCCATAGTACAGTTTTATTTGGAGCTTACCCAATGGGCGGACATCTGATGTCAATTAAGCATATATATATGACATCAAATTCATTCAATTGATGTCATATTGAATTGAATTTAATTGAAAATTTAATTTCAAAACAGTAAGTGCATTTTGCAAAACAATTCATACAAATAGCAAAACACCATTTGCGTTTTGTTCCGGGAATTATTTTCCACATTTCTCCCCGTCCCCTGTAGGGGACATATATTGAATGTTTATCAGCGTTTTTTGAAGAATTTTTGGGGTTTGTAAAAAAAATGTTTTTGTTTCGCTGACCCCCTGAGATATCCTTGAACCTCCATGGCCCCCCCAAGGAAAAAATACTAGCTCCGCCAGTGTGGACCCCTGCAAAAGGCATTTTCTTTCTCAAAATACTTGGTACATCTCTCAAATGTAAATACTGTATTTGTGTCACTGAACATGTCAGTGCCATCAGAGTGAAAAGTCTAAAGACAGGTTGATCATTGGTTGATCAAATACTTCACACATTCCCCGTTAGAAGAAATCAATATCCTCCTGGGAAAAAATGTCTAATGGAAATGTAGAGGAATATGCTTGACATATGATGACAACTTGCTCAGCCATTTTGCATGTAAAGATGTTGTGGAGTGACACAATTTAACAGAGGCCCATTAAAATATTTGTATTTTGATCAACTTGACAAAAGCAACTGATAATGTTGAGAACAGCAGAGAATTGTACATATAACTGTCATGTATGTGCCAAAGCATTTGCAAGTTGTTGTACAAAATCATAAATGGCTTTTTTGATGTGCAGAAGTGACACAATGATGTGAAAATTGGACAAACCGTTTTGAGAGATTCAATTTTGATCGAAGAAGTGTACCAAAGCAACTGAGAAAAACAAGATACTTTGATGTTCATTGGTTCAGTAAAAAGCAGACATATGCATATATTTTGTCCATCTTTCAAATGTCATTTTTGTCATACATCTGGTTAGAAAGTGCGTGGACATGAGTAAATCTGGCTCCCCAGTACAACTGATGAAAAACTGTTGCCCTATCCATTGTTTAAGGTGCTTGTCCCTGTGCTGGAAACCAGACTCCAACATTAATTAAGTGACTTATTGGGAAAATGTCGATTCAATAGTTTAAAGGGGAAGTCAACTCAAACATATTTTTTCTAGAAAATGTTCTTTGCAGGCCCACTATAGTTGAAACTTTTAGCTAGTTGAAATTTCTAGCCATCTCATGGTGCAGCCATTTTGTCACTTCTGTCAACTGAAAATCACATCACAGTTGGTCAGGACCAAGGTAATGAGCATTCACAGCTCACCTGTTTTCTGAAGCTGAGCCATGACGGATGGGTGGATGATGATAGATAGATAGATAGATAGATAGATAGATAGATAGATAGATAGATAGATAGATAGATAGATAGATAGATAGATAGATAGATAGATAGATAGATAGATAGATAGATAGATAGATAGATAGATAGATAGGTAGGTAGATAGATAGATAGATAGATAGATAGATAGATAGATAGATAGATAGATGGTGTGATTGTAGTGGCAGACCAGTGTGATATTTGAGCCCGTAGCGGCGTAATAGTGGTCACGATCAGTGCTGATGTTCAGAGCACAGGCTGGACCAATGCTACAAAGCACTCCCAGGAGGACAAAAGGCCACATCATCGCCATGTATAAGGCTGGAAAATGCTAACACAAACACACTGATAGCAATAATTTGTCTTCTATTATTACAATTAATTAATTGATTCATTATTAATTGATAATTAAGTTATCAATCAGCAGTGTTTTCGCTATGAATTAAAACATACACTTGACATCAGGAACGTGTCTTTTGCTTTCCAAGTGTATAAATACACACACGCACACACACAATACAACCAATTCAATTTGACTAAATAAAGTCAGGATTCCTTACCTGCTCAAGTTTTCCAATGAAGGAAGGAAATGCACCCCTAGAACAGCACACTCAGTTTACAGTGTCTTCTTCATGGTTTGCATTTGCTTGAATGAATTTGCAATGAAACATGCTGCGCTATTGTAGGGGGGAAGAGATGAAAGAGACCATAACGGTAGGCTTCAAAGACAAAAGAGGCATCGTTTTTTCCTAGATGTGTGTATGCACGCAGTGCTCCTTACTGGTCTAAATAGTTTTTCAAGCATTGTTAACACATTTTTACGCAAGAAATAGCCATGTGCATTTTACTGAATTCTGACTTTATTCTGAGAATTCTCACTTTATTGTCAGAATTCTGACTTTAAATTGAGAATTCTGACTTTGATCTCAGAACAGGTATTGATGTAATGTTTAAAACTGACGGTTCACTGAAAATGAAAATTGGTTGTTACAACTGGTTCAGCTGGTTACCAGATATGAGATGAAGCAATTGAAATGAACCATCCTATCACCAATCTGCCTCCAACCAGCTGCTTGAGCGATGAACATCAAGTCTAACAGCGGTTGACTTTGGCAATTTGTTGAGATATTTAAAATTGGTTGAAATTGTAAGTTATACATTGTTGTGAGGCGGTAAAAGATGATCTGAAATGTTAGGAAGAGTATCTTTAGGTATAGTTCATTTGAACCTAGCATGTGTTTAACATGAGAGTAACTGTCAAATGGTATGTCAAATTTATTCAGTTCTTACACGCAAACCGATTTGAAAGTTTTGCCTATTTGTTGGTTTGTTTTTAAATCATGCCCTGTCTCACTCAATTGTTTGGGTAAAGGTATAATTAGCTGGGTCCTTAAAAAGGCAACCACATGTTGACAAAAATGAAGGTATTAAGTTAAGTTTATGAAGTAATGCCAAGTTGAATGTTGTTTTTAAACTTACTAACAATACAATGTGAGTATACAGGCTAAATGAAGTGATTGTCATGATCAACATTATTTGAACTTGCATTGATGTATTAAAGAAAGTATTTTTAATATAGAGTTATGTTTGAGAGTGTAGAACCGTTCCTCTCAGGGACTCAGGTTTTTACATGCTTTTTATGACTATCACAATTTTAAGCAGACTTCCTCACATATACTTTTACAAGCACACATGTTTGAATAGAGAATCCTGATATTTTAAAAAATCGTTATGAGAGGTGATCTAATTTATCAGAGCAGGAAGTAAAACCTACACAATAGATTCAGTAAAAGGGGGTAAAGTTCTGTCATATTGGGTTATTTCTGAACGTTTCCCCCTCGAGCCCGAGAAAACCACGCCTATGGCGAGGAGGCGTGTCATCCACACCCCCTTTCGTTAGGTATTAGACAGTAGATCTCCAAACCAAGCCATAACAACCTGTTGCCCGAGGGAAAAAGAAAACAACATCCGCAATGCTTGAAACAATGTGCTCTGCAGTTTCACTTTCTACCCACAAGAGGGAACAAGTCATCCTTCCTATAGGACGGTGTCAACTACCTGAGTGAATATGTACTGTATGTTTTCGTGGGCAAACGTCTGCTACATAAGTGATACTCTACATTTTTTTTCAATATGAAGTTACCTCTAAAAAGTGGCATTAACTGCCCTCGTTTTACTTCTACAATATTACACTGTGTGGAATTAGAGTTGAGTTAATTTAAGACAATTTTTTAAGATAATTTTTGTGTACCACCGCTGATTTGCTATAAAAAAAAAAGTTTACTTGGCTGAATCAAATGCTGCCCTAGGCTTACAGCTATATCATGCTGGGATAATAATTTAAAAAATAAAAAGATTAAAATGAAGACTCAACGAGTGTCCATACCCGGAAACAATTGCTTCCTTTTTTTTTAAATTCAAACTTTATTGAAAACAACATTTTCAGGGACCAGTGAGAAGGGGAGGGGGAGGGGCGTGCTGGGGGGATAGGGATTCTTGAAGATATTTCCTTAAAGGGCAAGTCAAACCAAATATTTTCCCCACAAGAGAATGTTCTATGTAGGCCCACGAGTCTAAACATGGCATTCTGATTAATAATGTGTTTGTGGAATATGAGGTAAGCAATAAAATCCTCCTGCTTCTGTCCATCTCAGGGGGCGGCCATTTTGTCACTTGCTGTCGACTGGAAATGATATCACAGTTGCTCAGGGCTCAGATAACGACAAATTGTGTCTCAGCTTCAGAAAACAGGTGATGACACTGATTTCATCTATCAACAGAAGTGACAAAATGGCCGCCCGGTGATGGCGAAAAACGGGTGGATGAAGCTTAACTCGTATTCTACAAACACAATATTAATCAGAATACCATGTTTGGACTAATGAAGGCACATATAACATATTATTGCAAAGAATTTTTGTGGGGGTGACTTCCACTTTAATATAAACAGCAGTGCCAAATGCTAAATAAAATTGAACATGTTTTAATATGGTAACTTATCCAGTTTAAACGTGAAATTTGATCATGTTAAAACATCAAAACTTAACAGAAACTAACATTGGCATCAGATTTTAATTATTTCGTACACAGCTACAAACTTTACTAGATAAAATTCTTAATCATTCTTCATAAACAAGTTGTCTTTCAATATTCTGTCTTTTTCTTGAACATTTTCTAGTGTTTAAAGACAAAAAAAAAGTCAGATAACTGTCATATTCTTGAAATTAAAGTGAATCAAATCATCACTCTAAAGCTATTACGTTACTAATGTCCATGGATCTCTTCTTGTGGTACCAGTAGACGGTGATGGTGACGACAATGGCGACAGTGGCGAGCATGGCGACGGTGACTACGATGACCAGGACTACGGTGCCGCCGGCCGTGGTGGCGGCAGCGGCGTTGACATTGGACAAATGCGGGCTGGTGACCTCGATGTCTTGGGACAGCGGACAGGCTAGGACAAGTTCACAGTGCTTGGTGGCCACCATATTCTCCACCGTGCATCGATAGTGTCCACAGTACGGCTCAGTGATGTTGTTCACATGCAAGGTGCCTCCTACGGTATCCACGGTGGCGTTCGCCGGCAGGATCTGGTTTCCGCTGGTCTTGGCCCAGGCGTACAGCAGGGGAGGGGTTCCGAGCAAGGATCCACATTGGAGTGTCATCCCATCGCTTTCCCTGTCCAGATTACACAGAGGCTGACTGGGTGCCACCATGACTGCCAGGTTCAGGGTCTTCCAGCCTATTTCAGGTAACTTTTCGGGTAACTTCTTCACGGTGCACTGGTACGTCTTGGAGTCTGTGGAACGGACATCTGTGATGGTGATTGAAGCGTCGCCATTTTGAGGATCTGGTGATGTGAAGCTTATTCTCCCCTCTAGTGGTTTGTACTGAACAGGATACAACCCGTCAACAACAAACCAAAGGATCGTCTTCTCCATCTCGTTCTCATCCACAACACTCCACATGATCTCTGTCACATGCGGGGTGTCCATGGTGTGATTGTAGTGGCAGACCAGTGTGACATTTGAGCCCGTAGCGGCGTAATAATGGTCACGATCAGTGCTGATGTTCAGAGCACAGGCTGGACCAATGCTACAAAGCACTCCCAGGAGGACAAAAGGCCACATCATCGCCATGTATAAGGCTGGAAAATGCAAACACAAACACAATGAGAGCAACAATTTGTCTTCTATTATTACAATTGTAAAAGTTAAGGCCACATCATCGCCATGTATAAGGCAGGAAAATGCAAACACAAACGCAATGAGAGCAACAATTTGTCTTCTACTATTGCAATTGTAAAAGTTATCAATCAGCAATGTTTTTGCGATCAAATGACAAAATACAGTTGATATCAGGAACTTGTCGTACACAGAGCAATACAACCAATTTCATTTGACTAAATAAAGTCAGTATTCCTTACCTGGTCAACTTTTCTGATGAAGGACGGAAGATGCACTCCAAGAACAGCACATTCAGTTTACAGTGTTGGTGTTTGGTGTTTGCTTGAATTGACAGCACTATAGGATGAAAGAGATGAAGGCATTAAAGCACAAAATCATGATCAAAGGCTCAAATTGGCATCTTTGATCTTCTTATTTACTGTCTTCATATTTACTGTATGTTGGCAGCTGAAAAGCCAAAATGGTAACAAATAAGCAAAACCGTTTCAGGATGTGATGAGCTGAAGGTCAACAGCAAGTGATGTCAACACCAATGATGGGAGTACCGGTAATGGCATTACAGTATAAAGAAACATCGTTACAAACTGCGTTATTCTTTCCAGTATTGATGTAATCTATATTGACATCGATGCCATATCACAAGGCGTGTTACTTTATCAATTCATTAGTTTGCATTTTGCAGTTCACTTTTCCCCTTTGACTTTGTTGCAGAAATCCCTTCCGCCCACATGAGTATCTTCCTCCTCTGTTTCAGACTCATCATCCTTTGGGGTTAGTTGTGTGGCGTCCCTCCAATTACTTGTGCTTATCATGTTCTGTTGGGGACAGTTGGCTGCGCCCAGCACAACAGGTGCTTGCACAGCAAGACTTACTTTATCTGCTGAAAACAATTTGAAATGTAACCAATAATTTATGATACTTTTTGTAGTTTTCCAGTCATCCTCCAGCTGTGCAGTTATCTCGTCAGGTGTTCTCATTTGTATCAACCCCCTGGGTTTCTCTGACGCATGCACTTCCATGTTTCTTTTGTATTGTTTTGCCAATGTTATCAAGTGTGATTCAATTGTTGGAGACCCTCTCAAGGGGCCTATGAGTCCATCCCTTTCGCGCAATCACAGACAAGTTGGACGACTTTGTCTAAATCTTTCGAGCGACACGCGTTAGCCACATGACAAAGTGCATACCCACACATATAATGTTGCCATTTTCCTTTTTACCACAAGGTGGTGTCCAACAGCTTTTCGGCGTTGCCCGCCAGCATTATTGAATGTTCCGCCATACACTGAAAAAAATGCTGTGCATTATTTACTCAAATTTATTTCGCCAAGTGGTTGCATGAAATAAAATCATCTGAATACAGATAGATGTTCAAGCGGACCATACATCAACTTTAAAAATATATCTGGATACAAATGAGTATGCAACAACTTGACAAAAAATAAAATTAGATAAATTCAACCACGGCGGCACGGTGGTCGACTGGTTAGCACGTCCGCCTCACAGTTCAGAGGTCGAGGGTTCGATCCCGGCTCCGGCCTCCCTGTGTGGAGTTTGCATGTTCTCCTCGTGCCTGCGTGGGTTTTCTCCGGGCACTCCGGTTTCCTCCCACATTCCAAAAACATGCATGGTAAGTTGATTGGACTGTCTAAATTGCCCCTAGGTGTGATTGTGAGTGCGGATGTTTGTCTCTGTGTGCCCTGCGATTGGCTGGCAACCAATTCAGGGTGTCCCCCGCCTACTGCCCAAAGACAGCTGGGATAGGCTCCAGCACGCCCGCGACCCTTGTGAGGAGAAGCAGTATGGATAATGAATGAAATTCAACCATCATTTTTTTCAGTGTATGACTATCGGTTCTTGGCACAATTAACCCCTTTGTATGGTCTGCCAGTCTATGACCACCAGCTTGGCACAATTAACACCTATTGATTTTAGAGTGCATTTTTAACACTTACATCAAAAACCTTGCTTCCACTCAACACAGAATTACCTTAAATGGTCCGTTATACCCACAGATGAAACAATTTAGGTGCACTATATTTTCGATACAAACATTAAGAGGACCACACCAAGCAGAAATTAATAATATGATTTCTGCTTAACTTTTTTAAACTATTTTTTCATACAAAAACTAAGGTCAAGCAAAAACACATGTATAGTTGTTTGTTTCTTTTTGCACAATAAAAATAATTTGGAAAAAAAAGGTCAAGTAAAAACAGCATCACTGTGTCTTACCTCGTTCCCGGATGGGATCAGGAAGTAAGGTGATCCCCTCCTCATGAGACCGTGTCTTATAAATCAGTGTTAGCCTCTCCTTAGTGTTAGCCCCTCCTTAGTGTTAGACCTGCCTATTCTAAAACCTTCGGTGTCATCAATTTTATCGAAACAGTTAGTGTGTGTGTGGGGGGGGGGGGGGCGTGTGCATGTGTGTGTGTATATGTGTCATAGTGTGCAATGAAAGCTGCAGCATAAGAATATATTGAAAGTTTGTCCAGTGTTTGTTCTTATCTCCTGCTATGTGGTGTGTTTGACTGCTTGAGGCAAAAATAATATACACCTTAGCGAAATTACTCCCTGCGCACACCATTACAATGAGAGTGCCCTACACTTTATTCTAGTACGGTATAAAAATTTTTTTTTTTAAAAAAAGCATGTTTCCTGAGGTCATAACCGACCTGAGGGCCAACTCCTTTTTTGAAGCATGTTTCAATGAAGGTCAAAATTGAAATATAGACTAATCTTCTATTTTTGGTTCATATTTTTATATCCGACTCCAGAGGAGGAGTGCCGCACCAGTCATGAACCTCAATGCTGGTGACTGCAGAAACTCTCGGTTTGGGTTCAAAAGTGTTTAAAGTGTTTAAAGAAATCAAGGTTACCAAAGCCTCTGTATCTTTTTTAACGTCACACATGTACATGGCCTTTGTACATTATGTTGGTGGTGTTAAAAAGTGGATTCTTAAGAAGGTCACTTAAAAAAAAAGGCCCTGGTCAGAAAAGCACCACACGTCACTGCTTACATGTAAATTTTATGTGTACAAATTTGTGTATAGCACATTGTACAATTTGTTGTATATGTCTTTATTTGAGGCGGCACGGTGGTCGACTGGTTAGCACGTCCGCCTCACAGTTCAGAGGTCGTGGGTTCGATCTCGGCCCCGGCCTCCCTGTGTGGAGTTTGCATGTTCTCCCTGTGCCTGCGTGGGTTTTCTCCGGGTACTCCGGTTTCCTCCCACATTCAAAAACATGCATGGTAAGTTGATTGGACACTCTAAATTGCCCCTAGGTGTGATTGTGAGTGCGGATGTTTGTCTTTGTGTGCCCTGCGATTGTCTGGCAACCAATTCAGGGTGTCCCCCGCCTACTGCCCGAAGACAGCTGGGATAGGCTCCAGCACGCCCCGCGACCCTTGTGAGGATAAGCGGTATAGATAATGGATGGATGGATGTCTTTATTTGGATAGCATGGTGGATGAATGGTTAGCACGTCCGCCTCACAGTGCAGATTTCGTGGGTGACAATCCGGTCTCCAGCCTTCCTGTGCCTGCGTGGCTTTTCTCTGGGTTGTCATGTTTCCACCCACATTCCCAAAAAATGCATGGTAAGTTAATACAATAACACTCTAAAATACCCATGTCTCATGTTACTTTGGACCAACACTTTTTGTTTAGTGGCTGAAACAGGTTTAGTGCTGTATAATAATAATAATAATGATAATAATAAAAATAATAATAATAGTAGTAAAAATAATAATGATAATAACATTATTATTGTTATAATTATTATTATTATCATTATTATTATTATCATTATTGCGTCAGGAAGGGCATTCGGCATAAAATGCTTTGCCAAATAAATGATGCAAATCGTGCGTGCACTTGATTCGCTGTGGCGACCCCTGAGGGGAAAAGCCGAAAGGTTAACAACAACATTATTATTATCATCTTCTATACAGTTATACAACAATAATAATGATAATAATAATAATAATTATTATTATTAGTAGTAGTAGTAGTATCATTATTTAATATTATTATGAATAATAATACTTATTATTATCATTATTATTATTATTTAATAATAATAATAATAATAATTATTATTATTATTATTATTATTATTATTATTGTTTGGTCATATGGTGCCATATCACTTTGCAAGCCTACCACAAATTTCTTTAGCAGAGGTACAAGCAAAATTTCATCACAAATATTTCTACTATTCCCTCAAGTGACAATGTAAGTACATTGCATTTGTAACACATGCTGATGCGGAAAATTTGTGATCGGCTGATTGTCTCCTTTGGGTATCAATAGCAGAAAAATGGCAGCGAGGCTGTGCGGTGAGCCGCCACCCATGTAATATTAATTAATTAATTAATATTAATGAGGTGTTAGGTGGTCAACTGGTTAGCACGTCCGGCTCACAGTTCAGAGGTTGTGGGTTCAATCCCGGCCTTCCTGTGTGGGGTTTGCATGTTCTCCCCGTGCCTGTGTGGGTTTTCTCTGGGTACTCCGGTTTCCTCCCACATTCCAAAAACATGCTTGGTAGGTTGATTGAACACTCTAAATGGCCCCTAAGTGTGATTGTGAATGCGGATGTTTGTTTGTCTCCATGTGCCCTGTGATTGGCCGGCTACCAATTCAGGGTGTACCCTGCCTACTGCCCGAAGACAGCAGGGATAGGTTCCAGCACGCCCGCGACCCTTGTGAGGAGAAGCGGTATAGCTAATGGATGGATGGATATTAATGAGTGATTACTAGATCTAGGATTATATAAATAAAATGTACATTTGATGTGAGATAACATTTTTTTTTGCATATTATTTTAATGAATAGTGTTTTTTTTAAATGAATGAACTTTGAAAAGTGAACACATTCTACACACTGTCTCTTTAAAGAGCAAGTCAACCCAAAAGTTTACTTTACAATAATATCTATTATGCACCTCCACTAGTCTAAACACGGCATTCTGATTAATATTGCATTTGTGAAATATAAGTTAAGCAGCAAAATCCACCCGTTTTTAGCTATCTCAAGGGGGTGACTATTTTTTCACTTGCTGCAGACAGAAAATGACAATGATAACAGTTGCTTAGGGCTCAGGTAACAACCAATCAAGGCTCACCTGTTTTCTGAAGCTGAGCCATGATTGGTTGTTACTTAAGCCCTGTGTAACTGTGATGTCATTTTCAGTCGACAGAAAGTGACAAAATGGCCGCCCCCTTAGATGGACAAAAATGGGTGGATTTTACTATTAACTTATATTCCACAAGCACAATGTCAATCAGAATGCCGAGTTTAGACTAGTGGGACTACATTGAACATAATATTTTATAGAAATTTTTTCTGTTGAGTTCAACTTTAAGTATGGTATATATAAGTGTAGGGGTGTGTATCTCTCAATAAAATACGTTTTTATTTTTGTTACACTCCTTATGATATACAAGTATAATTGTCTGTATTCATTCATTATTGTTATTTTTGTTTATTATTCATTTATTGTTATTATTATCATTATTACTATTTTTTGTAGTTTTGTACTGCTAGTAAAGTAAGTTTGAGTGGTACCTGACATAGCAGACGCGCAGAGTGATGACTGATTAATTTGCTGAGCGCACTTGTATGGCAGGGATCAAAATTCCACCGTTCCTCTCGCGGGACTTTCCCCTGGCTTTGAATCATCGCGAAGTTTCGTGCTGTTTTTGTATTTTTGGTGGCAGGCATCAGCCGCTAGCAACCCGATGGAGGCAAGTCCAAGAAAGGTGGAGACTCCTGCTCAACTTCCTGCACAATACTCTTGAAGCACCGCCAGGAGAGAAGAAGGGAGGCTGCTGCTTGGGCAAGGACGAATGGATATACGGCTCTACTTTTTCCCCTAATTACAACCACGTCGTAGTTGTTAACTGTTTATACGCCTATCTACCTGGCTTGTAGCTCGCTAGTTAGCCGCAAGCCTGCTGAATAAGCGACTGGCAACGTTTGATAGCCAAGGCGGTGCAAAAGGACAGGAATGGGTGAGTTTTCCATGATGTGGCGCTTGTGTTGTTTGCGTCAATGTGTGTTTTAAAATGCCAAACGTTACTTTTGGCCACATCGCACACAATTAAAGACCAGTAAAGTCTCCAAGCCTGACGTCGATATCTTAAGTCATGCTGTGTGCGTTTGACGAACCCTGGTTAAAGTAAGCAATCCACTTAGGTTAGCTTAGCAAGGGAGAATAGCAAGCTAGCAAAGTCAAACGAATAAACGCCTCCTCCTTGTCTGCGTTTTTCTCGCTATGTTGACGTAAACAATCTAAACTGCTGCCATTGTAGCTAAAACACGTTCTGTGGTCAAACCACCGACGAACAAAACATACTTTTTCAAGAACTAAATAGTGTGAAGTTGGCTGTGTATGGGAGTAGAACTAACTCAATAGTCAGACAACTCAAGTGAATTTAGTTGATGTTAAGGTCCAGATTTAAATTGTCTTTAACGGACAGATTTGTTTAGTTTTCATTTTAGATATAGAATCGTTTTTGTGTGTTTTTTTTTTTTTATCTTAGGAGCGCATAGTTATGTTTCCACCCACTCTTATTATCAGACGGTGTGTTTTGGTGTGACCATTTACATGTGGGCAAGCAACTCTGCTTGTCAAAGTGATATATTGAGTCGTTTGATGAGTGAATAGCATGTTTATCTTGAAATTAGGTTTCACATGTAGTTGCCTGATTTTGCAAAGGAGTGAAAGTGAATGATCAGTGTTCTCACTCGAGATGTAAAATCTCAGGAAATGTCTGAGAACATCATCATGATATTCCATTATACACAAAATTATTTTGCTTTAAATTCAGACTGTCGCTAGATATCCTGATGTTTTATTCATTTACATGTTCTCTCATTTTATTAGATTGATTTGGTGGCAGGTTAAGCTTTATGGGTTGCTTTATACCCAACATGACCACTTACATTGTAAGCGTTCTGCACTGAATTATGCAACCTTCCTACCGCATCTCTTGAGGCGGGGATGTGTGTTTCGAAGATGTGCATGTGGTTGTGTGCAGTTCAGTAACTTTGCTATGTTGCAAAACAGGTTCTAAACCTGACGTGGTAGGCAAAGGATATTTTAAAGAGATTACTGGTCTTCGCATGTGTTCTTGTATAACTGGTATAAAAATAATGTCCGGTAGCGAATACACAAACAGTATTTAGAAAAATAGGTTTAAAAAGTGCTGCACAAATGCACAGAATTAAAAAAAAAAAAGACTGGATTTCTTCATTAGGCATTTTTTAATTATGTTATTCTTTCAACATTCTGTCAAAGTAGTTAGAATAACTTGTTAAGAACTAATAACAAAAATGTAAACATTTTATGGTAGCATTTCAGCTATGTTTGTGACATGTCTAGTTTAAAATCAAAGTAGTGCTTCATTTTTGTTGGAATGATTTTCTAATTAAGTCTGTTGGAGACATTTTGCTGGACTCACACATGTCAAATTCACACAACAATCCTGAGTAGCCAATTTGTTTTCTTTTCAGGTGACATATCCTCTGTGACTGAGCTTATATTTACATCTGAAACAACCCACATGCAAACCACTACTGCGATGAAAACAAAAGTGACAACTTTGGGCAACAATAACACAGAAAAAACAAGTATTAAATGTATAGTGATTATTTTGGCCTGCAGACACAATTTTATAGTATATACCATATTTAGAGTAGTAGGTAGTTTCACAGAACTTTTCTGTAGTTTTGAGTTAGTTTAGGATTTTTTAAAACAACATCCCCAACAACTTGCTTGGCATGTGTATTATTAGAGTGCCTTAAGTGGGTTTGAAGTGCTTTGTGGATGTGTATTGTTTTTTGAGATTGTTGCTTCACACCAAAACTTAAAAAAACAAGCATACCCTTGCATTAAGTATACTGTACGTTTTAAAAATTGTTTTGTAGCTGGTGTTCTAAATTCTAGATACACTTCTCACTGAGGTATGCTTTTCTTCAATTGGCAAATGGCTGAGGGTATTTTCAGCTGTGTTTGAACATGTCTGTGTGTGACTGTAGTAAGCTCTCTGTCTGTCTCTCTCTCTCTCTCGCTCTCTCTCTCTGTATGTCTCTCTGAGTTTTGGTGGCTGCATACCTTTTACTAATGAGTGATAAACAATAGATAAAGTTGCGGTTAGAGGATGAAAATCCGATCATTGAATATGTCTGTGGAAACAGTCTGTTAGTGATTTCATTTTCAACAGCACAGAGGAACCTTAGAAACTATACTAACAAGGTTGGCTAAATAACTTCCCATCTACATCTGTCCATTCATCCACTTTTTGGGTTGCAGGTGAGACTAACCCAAGCAGATTTTGGGCATGAGGCTGTCCCCACTCTGGGCTGGTAGCCAGCCAATGACAGGGCAAACTTCGTGATAGAATCATTTCATATGATAAAATTGACCTGAATGTAGAGTAATTTTTATAACATATTGGTGAACTTTGTCAAATTAGATAAAATAGCAGTGCAAATGACTATTTGATTTAATCAATAAACCCAAGGATAGAGTTGTGTGACATGGCTAAAATCTTATATACTGTATATCCCAACACACAATTTTATATCCATATAATGACAAATGTCCCAATTTTTTTCTTCAAAAATTGCCTGAAAAAAAATTGTATTTTTCTCTTAATTTTTCACAATTTATTTATAAAATGCACATTTTAAATAGAAAATGCAATAAAATGAATAAAACATCATTTCAAAATAACCAGTGACTAAATAAATACTATTCAAAATATCTTAGTACAATCACTTTTCAAGGAATGCAGAAAAGTGTAAAAAATAAAGTAAATACAACACAGGGCTTCAAGTAACAGTCAAGTATGCCTCTTTGATAATGAATTTGTTTTAGAGCTGAGGTGTGACAATAAACACATTTTCTTCTGATTACTGCATGCAAATTAAAAGGGAGAAAATGGTATTGAACATCAGTTGTTTATTGTGCCCTTCATGATATTTTTGTAGTCATTTCTTTCATGTCATGTGTCCCCCCATCTTCTTTACGTAGACATTATGATGCAACATACTATAGATTGTTTTGTTCCCTAAAATATTGCATGACTAACTTTTTATCAGGGATGTCTTCATTTGCAAAATTTTGTGATACTGTATTTTGAGTTATTCTGTGATTTCCAACTACTCTGTTGTATCTTATCAGTAAGTGCGCACAGGGTAACTTAATGTTAATGCAAAATTATAGTGGTAGCAGCCCACTGAAGAGATTAAATGTTTTAGAAGATGTACAGTACTATTTAAATATGTCATGATTTCCCCTCTCATACCGCATCTCAACCCTCAGACAGTGGGCAGTTGTTTCTTTTTTTTTTCTTTTTTATGTTTAGGCGCTGGAAATGTATAGATCCCTTGATCTTCTTTTAGCTATGCGTGTTTGATCTGCTCTCAGTGTTAAACATATTTAATATGTGCAACGTCAGACATTAATAAGTAGGTTCAAGTAAAGAAAAGTCACTGTTAGGTTTGCTCAAGTGAACCTATGAGGTTTGTGAAATGTCCACATCCTGACAGATTGCAATGTATGACAACAAGCGTGAGCCGGAGACTTCCGGCTTTGATACAGATAAGCAGCTGCGAGTGTTCCTGTGTCTTGCTTGGGTAATCTCCTCGCACATCACCTTGCACATCAGCGACGACTCGAAGCAGAAAAAAACGCGATGGTTAGTTTCCATGTTAATCATTAGGTGTTAGTGGGAATGTTAGGGAGCACAGTGATTGACTCACATGTGTGGCCCTGAACATGTCCCCTGTGCTTTTCCTTCCTCCTGTCTTGGAAAATGACTCATTCAAATTAAGTACACATCAACAAAAAGTCATCTACAGAGGCCCTAAATTGACATGAAAGACAAAAAAAAGCCTTTTGTGTACCCGTGCGAGGGGACGCAATATTTTCGTGAGAGAACACAAAGATTTCAAGGGAGCACACAATTTTTGCGAGGGAATGCAAAATTTTTTTTTCTTTTCTTTCATGTCACTCTAGGGGCTTCATAGTAATCCAACCTCTTAAAAGTTTTAAATTTTTCACCGGTTTCTTTCAGACCATTATTAGTCCCGGTACTAGTACTCAAACTTGAGTACTCACCGATGCTAAGTAACCGACACCAATCCGCTCCGTTATACTGCTTAATTGTTGTTTAGTTCTTGTTTCATCTCTTCATATTACTATAAGAATACTAATTAGAATACTTTTGATAAAATAAAAAATCTGCTTTGAACATTTTCAAAATCTTTAGAACAATTGAAGAAAAAAACTTTACACATTTTTAAAACTTTACACATTTTTAAACATGACTAATATCCACTGTAATACTGTACAAATGTCTTGGGCACCAAAATTAAAAAAATAGATATATTTACGCCTTCTGGCAATATAACATCTCAGTGAATATTTAACGTTTGACATCCCAACCACTAAACTGGAGGATGGAAGCCTAATCATTTGATTGGGGATTATAACGTAAGTGGCCAGATCGATCATTGATTGTAATTAAGTCAAATAGCAGTGATTTCACATCATCATTCTTCTTGATCTTTGCCAGCTTTTATAGATTGATAGAAAACCCATACTGTTTGGATATTTGTAGCTATTATTAACGTTTCATGCATTGATTGAGATTTTTCGGAGTTTGAAATTTCCTGTTGTGTTTGAATACACCGTGTCTTGTGGCAATCACGAGTGACGTCAATGTTTACTCCCGTTGTGAAGCTCTCTGTTTGAACTGCAAAAGTTGAGTGTATTACAAATGATAAGACAAATACAGTGGAACCTCGAGTTACAAACGGCCGTTTTGATTAACTATTCAATTTATGCGCATCATTTTTTAAAATAGAAAATCTCCCTCTAGTTATGTACGTATTTCATTGCCCAAAGTGCGAACCCTCTCAGCATGGATGAGCGGATGGATCCGTGCTGTGCTTCTCGCACCATTTAAAGCGGAAGTCAACCCAAACATATTTTTTTCAAGAATATGTTCCCAGCAGGCCCACTAGTTGCATTCTGATTAATTTTGCGTTTGTGGAATATAAATAGAGCAGCAAAATGCACTCGTTTTTAGCCATCTCTGGGGGTGGCCAATTAGTCTCCAATTAATCACCAATCACGGCTGGCCTGTTTTCTGAATCTGAGCCGTGATTGGTGGTTGTGAACAGTTGTGATGTCATTTTCACTGGACAGAAGACAAAATGGCTGCCCCCAGAGATGGCTAAAAACTAGTGCATTAATACTTATTCCACAGATGCAATATTTATCAGAATGCTGTGTTTCAACTAGTGGGCCTGCTGGGAACATATTCTTGAAAAAAATATGTTTGCGTTGACTTCCCCCTTTAACCATCTATCCATCCATTACCAATACCGCTTATCCTCACAAGGGATAAGCTGAAAACATAGCTAAAATGGGTGGATTTTGCTGCTTAACTTATATTTCACGAATACAATATTAATCAGAATGCCGTGTTTCAACTAGTGGAGGTGCATAGTAGATATTATTGTAAAGAACACTTTTGGGTTGACTTTTAAAGGCACAGTGTGTAGAATGTTTTCACTTTTCAAGGTTCATTCATTAAAAAAAAAAACACTATTCATTTCAATAATATGCAAAAAAAATGTTATCTCACATCTAATGTACATTTTATTTATATAATCCTAGATCTAGTAATTACTCATTAATATCCATCCATCCATTAGCTATACCGCTTCTCCTCACAAGGGTCGCGGGCGTGCTGGAGCCTATCCCAGCTGTCCTCGGGCCGTAGGCGGGGGAAACCCTGAATTGGTTGCCAGCCAATCGCAGGGCACACCGAGACAACATCCGCACTCACAATCACACCTAGGGGCAATTTAGAGAGTCTAATCAACTTACCATGCATGTTTTTGGAATGTGGGAGGAAACCGGAGTACCTGGAGAAAACCCACGCAGGCACGGGGAGAACATGCAAACTCCACCACACAGGGAGGCCGGAGCCGGGATCGAACCCACGACCTCTGAACTGTGAGGCGGACGTGCTAGCCAGTCGACCACCGTGCCGCCCCTCCCCTTTAACCATCATTGCATAACTCATTGCGATAGTTTTTTTTTAATTTAATTTTTTTTAAATTAATTTTTCAAGAATTAACACAAAATTTAGATAAACAATTCCTTGAAGTTAACACGGTTTTAAATTGATTCATTATTGGTTATCAGATTAAAAAAAAAAGGCAGACACTTATATTCGTAGCAAAGTGCTGAATGCCAATATTTGGCTCGGCCGATTATCGGTCTATCCCTAGTATTTATTGTATTATAGCGTCTCTTTATTAAAAAAAAAGGGGGAAAATTACACTCGACGTCTGCTCCAAAGACGAGCTTGTTGCGTGTGCAGTCTACACACCCGCTTCTTCTAATCACAATTCGCACAGCAGCTACCTTAACGTCATTAACGTGACAAAAGACACATTTCCTTGGCTCATTTTTTGTGTTAACAAAGGAAATATGCAAAAAGAAGAACATCTATATAAGATTGTTATTTTGGAAGGAGACTCTTTTTCAACGGAGGAGCTGTTGTCCTTCAACCCCTCCTCACTTAAAGGTAAAGCACAATAAGCACTTGTTAAGTGTGTTATTTCTTTATAGTGAAGTATATTTTCAATAATTTTATGTTGTATTCTTATTTTCAACCACACACTGATTTAAAATTTGAAAAAAAAAACCATCATAAAATGTAAATAACATAATTTGGGGGCTAGAATGGATTAATTGCATTTCGAGTCATGTCAATTAGTAAATTGACCTAAATTTTCGAATTTTGCGTTACAAATGGGATCACGAAAACAATCAAGTTCGATTATTTTAACCGAGCTTTCGTCATGGCTAATTTTTCAATTTATCACCAGTGTTTTAGTACCATCAGAACTTTTTCTTGCGTTGGTGAGAACTTACTACTTACTACGTAACACATTCACAGCACACAGTAGATTTCTGTTGTCATGGCAATCAATTGAAGGTAATACGAGCACCAGCGCATCTGCAAAGTTGTGAAGCTTAGCAGTGTTGGGTCACTGTCACTGCTGTGTGCCTGTTGATTGATTGATTTATTGATTGATTTACAGCTTGGAAGTATCTTAATACTTAAACTTGTTTTCTGGGACACCTGCCAAGACAAATGAACAACACAATCCTCCCACTTTCCCAGCCACCTGATGGTGAACATAGAATTAATGCCTTATGTCATCTGACCTTGAATACTTCCCATCGCCATTGTTAGTGTTCATTGTATAATGCAATAGCCTGAGAAGTATTTTGACGCCAGAGTAGCCATGCTGCTACCTGTCTGCATTAAACTGACAGGAAGTCTTCTGATTCATTCTGTCTGTGTTCAGTGCACTGTATTTCGAAAGGAATTTCCTCAGAGGAACAAAAAAGAAAACCCTTACCGTTGGTATGTCAGAAGCAGAAACACTTTGTGGACTAAAAGGCCAAAAATGAGGGGCATCTTTGTAATCACTAGTAATTTGATTACATTATTACTACTACTGCCTACAGCAGGGAACCTACCTGTATTGAGTAAACAAGTTTTGGTTTTGATTTTTCATCAACAGTTGCCTTTTTATTTGCACTTGGACAGCAAGTGCGACTCGTCTTGTATCTCAAAAGTAAAATGAAAAAAATTCTTTGCATCATGCCCAAAGACGATATGACATCATATCGCTGCTGTCCTGTGAAAAACATGTATGTCTATTCTTTCAATTTCTTTGTTTTACGTGAATGAGGTTTCTTGTTACAGAAATCCCATTAATGTAAAAAGTAAAAGAAGTAAAAATAAAAAAAGAAGAAAAAAAAGAAAAATCGGACGTACGTGTTTTTCACAGGACAGCGACGATATACTGGGTGTTCCTTTATAATCTGTTTGGTTACAAATGATCGCTTTGCTGCATATCCAATTGGGAATAGGACTAAGGTTCCACTTACATTAAATATACTTGCTGTGATTCTGCCTGTTCAATTTGCATCTTTGGTCTGTTTCCTCCAGATGGCTGTGTCTTCTCTAGTGACATACATGGCTAATCTGAAATTACTGTTCGCCGATTGGGCTCAAACACTGAGCAGATGAGATATTTGATTAGTTTAATGCTACATACAGTGTAGGAATAGTTTTTCTGGTAGGTACAAGAGTAAGAGACAAAGAAAAACATGATGTGTGGTGGGTATAAGAGGAAGACTACGGATGCCATAATACCTATGTGTTTAGGGGTGTAACTGTACGCTTAATCACGTTTCGGTTCGTTTTTTTGGAAACTTCGGTTTGGTATATTTTCGGTACAAAAAAACATTTATTTATTTTTTAAAATATTTTTATTTTGATGTCAAGTAAACTGTACTTTTTTCTCCCGAAAAAATAAATAAAATCGAACCATTAGGGTGATGTTCTAAGAAATTACACTAGAATAAAAAATACACTAACAATAAAGATCTCTTAATTTTGTAAATTATTAAGACACTGAAATCTTTAAACACTCAGCAGCAACAGCCTATGACACATCTAAGTATTCAAGTTAAAGCCAAGTTGTCATTACAGTACATATATACACTTTTTGTGATGAAAAAATACATACAATAACAGTTACAATTATTTATTAACTATATTAAAACTATTTTTATAATGAAAAAAATACATTAACTTTATTTCAAAAAAGTCTTTATGAAATTGTATGCACTTTTTAGGCATTGAAATCTTTGAATGTTCAACATCATATTGTAACGAATTGGCTTATCTGTGTTGTGGTTGGATTTGTGTGTTGCTGAGTTGTGATGTTTCTGAGGTTCATGAATGCATTGTACGGCAAGCGAGTGGAGCAGCGGAGAAAGAAGGGCGCGAGCAGTTGTACTTGGATTAATAAAAAAGTGATAATTAAACTACGTCTGACGGCGTGTTCCTGGAAGACGCTACAATATAATAAATCTCGCTATTTACGTTTGACGTTTTTGCTCCCTCGTCTAAGAAACATTCACAGTCGGATGATGCCGTGCATGTTAGACGTGCTACCTGCCGCCCATCTCATGTAGCAATGTTGGCGCACAACTTTCGGACTTAACCACGTACCTTTCCCCATCAGCGATTTTACCAGGACAGCCAGAATGCTCCCAAACAGGAGAGCGCAGTGTACGGGGGGACCTTCGAGCTCTGGCTCTTTTCTGTCTCTCACTGTTGTGCCGCCACTCTCCTCTCTCGCATGCAACAGTCAATAGCGCCCGTGCGTAAGCTCGCGCTAATAAGTGGACTGAACCGAATGCAAGTGGACCAAACCGAACATGCCATACCGAAACGTATTAATACACCCACGTGTACCGTTACACCCCTTCTTAACTACAAAATAAGCGGGTAAAAAGAAATCCAACATATGCGTCAACAAAACTGACATTAAACCTAAAGTGATACTTGCCACACCGTTGTGGCCAGGGTTTGCGCAGACAACCCACTGCTAAAACTTGTCGGACGGTCACCCAGCCAGAGTTCACTATCCATTTTACAGCGCATCATTTTCAGTGGGCTAATAAAAGTGGTCTCATCCTCTTTTACCATAAAGTGTGTCCACATGTCCTGCAGGGCTCCTACTCCACCTACCCGCATGTTATGTCAAGCTAGTAAAGTGGTATCGTGTTGTACAATTATAGATGTACAGTATCGGCAGATTTGACACTGATAACGAAGCTGTTATCAGTATTGGTGTATCCCTATATAAAATACACACGATATAAAATGTGATACAACTATTTTTGTTACCCTTAGCCAGTGGTCATATGTATTGAATGGAAAGGTCTTTAGATTTGATTTCGTCCTTAATAAACTATTACTCTTCAATTTGTCTTCTGTACACCTGCAGATACTAAGAATTATGAGTGAGCGCTAACCTAGCGACCTTGCACTGACTGAAGACTTCATTGTCTACTCTCGATAATCCCTTTGACCTCTAGAAAGAAGAAAAAAAAATCACCAGGGTGAACCAGGGTGGGTGAGTAGGGAGAGTGCTCCAGCACGGCATTGTTCTTCTCAGCCAGGAACTAATGGATGCTCAGAGCATTGTGAGCAACCGCGTTGTCATGGTGAAGCAGCCACGGTTTGCCCTGTCATAATTGTTGCCTCTTCTCACACACTGCATGAAGCAAATACCGTAGGATCGCTTTGTAGACCTTGTAGTTGATCGCGTGACCAACACTGGGTTTGAAATATGTATTTTTTGTGTCATTATATGCATCATGGTAGTGGTATTACACACCAGATGACAATTTGCCCACAATGTTCACAAGTTAAAGTCACTATTCAGGCCTGACCAAAATTGGTTTTTTTAAGGCTTCTGCAGATTCCGATATTTGACAGAATAAAATTACCATAACCAATTAATCGGCTGATTACGCTTACATCAATAAAGATAAGAATTACAGGCAGAACAATTGGCTCTTTTACAATTGTCCTATAATATTTATTTAATTTTACAAGAGAGAGAAAAGTCTGCAAAAAAAAAGAAAAATCGGGTAAATCAGCCAGCTGATTACACGGTAATCGGTCGGGCCCACATCACTATATTGTCTTCAGTTTAAAAAACATAATTAAAAGCATTCTCCATCTGTCTGCCTCCATCTGTTATATAGTTCCATGAAATATTAGATCAATTTTTATTAATTTTCATTAATTTCCAATGTCTATTTTATATTTTGTTATGTTGCTATGCTATGCTATGCTATTCTTTTATATCTGAACACTCCTTATTCTATGAGTTATGGCTTCCTCCATTCTTACTTTACCTCTCTGCATCCCCTCCTCTTGTGTTTTCCTCTCCATGACCTCCTTTCTGTGGTCTCCGGAGCAGAGGTTGTGGTGGAGTTTGACTACGAAGCACTCCACGAGGATGAGCTGACCTTGCGAAAGGGGGATCTCATAAAGAACGTGTGCTGTATACAAGAGGATGGCTGGATGGAGGGAGATCTCAACGGGAAAAGAGGACTCTTTCCTGACAACTTTGTGAAGGTAACAGCAGATGCATTGTGCGCAATTCTTTTGAATTATTATATTTCTGCTGTGCTCGCAACTAATCCAACATAATAGTTGTCATAGCATCATTTCACCTACAATGTCTTCTGTGTATTTTATGAAAGATTCTGTGTGGACATTACAGTCCCCTTCAAAAGTATTGAAATGGCAAGGTCAATTCCTTTGTTTTTATTGTATACTACAGATGTAATTTGGGTTTTAGATCAAAAGATGAATACAGTGGTACCTCTACTTACGAACGTCTCTTCATATGAAATTTTCAAGTTACGAAACGCCTCAACAGGAAAAAATTGCCTCTATTTACCAAAGAAATTTCAGGATACGAAAGCTACTCGTAATATGGGCTGCTACACGGAGCTCCGGAGTTTCCTGAACGCAACATACTCATAGCTGCTCTGCCATTGGCTAGCCTAGCATCTTCCTGGCATCCCATTGGCTAAGAGGGACCACTTCCGTTGGTCTCTATGTGTGTGGATAGATAGGTAAATAGATAGATGGAAGCAGCGTCCTCGTCATTCACCCCTCGGGCCATGAGGTCTTCCGATAGTTTTACGTGAATTAGAAACGAGGAAAAGAAAAAAAGGAGAAAATCGTTTTTTTTGTCCATACAAGCAAAGCAAGAGATAACAGAAAAGTATGAAAGGGGGATGCGTTTATTTGATCTCGCCAAAGAATATGACCGTAATGTATCGACAGTCGCCACGTTATTAAATCAGTTGTTTACAAAACGCCAGGCAAAAAACACTTCTGAGAGAGAACATGAACCAAAGAGGGCAAAAGGCGATGAGGACAGCAATTAAAAGGTGAACGACCATCATTTTTATTCCTTATTTTAATCTTTGTTTTTTTACATTATGCACAACTCAAATTTGTTGTGCAATAATCTAATTGTAACATGTATTTGTTACATGTTTTCATGCATTTTTATGCTTTTTAAAACATTTATGTCTGAATATTGCGGGGCTTGGAACGGATTAGGGCATTTACATGGAAAACGCGTCTCTAGTTTTCTACTTAAGAAATTTCTTCTAGAACCAATGAATCTCGTAAGTAGAGGTACCACTGTATGTGACAAAATTTCAGACTCTCATGTTTCGAGTGAGCAAAAGTATTGGAACGTGACTGATGGGGTTTTCTAGTTGCTCAGGTGTTGTCTTAGATTAATTTCTTAAACATTAGATGCTTGTTTTAGCTTTGGGTTTCACCTGTGCAAACTGCATTTGCTGTTAAGCAAACATGAAGACCAGAGCACTGTCTATGGGAGAAAAGCAAACCACTATGAAGCTGAGAAGAGGGAAAATCGATCAAGGCTATTACACAAATATTAAGCATAGCCAATACAACAATTTGAAATGTCCTGAAAAAGAATGAAGCTACTGGTGTGCTGAGCAACAGATATGAAACAGGTCAACCAAGGGTATGAACAGCAGTTGATGATAGAAACATTGTAAGAGGTGTTTAGAAACACCCAAAGACAACATTACTGCCAACCTCCACAAGCCATGGGTCAAGGTACTGTATCACAGTCCACTGTTTGAAGATGACTTTGAGAGACGAAATATACAGGCCATACCACAAGATGCAAACCAATTATCAGCAGAAGAAGAATCGGAAGTTTTGGACCAACATTTTATGGACTGATGAGAGCAAGATTAACCTCTACCAAAGATCTGCTTATGATCCAAAACACACAAGCTGCTTCTGGAACGGGCTCACTAGTTTTTATTGATGATTTAACGCCTGATAGTAGCAGCAGAAAGAATTCTCAGGTCTACAACACCATGTTGTCTGGAAATTTACAGAAAAATGTGACAAGATTTCCCAAAAATCACTTTCTGCCCAAATACTGAGTCTGTTTGGAATGACTCTTCACATGCAAGAATTTTGAAAATCAGATGATGGGTTCCAGAGAAATTAAAGTAGCTCTTAAGGGTTAATCATAGCATAACCCTGCAAAATCACATTGGATGTTGGATTAATGTCCCTGACTGAGATGGCTATAAAATGATGTCTTTGTTAATTTGTCTTACCCAAAAAGATTGACAAAGTTGATTTATATTGTTATCTTGCCCAACTCTATTATGTCTGTACTTTTAGTGCCAGCACTTAAAGACAAGGCTGGAAAATTGAATAGTATAGACAATTATCGACCAATTGCTTTAGCCAGTATCTTGTCTAAAGTACTGGAAAAATTTCTCCCCTCAACTGATAACCAGTTTGGTTTCAAACAAAAACGTACTACAGATCTTTGTATTTATGCACTTAAAGGGATTGTATCAAAGTACAGAAGTCTCAATTCATCTGTTTTTTTATGCTTCATTGATTCATCTAAGGCTTTTGATAGAATTAACCACGAAAAACTGTTTTTGAAATTACTGTGCAGAGGTGTCCCTAAACTTTTCGTAAGAATTCTAGTGTATTGGTATGCCAATCAAACATTTCAGGTTAAATGGGAAGATGCAATATCAGCTCCTTTTTGTGTTAGTAACGGAGTAAGACAAGGAGGAATATTATCTCCTATTTTATTTAATGTCTATGTAGATGATTTATCAATTCAGTTAAATGGATCCAATACAGGTTGTCTCGTGGGTAATACACTACTAAATAATTTAATGTATGCAGATGACCAGGTTCTCTTTAGCCCACATATGTCAGAGTCAAGGCCCACGGGCCGGAGAAGGTGTTCTTCAGCCCCTGGGATAATATTGCTTTATTATTAAATCCGGCCCGCAGCAAGCCGGTGTGGGTAGCAGAAGTGATCGGGTCCTTCGCGCCGGCCGATGACGTCACGCTTTAAAATATATTGTAGCGTCTTCCAAGAACACAGACGTAGTTTAATTATCACATTTTTATTAGTCCAACCGGCTACTGTGGGTCGCAGCCGACGCCAATACAGTATGACAACCGTTCTGTCAAAAAAGAGCTTTAAAAAATTTCTACAAATTGCAACTACTGAGTTTGCTGGCACGAACAAACTACTAGCTAGCTTTGTCGAAGGAGGAAAATAAAAGAAACCACGTCTCTCGCTATCAACACTAGCGCTCGAGGGGCGTTCAACGCCTGCTCACAGTGTGGGATATCTCAGCACTACATCGAAACTCAATGACTTTATCAAATGCCAACAATTACTAATCATAAAACAACGTGAGACTTCTAACATGAAGTATTTCTTAATAAAGAGCGTTTTACTCCAAATAACGTTTCACTACAATCCGATTCTGAAAGCCACGAAAAGTGACGTGAAGTCTTCAGTCAGCACGTAGACGACCGAAGGACGTTCCTCGCAAAAGTAGCGGTAATGTTCGTTATAACAACCGCCAGGGGGGGCAAACATAGATGCAAAGAAATATATTACAGAAATAGTGTAACGAATTGGGTTGTCTATGTTGTGGTCGAATTTGTGTCTTGCCAAGTTGTGTTGTTTCCGAGGTTAATGAATGCATCGTGCAGCTGGATGAGAGGGCATGCGAGCGGAGGACGAAGAGAGAGACGAAGCTCTTTTCTGACAGAACGGTTGTCATACTGTATTGGCGTCGGCTGCGACCCACAGTAGCCGGTTGGACTAATAAAAACGTGTTAATTAAACTACGTCTGTGTTCTTGGAAGACGCTACACTATATTTTAAAGCGTGACGTCATCGGCCGGCGCAAAGGACCTGATCACTTCTGCTACCCACACTGGCTTGCTGCGGGCCGGATCTAATAATAAAGCAATATCATCCCAGGGGCCGTAGAAAACCTTACGGCCTGACTTGACTTGGACATATGTGCTCTATGGCATAAGTCACGATATTATGTATAATGCCAAAAAATGTCATATAATGATAGAAGTGCTGGGGATAGGAAATTATGTTTCCCAACGTTTTATTTACCAAACAGACCACTTGCAGTGTGTGAAAAAACGAAATATCTTGGCCATATCATATCTGAGGACTTGATGGATGACAAAGATATCTTTCGTCAGTGCCGTGAAATATACTCTCAGGCTAATCAATCAATCAATCAATCAATCACATTTTATTTATATAGCACTTTTCATACATAAAAATGCAACTCAAAGTGCAAAATGTGTTGATTAGAAAGTTTTATATGTGCTCTGATTTTGTTAAGTGTTCTTTGTTCAAAACATATTATGCCACTTTACACTGCTCAGCTATGGTCCAACGACCGTACAAGAAGTCGAGTTTACAGAGGCTAAAAGTTGCCTATAATGACGCACTGAGATGAAAGGATCAATATATCCTTCTTCGAGTACCAAGGTTGTACAGTGCTAGTCAATTATTTGTGGTGAAAAGAATACCAACATTTGATGCACTACTCAGACAGCTAATTTATACGTTCATCTGTCGACTAGACACGTCAGTGAACCACATAATTGAAGCCCTTGTCAGCCCAGTGAAAAATTGTTATAGGTTTACTTCTAAGATTAGACTGCATTGGTGCCATGCCT
Source organism: Filicampus tigris (assembly GCF_054856515.1). NCBI lineage: Eukaryota > Metazoa > Chordata > Actinopteri > Syngnathiformes > Syngnathidae > Filicampus > Filicampus tigris. Next base: position 2,970,173 of record NC_141236.1, on the reverse strand, counting down.
TGTATACATTTTAATATGTACAATTTTGTATCCTTTCTATTTGATCTTTTTTCCCTCTGTGTGTTTTCCTTGTGTTGATTGTATGGACCTGTGTCTGAAAATAAATAAATACTGTTATTTTATGTATTTATTTGTTTATTTATTTATCCGTTATCCGTTATCCGACATCTACAAGTCTGCTTTGTTTAGTCCTACATTGTCCTAGTGTTGCCTTGACATCTAGTGGACGGAGTGTATTTAGTTCAAAGTTCAAGTGCCAAACCTTCCATGCGCATTTTTAATGTGTGCAATTGACTCAGGCGGGGCCATTTTATGACTTTATCACCAGTCACCTGACTTAAAGGTTTTCCCTCAGTAGTGCACCGTGACTGTCGTCTATTGCATTTTCAGTGTCTGCAGTGTCTGCTGCTTTTCTCCGGTCGGCAAATCCTTGATAGTAAAACAGGTAATCTGCTAAGAAGACTGGGCCTGTCACTGTGCTTGGACAGATAATCCGCTAAGAAGCAGTACCTACCGGTTCTTGAAGTTTTGTGAGGCTACCACCATCTGAGAGGTTGTTCTTCACCCCCCGCTCCCTTTTTAATTGGCATTACTGCTGAACGACACAAAGGCATAAAATTGGTCGTGGAATGAAATGGTAAGAGATTAAATTTTGCTCTGCCATGACCGGGATTAGTTAGCATTCATCTTCTTAAAGTATCCTCAGGTAAGGTGACCATGGTTCTCTGGCCAAGATCATGATTCATGGTCATGTTGCTGAGCACAGCTGTACTACATAGCGTTGAGTAAATTAGTGATAAACATACCAATTATTTATGCACATATATAGAAACCATCCAACATGTTGAGTCTGTGAGGACTGTGTCATAATAATCTGTGTCTTTTTCTTTGTGTACCAGTTGAAAAACACACATACTCGGACACACTCATCACAAGCAAACTGAACTTCCTATTTAATGGAAGTGCAAAGTCAGCGTGAACCAGGAAGCGGATGGTAAACCCAGTCATTGTTTAGCTAAATAGAATGTTCCTGCACTGACATTGTGGTTGTCACGGCTTCAGTTTGGGATGGAATTGATCTGTCCTGTTTGGTTCACAAAGAGTAACAGCCAGTAAATTAGAATGCGTCCACAGGTGCTCGCATTCATCATCGTTTCATCGCTACTAGCTTAAGAAAACATTGACTCTTCCTTCCTAATCCATAACAAAGCATGACTAGTTTAAGCATATCCAGTGCACGTGTTCCCACTGCCGTGCTGGTATACCCTTCAGTCATCCCCACAGACTTTTGAAGGAAAATAATTTCAGAGAATGGATGGATAGACAAGTGAGTATTATAAAGTTGAGACATACTTAAACTCATTCTGTACCAGACATTTTTAGACCCTTTGTGAAATGACATCTAAATACGTCTTTGGGATAGAATGAGTTAAGTACTCCAGCAGGGCATAGGAATGTCTTTGATCATCGATTAATCGTTGCTGTCATTGCCTGTTGTGTCACAGACATTCTTTAAAGAGTAACTGCGATAACAAACACATTTTAGAGGGCATCATTCCTTTGTCTGCTTCTGTAGGTGAGGAAACTTGTTATATGAAAGGCGCTATTATAAATGTTCCTGTCTATTGCATAGTAAAATAAGACTAAAATATGTCAGTGACCTTGAAGAAAATAAGACTACTCATCTGATGTATGTACAGTAAATAGTCAAGTCAAATATATTTATACAGCACACATTCAGTCAAAGTTAGCTTTAAGCTGGTCAAAGCCTGCAGTTCTCATACATTATATTTGTATATATTCGCTATTAATACTGTTAAATTGGCAACTTTTCAAAATGAAAAAGAAAAAAAAAATAACGCTAGCTTGTTTAAATTCCCAGATACTGCTTTGTTCAAGTTGTATTATACGTTATATCATATTACTATCATATACCATTCACACTCACATCAACACAACACTACCCCAAAAATACATTCAATTGCAAAAAGCCTTTTAAAATATCACAAAAGCAAACATCTACCCTACATCTTCACAAATGCCTTAAATGTCCTACGCCAGGAGAGATGCAATAAATAAAACAATGAACTGACTAACCTCTAACCTCCGTTACTCACGAGGGTCCTTCTGCAATGAAGCATCATAGCGATCGATTTGAAACAAACAAGCCAACTTATATAATCAATGCATACTGGAGTGCTTCTGGGATGTTTTGAGTTTTCTCAAAAATATCTTTTTGGTGGTCTTCAGTCGAGGGATGAGCGCAGGACTTCAAAATACAAAAAACTGAGGCACTCAAAGTGATTCTGAATTAAAAGGTGTTTATTTTAACATGGCCAGTTAAAAAAAAACTGCCTACGCGTTTCAGTCTTGTTAGGCCGTCGATAGGGCAAGCTCAAGTGGACTGGCATGGTACTGCTTTTATACAAGTAGGTCACATGGTCTATGTGGGCTGGACACATGCAGTCAGTTGGTGCAAAATATCCAATCAGCAACACTGTAAGCCAAGTCTTTTTAAGTGGAGCTAAACTAACTAAACTTCAACTAAAGTTCATTTTGACCTTTACAGACAATGTCTTTGTAATTTTAACAAAGAGTTAGCAAAAGCTAGACAACAACACTTTTCTGAAATCATTAGTAAGAACTTAAATAATCTATTTGCTGTGGTTGACAAACTCACAATTCCCGCCGGAACACCTCTCAACAGATAAATGTAATGAATTTGCCTGCTTCTATAGTGAAAAAGTAAAATCCATCAGGTCAAAGACCATCACAAACCAGCAAAATTCCAAAATTATGCAGCACTTAAAATCACCCGGGAATAATTTGATTACCATGACAGAATTTAATACGATGGATCAAAAAACTAAAACATATTTGGTTCAGCAGCTGAAACCATCAACTAGCTGCCTTGGCCCATTACTGTCTGACTTTTTCAAAACTATTGTAAAATCTGTTCTAACTGAATTACAGCGAATAATCAACTGCCCACTTCAGTCAGGCAAGTTTCCTAAACCCCTTGAAAGTAGCTGCCATCAAAAGCCCCTTCTAAAAAAGAGAATGCTGGATGGCCCCTTGTTTGTAAATTATGGACCCATCTCAAACCTTCCCTTATTATCAAAGATTGTCAAGAAAGTGTTTTTTAATCAACTCATCAAATTCTTGAATTTAAACGGACTTTTTTTTATAAATTCCAATCAGGATTCCGACCTCATCACAATACAGAAACAGCTCTTATTTTTAAGTACTAAATGACATAAGATTGAACACTGATGCAGGTAAGGTATTGGTGCTAGTCTTATTGGTTCTCAGTGCAGCATTTGATACAGTTGATACTGTTGAACAGGTTGGAAACTTGGGTGGGAATAAATGGAACAGTCCTAAAATGGTTTAGGTCTTGCTTAGAGGAAAGGAGTTACTTTGTGACCATTGAAAGTTTTTAATCAGATCGCATGACCATGACATGTGGGGTTCCTCAAGGGTCAGTCCTTGGGCCCCTTCTGCTCAGTCTGTATGTATTACCTTTGGGTCAAATGCTTCAGAACAGACTGAAGGGTTACATGCTCCAAGCAGACCAGGAGAAACGTATTCATGCTTTCATCTCAAGTAGACTTGATTATTGTAATGACATTCTTACTGGTCTCCCACAAAAGAGCATCAACCAGCTGCAGCTCGGGTTCATACCAGAACAAAGAGATCGGGACATATTACTCCAATACTAAAGGCTTTACACTGGCTCCCAATTAACTGTAGAACAGATTTTAAAATGTTGCTACTGGTCTATAAATCACAAAGCTTTGGGTCCTGAATACATTCATGGAATGCTGATTGAATATAAACCCTGTGGGGCTCTGAGACCTGCAGACTTGGGTCAATTAGTGGAGCTCAGAGTTCAAAGTGAACATGGTGAAGCTGCATTTAGCTGTTATGCTGCACACAAGTGGAATAAGCAGCCAACAGCTCAGAGTGTAAATGCTTTAAAATCCAGGTTAAAAACGTAGCTTTTTTTCTCATACCTTTGTATAAGTTCCTCTAAACAATTTTAAATCATTTTTTCTTTCATATAGTTTAGAAACCCACTTTTATTTCTTTACTTTTAAAGTTTTCTGCTAATGTGTTTAAATGTTGTAATTTTCATAGCTACATTTATTTTCTGTGCTTTGCTTTTGAATCTTGTTAACTGTTGTTTGTAAATGCTGTTGTAGCTGTTGCTTTTGCTTGTGTGAAACACAATTGAGTTGCCTTGTGTATGAAATGTGCTATATAAATATAACTGCCTTGCCTCAGTTTCCTGTTTTTTGAAGGCCAACTTAAATGTAGCTAACTTTACTATTTTCACTCGTTATTGCCTAAAAAAAATCCAAATGATAATTAGAGCTGAAAATTGTGCCACACAGCTTCCGCAGTACACGGAAACGGAAGTAGTTTTGCAACACTTTTCAAACATAAGTAGCATTGAAGAGCGCCAATGTACAGTAGTTGTTTTCACCGCATGAAAATATGTTATCTATTCTGGTTTGGTCTTAGCAGAAAGCAAAAATCTCAATTATTTTGGGAGCAGAGATATATCTTAATTTAATACTTCCATGAGTGATGCCACATCTACAAAATGGAACGCGACACGTTATTTGTCAGAAACAGATGATGAACATTTCCAAACGTAATGTTTATCATATTCGTGTTCTGTCCATTCTGTTTTCAAAGGAAAGAAAACCAGAAGCCAAGGAAGTGAAACATGAACCCAAAGAGGAATCTGCTCAGCCTCTGAAGAGAGAAAAGTCTGTAGGGAATGTTGCCAACTTGGTTCAGAGGATGAGTACCATTGGGATCCCAACTGGTGGTTTCCAGCCACGACCATCAGCTGCCACAAAGAGTAAGAAATGCAGACACATGAATATATTGAGCATTCTTCATTTTTTTTACATAAATGGTGCAACCTGAAAATGAAATTAAACAATAAGCAAATGTACGGCTGGATTTTCTCCGTGGAGTTTACTTTCTGTCAGTGTGAATGGTTGTTTCAGGAAAGAAAAGAAGAAAAACTTTCAAAAAAAAGTTAGGGAAATGAGATATTTCCGACAAGTTTTAAAAAAGGGATGGACTAAGCAAGAGCGGAGGTGGATTTTAGTCCGGCCCACTAATCGTCCCTCATTCGTGTGATGTGGTCGTGAGGCGGCCAAAACTCATCTCAACCTACTCGGACTGAATGAATGCAAGCACAGAAGCGCTTTAAAAGGTTGAGGACGGACAGGGTCGGAGGACGATAATTTTTACGAAAAAGGACGGAGGAATGAGGCCGGAAGGGTACATTTAAAATTTTTGTCATTATAAAAATAGTTTTAATATAGTTAGCAATAATTGTAACTGTTATTGTATGTATTTTTTTCAATCACAAAAAGTATATGTACTGTAATGACAACTTGTCTTTAACTTGAATACTTAGGTGTGTCATAGGCTATTGCTGCAGAGTGTTTAAAGATTTCAGTGTCTTAATAATTTACTAAATTAAGATATCTTTATTGTTAATGTATTTTTTAATTTTTTAGAATATCACCCGAATTGTTCGTTTTTATTTATTCTTTCTAAAAAATGTACCAATTCACTTGTCATCTTTTCAAAATAAACATATTTTTTTAAAAAAATCATTTTTTTGTACCGAAAATATACCGAACCGAAGTTTCCCAAAAACCGAACCGAAATGTGATTTAGCGTACCGTTACACCCCTAATATATATATATATATATATTCATTCATTCATTCATTCATTCATTCATTCATTCATTCATCCATACCGCTTATCCTCACAAGGGTCGCCAGCCAATCGCAGGGCACACAGAGACAAACATCTGCACTCACAATCACACCTAGGGGCAATTTAGAGAGTCCAATCAACTTACCATGCAGGTTTTTTTTTGTAATAAAACAAAAAATAGATCATGTTGATGCAAGTTTCACACACCCATGTTGTACCACTTGGATCGCTTTGTCATGGCATTTAACACATTCACTGCAATTGATGGCTAGAGATGCCAAATATGCATTGTAACTGGGAGGGCTGGCAGTGATTAAAGTAAGTACGTACTTTTTGTAAAATATTTTCTTTGCTGCTGTGCTTGAACAATAGGTTCGGTCTGGGGTCCCCCATTGAAACATCCCAGATAACATTGTTTTCACCATTTTCTTAATCGTGCTTCCACTTCCTACATTTTACACGTTTACACTGTTGCCTTCTAATACCGCCTCCTTTTTTAAAAAACTTTGAGGGCCTGCACGTATGAACATGTAAAAGAGCATACAGCTGAAGTTACACAGCCGGTTTGTTTACTACCTCCCTACCTTCTTTTCACAGAGCTGAAGAAGAAACAGTGCAAAGTGTTGTTTGAGTATCAGCCACAGAACGAAGATGAACTGGAATTAAAAATTGGGGATATTTTAGACGTCACTGAAGAGGTATTTTCACTTTCTACTTAGTTTCTGAGCTTTAATGCGAGCGGGTTGTATCATATTTGCTCTTATCATCTGGTTTCTCTGGTAATTCTGAAAGACATAGGAGAAATACTGTTGCATTTGATGTACTGATGAATGGTTTAACTGTGTCAATAGGTTATACAATGTTATTACTAATCTCTTAGCGTAATGGCGAAACAATGTAGAGCACAAGTCAGAGAGAGAGCATATGGGGTGTTGACCTAAAATTAGCATCATGTTTTCACTTACTGAAAAACAGGTTTCTGACAGTTTGTGATTCCACTATTATTGAGGACTTCATAAGATATAAATGTATACAAATTAATAATAAGAAACATCAATTCTGTAGTCAGGCCAAACTAGCCCGTTCTTGTCAGCAGTGGCCCTAATTTGGCTATTCATGTGTGCAGGTTGAAGAGGGTTGGTGGAGCGGCGTCATCAACGGCAAGTCAGGACTCTTCCCTTCCAACTTTGTCAAAGAACTGGATGTCACGAAAGAAGACGGAGAATCAAATGACACTACACCAGATGAGACTGGTATGAGACGGAGAGCAAATGAAGAGATGCCCCCCCCCCATTGTTTGATACATATTCTATTTATTTTTGATCCTTTAAAAGATGATTTAAAGGATGTACTTTGGGCATCGACAAAAATGACATTTTAACCCATTAAGGCCAAAAGCGCCTGGCTCAACAGCTCCCCCAAACCTAAGGTCGCCTTTGGAATTACCCTTGAAAACCTGAAGTTTTGCCAGAAATACATTTACAAAATAATACCTCAACCCCTATAGCAGACAGAAACATAATTCCAAAAGAATTTGAGACCTTAGACATGTGGCTTGCACACAGTCCGATTTTATTAATCTTTACTGTTTCAAACGAAGGTGTAAAAAAAAGTGTCAGTGCAAGAGAAGCACTATTTGAATGTAAAAAAACGAGTGGTAATTGCCATCCTCTATTCTATTACAAAGACGTCGATATCGTCATTGTCTACAAACCATATCATATCACGTTCCACTGGTTCCACTGGTTCCACTGGTTTAAAGTCCACAAGCGCGTCATCTATATCACTGCCGTTACTTATTTCAGCGCTCCCGACGATCGACGGGGTCCGCCATTAGCCTACAGCTCGAAAAAATCCCGCGACACTCTCCACGGTCTCGTGACACCGTCACGTGTATATTCTGATGCATTAAAGCTAATAATAGCTAAGAGACGGAGAACTGGATTAAAAAAACGACATATACGTATCCGCTCTCCCTGCTTTAAAGGTAGGAAGACGCAACAGCGCTCACGGCTCTAGTGGTAGAAACGCGGTTATGCTCTCCCGTCCTTAATGGGTTAACTAGGGAGATTGGCGGGAATATTGTCTTCATTTCCCAAACCAAAATAATCCCATAAAAACGCAGGCTCAGATTATAGGTATGTCGTTGTCTACTCCAAGGTAAACAATGCACTTTTATAAATATAATTACCGTATTTCCCGGACTATAAATCACAGCTTTTTTCATAGTTTGGCCGGGGGTGCGATTTATACACTAGAGCGATTTATGTGTGAAATTATTAACACATTACTTTCATGGATTGTTAGTGCTGACTTGTGACTTATGTTTTACCTATCCCTATGCTAACGATTAGCAACCGCGATTAGCATTAGCGTTAGCGATTAGTATGTTCAGTCAACAACACAGTACAATCAGCCACAATTCAGCTCCTATATAAATGTTGCAACAGGCAGTTGGGGTATTGCATCATGAAGCCACACACGTAAGGAGGAGCACACTCAGCACAGAGACGAAGACATAATTACGACCGAATACATTAATACTTTTGGAGACTAAGAAACATTCTACATAATCTGGGATAAATAAAAGACTTATTTAATCGATCTACAACCGTTTTGGTGAGTTTAAAGTTATCTTACCGTAACTTTCTTGGTGGAAATGATGTGTACTAATGCACAATTTCCTCCCAAAATGCGACTTATACTCCAGTGCGACTATATATACACATATATATATATATATATATATATATATATATATATATATATATATATATATATATATATATATATATATATATATATATATATATATATATATATATATATATATATATGGACTTGTAGAGAGGGAAGAAATGAGGGTGGGTAGTTAGAAAGGAGGATGCAGAAGAAAGGCTTTGGTGAAAAAGGATGACATGTTGTAGCATCCTAGTAAGACAAACTGAAAACAAAAAGCAAAAAATAAATGGAAATGTTATGCTACTAATAGAAGCTGACATTTTTTCGGGAATCCCGTGTGATTCCCGCAGGATGGAAGTCAACTTTACCTTTAATCACACAGTAACAAAACATGACAGTATGTAACGAAACTTGGAGGCGGTCCTATTGGGACTCGCGGTCCTTTCAAGTTTGGTCACATGCTGCTGTGTTTGGTTTATGTTTTGTACCGTTTTGTCATGTCTTTCATGACAAGTTAGCATGTATGGCAGCTGGTTTGTCACATTCAATCACAAAGTATCCTGGCGTCTGATGCTTTACGGGCCCAGCGCGATACGTCACATTGCATCATAATACGGTTTGACACGCCAAATACAGTTTGGAAAGGGATATTAAGCCGGGCCTGGCAGGGGAGCTTCATCACAGTCTGATGTGGACAAACAAACTCCAAAGCTGCCCGGCGTCCGGGTTTCATCCGTACAATGACTCGACGGAATGTCAGAGACATGTCAGGCGTTGATCACAACATGATGAGCCAATAGGGAACGTACTGGAATCCTTGGTAGACAGAACCATAGTGCACCCTTGATCCTCAAGGCCTTAGTAGCTCGGACCCCCCTCCCATGGCCCATCATGGATCCCGTAAGACATAGATCCCATAGACTGTGAGAAAACTTGAATACAGGGGAAACCAGGCCAAAATCCCATGGTGTGTTATGTTTATGGAAGACGAGATTTCTGTGGCCACAGGGAACATAATGTAAACCAAGCACATTTATTGGAACGTCAGTGGGGACTCAAGAAACGGAGGCTGCAGCTGAGTAAGACCTACACTAGATGGTGCTGTAAATGCTTTTTTTAATGCTTCATGTCAGGTGCCTTGGTGGCAAAGATAATCAGTACAGTATGTTTATTTGCATCCAACCTGCAATATAATAGGGGCAAAAACTAATATTTTCAGTAATTTCAATCATTATCTACAATATGGTAATAATGTCCTTCCAAGCACCATTAGAGGAAGTCTGAAGCTGTTGTTCTGCACTTGTTGATTACATGTCTTGTTTTCCCTTATTGCATCTCCTCCACAGATATACATGGTGTAGAAAACGCAGTGACCCCATCATCGCCCCAACCTGCTTCAGGCAATGGAGCTATTGTCCAGCCCAAAAAAATACAACGCATTGGTTTTGGAGATATTTTCAAAGAAGGGTCAATAAAATCAAAGGTCCGAATTCCCAATCTGGATACAGAAGAAAAAAAGGAAAATGTGAGTTTGATTACAGCCCTATTACTTTTTCTTTTTCTTTGTATGGGACATAAAAAGAAAGCATTCACAGTAAAGTTACATTTTTAAAATAAGTGACCATAGAATAATTAAATAAAAAGATTAGTTCAATTGCTAAAGATAATGGCTGGAGTGTTGGCTGGAGGGGCGATCCTCTTTAAAGAGTAAAAATTACAGATGAATTTTCGACCTTGAAAAGTACTAGAACTGAACTATTGTAAGTAGCCCGCATTATCACACATTCAAAGAATGAGGTCATTTTGCGTCATGGCGTCCCAGTAGCTTGAATTCAACAGGCGCCGCAAACTGGTGCACCTGCATAACTTTCTACTGGAAATGTAAAATGTGTTACCATGCGTATGGTGTATTCACTTTTGCTGTCCACTAATTTTCAAGGTAACTCACTATACTGTTTAAAGACAGAACAAATCAGACAAATATGGTGAGCTACACGTTAACAAATTTACTAGAGCGGAATGTATTTGCGAGCTCAGGGAAAGTGAAAGACAAAGTGGACATTTGGGACAGTTGTCTTCTAAGTCATGGAAAAAAATTCAAAATGTGTCTTGGACTTGAACAGTTTTTATTTAGCCTTTCAGGGTCAGAAGACCTATGTAATTATTGACAAAAAGAAATATTCACAACATTTGCTGTTTAGTTTCTTGTTTCTGAAACTCTGCTCCCTTCTCTCTTTCTCTCTCTCTCTCTCTCCCTCGCTCTTTTCTCGTCTCTTCACAACAGCCATTGCAATATTTTTCAACCACTAACTCGGCTTCTATCGTTCTCTGCTACTCACAACACTGATCCTCACCCCAACCCTACCAGTACATACGCTTGGTCGTGAACCTCTCTTTTTACTCAAGTTGATATTTCCATTTGGCATTGAATAGCCCACATGGTTCACATATTACTGCTCACCTGGCTTTTCACTCATTGTAATCAGTAATATCGACAGTTGCAATTGATGGTTTCCTTTTGTGAGATCAAAAGGAAACTTTGCATCAGTCGTCAACTTTGTGTGTTTTTGCATTGGTCCATCCATCCATTTTCTGTAACACTTAAACTCTCTTGGATGATTGAGCTGGAGCCGATGCTGAAGTAGTTTGTTTAGATACGCCCTGGACTGATCACGACCAACCAGCTCTAGATAATAATGGCCACCGTACATATTGTAGGCTACTCAAAATAAACAGCATGAAAGTGGCTTTTTTTTTTGTGCCTTATTTGACTATTTACTGTATGTCTGAACTGCATTTTTATTAGTCATAGCAGGTTTTTTTTTCATCAAACTGTCAAAATCAGTTATTTGACGAGGTGATGTTATAGACTCAAACTCTGTCACCCATTGCTTAGATTATGCCAATTTATAATAATTTGTTTCCCAAATCCCAAAGAAATTAAGCGGATACAGTAAAAGATGCGGTATCTTTGTGTAAACCAAGTTGACGTTTTCATCCATATTGTTACTCCAATTTCAATTCCGTTCCTTTTCCTCAACAAACCTTGACAGCTTTATAATTAACACAACCTTTCATGAAAACATGATCTGTTCCTTTGACTCCTTTCTTTGAGTTTTTGAACTAGTTTTTCCATATGAAGTCCCTTGTCCATTTATGTCCTATAAATCATTTCCATCTTTCATGTTTTGCTTGCTCCATTTTAGCAAATTCCTCCATTACCATCAGTTGCTAAGCCAGCCTTTCCCAACGTGACAGAAATGCAAAAGGGTGATGCAGACTTCAACTCCAAAGGTAAAATACATCCTGGCCTTTTGTGGCATGTACATGTTGTGCTTTTGTGTCCTATACTTCCTTTTTTGAATTGCCACAATCTCTATATCCAAAGCTAAAGACTTCTGTAAGGTCACCTTCGCTTTTGAGGCTACAAATGAGGATGAATTGACTTTGAATGAGGATGACATCATCTCTATCATAAGCAAGGTAAGATGTTGCTCGGTGTCTGATTGCACAACCATACAAATAACTTCATAATGTTGTAATTTCAACGAGTCAGAGTATGTCAATGATAAGTTACCTGCGGGTTTTCAGCCCCTCTAAACAGTGGTATTCCCACCAATTTTTCCGTATAAAAACACCACAAAACTAGTGACCTAAAATGCAGTTTGCGTGCGGATGAAAATACTTAGAAAAAGGTATGCTTTTAAAATACTTCATTATCGTTGTCATGCAGAGATATTCTCGTTACTTTTTGCTACTTTTGATTCCCTCTCAGAAAACAGTACTTTTCCCTTTTAGACAATTTGAGTTTTGTCTCTTTGGACTGCTTCAGTATTTGCTTATGTTTTCTCATGAGTAATCTGTCCAAAAAACTCACAACCATTAAAGGGATGGTTGGACCGGGATGGCCATGTTTTCACTAACAAGTTTATTTGATATATATTTTGATCAGGAAAATGAAAAGAGTTGTCATTTGTTATTTTATCAATAAATTTGGGAGGAATTAGGAAATAAGTGACTCCATGAATAACGGCTCTTGTTAATGAGGAGAATGGCCGCGCCCCCTGCCGTTCTATCCTTCTTCGGTCAGAGTCACTGCAGGAACCGATTACAAACGCTCCACTGGAAATCAATCTTTCATTGCTTATAACGTCCAAAAACGGTGATCAATTGGCACCAAAATGTATGTGGACACCCTTACTAATGACCACTTCAACATATCAAAAGGGTTAACCTCTCCGTGGCTGATTTATATGAGAATGAGGAAATGTGGAAGTGAGCATGAGCTACATAGCTTTATGCTGGGACAAGCGCACACTGCTTCTTTGCTTAAAAAAATAAAAACAAAAAAACACTGCTTCGTTGCTGATGACGGATAGGACGAGCGAGGCATTTAACACCAGTCAGGTTATTAACAGAGACTGAAGGGGGAATGAGTAGATGTGCACATTTATTTGGATGAGGAATGGCCCCAGTTTTTCGACCGACAACACGCCGTCCAGCAGCCGAAATGGTGCATTCCAATGCGGCCACACGCGGCTGTGGAGTCGGATGCGCACGTTCAAGACACCCCCGGTGTTCGATGAGGTCTTACCTCACTCTGACGCCGCTTCACTCTCGCGGCTACAAGCGGTGTCGGACAACGCACGCGACTGCTTGGGAGGCAACCCCGCGAAATGAAGACGCAGGCTCATGATCACCTCCACACGCTGCGCGGACAGTAAGAAGCTAATGTTGTTGTGCTAACGCCTTTTGTTTTAACGGTCTTAAGCAAGTTTTTGCTATTAGCTGTACTGTTATCCTACTGTTAGCTGGGGAGGGGAGCGAAGGGATGGGGTGTTGGGGTGGACTAAAGATCCAGGCTTGCCTGATTGCTTGCCCAATGCCAATCGCCGTCTGCCTCCCGAGAGTTGACGGGTTTAGCGTCGCTAAATGTCCGAAATATAACCAGTCTGGGTTCGTGTGCGCATTCATGCTCTTGTCCGCTTCAGCCTGTGTAAGTGGAGAAGCGATCGCCACAGTATTTTTTATTTTGTGGAGGTGATCATGATGATGTCAATAAATCCAAACTATTGTGCAGAACACTTTTATACTTTCACAGGTTGAAGTGGACAAGAGTAGTAATGTGCATTTACATTTTGGTGGCGATCGGTCGCCGTTTTAGACAACAGAACTGACAAAGCGAGCAATATTACCACGCTTGCCTCCCTCCTGTGACGTAGACCGCTGAGACTGAAAACATAACATAAGCCACACCCCAAAAGGGGCCGGGGCAATTTGTTGTAAATCTAATCACAAAAAAGAAGCCCTTAAATCACTACTTCTTCTTCTTCAAGTCTTTTGAGGGGGTCATTTTAGTACTGATATCATTTCTACATGCAAACCTATTATATAAGTGCCAATGTTAAGCTCATCCAAGTGTCACTTTAAGTCTTGACAGTTTGTTAGATCATAGTCATTGCTTCTGAACATTATGTGGGTATTTCTTCTCTGATACGGGTTTTGTTGTGTGCTGGGCCTGCCAATGAACCTTGACCTAACATTGAACACTTTAAAGGCATAGCTAAGAATTTGTGTGGAAAGGTGCTGCCACCAAGTGGAGTTTTTTGAACTTGCTCTACAAAGATACAAATTATTTGGGCCTGTTTTTTTTACAGTTAAGACCAATGTAATTCACATTCTGACCAATTTTCTTGTCAATGTTATAATTGGATTGCAATTGGGTGAGATGGTCCTAAGCTTTGTTTTTCAATTCAAATAAATTTTCGTCGTGAATTCATTTCTGAAACTATTTTACTATTTTTAACAAAATGTTGGTAGTTTTTGGATGGCTTCATAAGTTAATGCACTCCCGTCCATTTCTCCTATTTTTTGGTTTTACAAGGCGGGTTCCACTTGGAATGGGCCTAGCCGGGGTCAACTGAAGAATTTTAGTCATTGACGGAATACTAGATGAAAGGGATGAACCAGGAAATGCGCCCATTTGTTTGATTTCTCAGCACTTCCAGATTTCTGTACTTTCTCTACCAATGTGAGTGTTTTGACATTTCCATCCCCTCTCTGCTTATTTCTGACAGGACACAGGAGAGCCCGGGTGGTGGCGAGGGGAGGTTGGAGGCAAACAAGGCGTCTTTCCGGACAACTTTGTAGTCATGCTGTCTGAGACAGAAAAAGAGGTAAAGTCAATATGTTAATTTAATGAAATAGTTTATTGCCGGAATTTTGAACTAGAGTCTTTTTTCACAGTTTTAGCAATAAAGAGAAGGAACGATGTTTAATGAACAAAGCTTGTTTAGTGACGATGTTTAGTGGGGTGTGAGTTAAATATTTATAAAAGATAAGCATTAGAGTTATTGGTACAACCACTTTGCTTGCCGTATGGTTGTCGCTCCTTCTGCACTCTACTCTGCTGTTATAGTAGTAGGAATAAGTACTAATGGTAGTAGTTTGCAGGGGTGTTATTTTGGTTAGCATATTACAAATGTCTCTTGTATGAAAAGTTCAGTTTTACAGAACTGCAAAATCTGACCACATTAATAAACATTGCAAAATTAATCCCTCTCTTGTGCTCATCAAAACTGGGCATCTTTTTATTTTTTGTTTTGTTTTATTTTTTCTCAGCTGATGTAGGTCACAGTAAAGTAGTTTATCTACTGTGATGACTGGTAACTACTCCATAAGATCCCTGGTTACCAGGAATTTACCACAGAACATTTGAAGGGAGGCTATTTTAAAATATGCCGAATTGCTGCCTATTTCGCATATTCACGATACATTGAGTTTGAAACAACCAAATGTTCATTTTTATTTTTACTGTACTACAATTATAATTTAAAACATTCCAAACAGCAGCTAGTGCAAGTTTGTGTATTAAGAAGAATAGTTTTGATATTTAAATTGGACATAATGTAAGCAAAACCTTACAGAACATTGATTTTCTTCTTTCAACTTTAACATAAGTTTTGCCTTGTATTAGGCCTTTTATAAACCACCAAGATGTATTTGGTGATCCGTTTCTAAGATTGTCACATTTAGCATCCTTATAGTGTGTTATTTAAGGCTTGAAGAAAACATTACTTCTGTGTAGTTGAATATTTGCATGTACAAAATCTGAGTACTGAACATTTGACATTTTCTTGGCTTTGTATCTTGTTCAAGGCATTCCTTATGGCAGGATTTAACGTGACATGCCCAAAAATGTCTGATGCACAGTAAAAAGATCAATGATCAATCTGTTTCAGGCCTTTTTATCCAAAGGGTCGCGCAAGTCCTCATTGAAGCAAGACTCTGAAGAGGTACCGGTAGGTTATCAGCCATGTCCTTCACAAAAATATACTTTTTGAAGAAATGGCTAGGGAGACATTGGGGAGTAAATAACACTGTTAGAGGGGATGTCCGGGTTGTTTGGGAGACCATTCTTCTTAATAATATCTGTAAAATAATCATCATGATATTGTTAAAGAATTCTCATATTCAGGCATTATCATCAATATCCGGTTTTAGATGGAGACTTTTAATCATTCCGATTTAAATCATTCCAAATCATTGCTCTACTGGTCTTCTTCTTCTCTGATGGAAATGAACAGACAGGAGTAACAAAGTGATTTCTACCATCAAGTGCTGAATGGTGTTATTATAACTTTAAACTGGGCCACATGGTCGTTTACCTTTTAATTGCTGTCCTCACCGCTTTTTGCCCTCTTTGGTTCATATTCTCTCTCAGAAGTGGTTTTTGCCTGGCGTTTTGTAAAGAAATAAGAATAAGAATAAGAATGCCTTTATTGATCCCACAGTGGGGAAATTTTCATTGTTACAGCAGCAAAGATATAGGTCACACAGGGACGGCGGCATAATGCAGCCATTAATGTATAACATTGACGGCAAACATTCGATGATTTAATAACGTGGCGACTGTCGATACATTACGGTCATATTCTTTGGCGAGATCAACCAAACGCATCCCTTTTTCATACTTTTCTATTATCTCTTGCTTTGTTTGTATGGACAAAAAAACCCGATTTTCTCCTTTTTTTTCTTTTCCTCGTTTCTAATTCATGTAAAACTATCGGAACATCTCATGGCCCGAGGGGCGAATGACAAGGACGCTGCATAGAAATATCCATCACATACCGGTATATATCTATCTACCTGTCTATCTACACACGTAGACACATACGGTCGCCGTCCCTCTTAGCCAATGGAATGCCAGGAAGATGCTAAGTAATAGCCAATGTCAGAGCAGCTATGATGAATATGTTGCGTTCAGGAAACTCTAGAGCTGTGACTTAGCAGCCCATACTGTATTTTTACCTTTCATATCCTGAAATTTCTTTCATAACAAGAGGCAATATTTTCCTGTTGAGGCATTTCGTAACTTGAAAAGTTCGTATGAAGAGACGTTCGTAAGTATAGGTACCACTGTATACGGTATTTATGATAAGAATCTGTCTCTTATTGAATACCAGTGGAATTTACTTAATGTAACCTACTTTTCTCTGCTTCTTTTTCTCCTTTCAGAAACCAAAGAAGCCACCTCCACCATCAAAACATATAGGTAAGAACCTCAGACACGTCTCTTATTCCATTCATTAAATATTACCAGGTCAGTTGTGTGAAAGGATACGCTAAGATATGGTTTTTTTAAAGTGTTCATAATTTTGCAGTTTTACAGAGCTTATCATTGCTATTTGTGTCATGGTCCCAACATTTAACATGTCGCTACTTTCCAGGATCAGGGTTAATGTGTTGATTAGCCATATGGGTCACTATTCAAACCCACCTCTTCCAAACATTCAACGCTCATCGTACTCAGAGTGTTTGATAAGGCGTTAATTAAAATTGTATTTTTGTGCGAGAAAATAATCTGATTTTATTCAATTCCCCCACTTGTAGACAACATAAATGACAATGACTTTATTCTAAAAAGTTTTGCTCTGTTTTTTCCCCCCGCTTTGGGGATTTGCTTTATTTCTCCTGTTACCATTTTTTCCAACTTTCAACTTGATAATTCGCTGCTTTTGCGATAGATATTAGTCACCCTGTCTTGGGCAATGTTCAGCAATACCGACTTCCACTGGGCTCCTTCGTGTCATACAGCAAACAATGTTGAACTGACAACACATCATTTTATGTGACGAATTAAAAGCAAATCATTTGTGTCAACATCTCAGAAGGATTCTGGACCAACATTTCAAAATTATCATATATCATTAACTCATTCACTGCCAGACATTTTCATACCCTCTTCTACCCTAACCTTTGAAAAAAATTGGAAAAAAGTATGAATAAGTTCCTGGGATTGAATTGCTCCACAGCAAAAATACAAATAAATACGTCAATGGCAGTGAATGAGTTAATAACATTGAAACATTGCGACCATTTGTTTTTGTTACCAAACTACTTTTTTTTTTTTTTTACAGTAACGTGATAGAGTTGAAAAAACAATTATCCTTAACTTCTTATTTCAAAACTAGTTACACATTACTTTGCTGTGAATTTGTATTACTGTGATGAGCTGATGAAACATTTACATATATGGTTTCACATTCAAAACGGATATCTGAGGGAAACCTGACCAACATTGGGGCCAACAACAAAACTGAGTTTGACACCACCGTTTAGTTTGCTGCACCTCATGCCGAGCTAACCGGGTACTTTCTGACATTCTTTTTTTAATGATTCTGCAACAGCTCTCAAACCAGAGGTTCCCAGCGCTGACAAGAAGCCTCATGCCATCAGGCCAGAAGACAAAGGTACAAATCCCTTCATTCTCATTGTATGCAGTAAATTGGGTAGCAATTAAGGGGCTAGTTTGCTGTATCTCTCTATATCGTTTCTGGAAACCTAATTGCTATTATGGCATGGTCTGTAGCTATGGAAATAATGTATGGTGCCTGAACGATGTGTGCGCATCTTCAGCTGTTGAATGACAACGTGTTGTATGACATCAATGTTCTTTTAATTATTGATAGTTGGAGGCAATTATCAGTGCAGTGGGTGAAAATAGTCATTACCTCATCAGCTTGTGCAAGAAATTATTATGTTAAGGCTAAGGGATTCATGCTGTTGTTATATCGATTCAGTTGTGCCACAATAATAAAGCAATACCTGATTCACACTAATAGTTTCAATAAAATCATGTCGTTGACCATTATGGGTTTTGCTTTCTATCACGAAAGGGTACCAATTATATTGGACTGGTGTGTATACAGCAGTGCCTTTAAATAAGAATCTCCTAAACAGGCAAATATTTTTCATCTTCTGCAAAAAAAATGCAACTATATTGCAGCTGCTGAATTACTGAGAGCAGTGTTGATTCTCACTCATTTGGGTTTGTACTACTGTATTAAACTGCCTCCAAGTGGCCAAGGTGGGCACACAATGAATTGAGCAATACAATGAATTGAAGTATTACATCATGATGTAAAAACAGTTTAATTCTTTAAGGTTCTAATTAATTGTTAGAACTCAGTTTTATAAAGTACAGACAATAAAGTATTCTATTCTATTCTATTCTATTATACAGTTCTATTTTCTTTTTTTTTTTAAAATAATATAAATAATACAAAATCAACCAACATATATAAATATGCCAAATATACGTGCAATAATAAAAAAACTGGTTTCATTGTCATACTATCTGTGGTTGTTTTCTAGCATTGTCAAACTAGAAAATATGTTTGCTGGAATACTGAATAGTGTTTACATTGCCTTAGAAAGTTACGGGATTTGAATTACTTTTAAGCAAGCCCTCAGGTGTTACTTGGGGAAAATAAGTTGTTTTAGTAAAATTTTCTATTTTGGTTACAAAACGTATGAAATTAGGATTTTGAAGTTTAATAATTTTTGTTGCCAAGTGACCATGGTATAAATGGATTAATGCCCTTTTGATGTGTTCAATTATCAGGGAATAATGAACTTTTCGGAAGCGACCATCCTCCGCTGTGTGTCGGTTCACTCCTCCACAATCATCCATTGATCCCTTAATGCTGATAACATTAACGTTAAACATTTTTTTCAATTTTCAGACTTCATCTGACTCTTTCGGTATCTTTGTTCCTTTCGCTGAGTTTCTCAATCATTAAGTACATCTCCAATTCTGTTTGTTCAATTACAGTTGACAAGCCGCTGCCAGATCCAAAACCATCCAAGCCAGCAGCACCACTCCCACCCAAAAAGCCAATCCCACCTCCAGGCAAAGGCAAACCAGGAAACCTCCCACCAAAGCGGCCAGACAAGCCTCTTACTCCATCACCAAATTTGAAGTGTGTCTGATGTGGGGTGTTTCTTCTTTTCTCCCAGGATCTGAACATTCAATGTCATGTGCTATTTCTAACCATTTTTGTTAGTGAATTTTTATTTTTGTTTTTTCCAGACATAATGGGGAAGTGCCCACATCTCGTCCAAAGCCTGACTTGGAGCTATTACTTCCCCCAAAACCCAAAACACCCTCATCGGACACAGTGGATAAATCATTTGAATCACGTATGTATGATTTATTTTATTTTTTTTCCCACAGCTAGTTGCCATTTTCACATTTTGGGCCACAGTGGGACTTGAACTCTTGACCACCAGCTCCAAAGCCCAAGTCCTTACAGATGAGCTACTGCTGACAGCATCTGTTCACCAAAATACATTTATGGGTACTTCTCAGCAGAGCTACTTGAGTCAATCACTAAATCTGTTTTTTTTTTTTTGGGAACGAATTGATTGGTTTTTTTTGGTTTGTTTTGTTTCCCTTACCGGCTTCCGCAGCCTGCTGACATGCACTGTTTACACTGAAAAAATAACGTTGAACAGAGAGGAGCTTGTTTATTACAGAGGCACAGATTAGTCAGTCATTTGGAATTGGTTCGGGTTTGCAGTGTCAGACAAATAGCAACATACAGTCGGCTGCAAAGTATGTTCAAAGTAGGAATGGGCAATTTAAATGCTGAATAGGGGCACGACTTTTCATCACTGGACCGCGCACTTCCTAACCACATGTATGACAGAGATGCTATTTTAGATATGGACAAAATATGTGCATAATACTTGCTCTTTTTTTTTTTCTCGCTTTATTTCAAACATATAAGAAAATAATAAATAAAAATGGGTCACTGATGGTGTAGTGGTACACAAGCCTGAGTTGTGTGCGGGCAGCGCGGGATCGGTTCCCGCTCAGTGGCGGTGTCTGTGTGTGCCGTGCGACTGGCTGGCGACCAGTTCGGGGTGTAGTCTGCCTTTCGCCCATTGTTAGCTGGGATAGGCTCCAGCACCTCCCCGCGACCCTGTACAGGATAAGCGGTTTGGAAGATGACATGACATAAATAAAAATAAGATAAGAAAAATAAACAACAACAAAAAAGGAGTGTCATTTAAGTGCATACAAAAAGGCAGACATACATGTTCAAAAAGGAGTAAGAAGTATATGTATACTTTGATATTCCAACCCCTTTTATCTCAATTTCATCAACAACATATTACAATACTTTCCAATTTTCCGCTAATTCTATAACAAGAACTATTATTATATATAATAGAAACTACAGGCAATACACTTCCATATCCACTACTGATTACTATATTAATAAATGCTGTTAAACGTAGTTCGCTATTTGATTATACTGGATTCTGTTAATACGGATTGGTACACCTATTATTAGAAATATGGGTAAATGGGTTTACATAATGGCACAAGAACAATAGTAATAATAGCAATAATGATATTATAACCAGACAGTAATGACCATAATATAATAATATATATATTTATACAACTCTATCAGCCCCTCTTCATCTTTATATTTCTCTAAAATACTTATTTTATGTTTTGTTTTGAACTGGTGTGTGTTTGGGCATTGTTGTAGATCAGTATTCAGTTTATTCCATAGTTTTACTCCACATATAGATACAGAAAAACGTTTCATTGTCGTGCGTGAGTACTATGTCTTTAAATTATGTGTTCCCCTTAGATTATAGCCACCTTCTCTTTCTGAAAACATATTTTGACTATTACCCCTCAGTAAATTATGTTTTGCTTTGTAGATTAGTTGTATAGTTTTATATTCTATAAGATCAAACAATTTTAAACTTTTAGAGCACAGAAACAGCGGATTTGGTTGTTGCAGATAACTGGCGTTGTGGATTGCTCTCATAGCTCTTTTTTGCAGTATAAAAAGAGGCTGCATTGAATTCTTGCATGTGTTTCCCCAGACCTCTGAACAATAATTTAAATATGATAAAACTAGTGAGTTGTAAAGAATGTGCAAGGATTTTTGGTTGAGAAAATGTTTTACTTTAGACAGGATCGAAATACTTTTTGAAACTTTAGATTTTATATATTTAATGTTGGGGCTTCCAACAAATTTTCCGGTCAATAATTACCCCGAGGAATTTTGTCAAATGTTTTCTGTAGATCAACAAACAGTCCTTATATGTGTTTCTTTTTGTCGATTGAATCAGTAATCTCTTCAATAAATTCTGCTAAGTCAAATGCAGTTGACCGGTTTGCTCTAAATCCATATTGACTGTCCGAGAGTAGTTTGTGTTTTTCGATGAATTTATCTAGTCTATTATTGAAGAGTTTTTGGAGAATTTTGGAGAATTGTGGAAGAAGGGAGATGGGCCTATAGTTTGTAAAATTGTGTTTGTCACCAGTTAAATAGGTAAATGGGAATGGTTTTTGCAATTTTCATTTTACTTGGAAATAGCCCTGTTTGAAATGATAGATTCTTACTTACATTACGAATCCATCATATCGCAAGATATTACAATACTTTCCAATTTTCCGCTAATTCTATAACAAGAAATAGTATTATATTTGATAGAAACTACAGGCAATACACTTCCATATCCACGACTTATTACGATATTAATAAATGCTGTTAAGCGTAGTTCACTATTCGATTATACTGGATTCTGTTAATACGGATTGGTAGAAATGTGGGTAAATGGGTTTACATAATGGCAAATAGCCCTGTTTGAAATGATAGATTCTTACTTACATTACGAAGCCATCATTTCAAACAGGGCTATTTCTAAGTAAAATGAAAGCTGCAAAAATCATTCCCATCTAATATATTCCCTCTTAATATATTTCATTTTTCATAATACATTTCTCTTTCCTAACCCAACAACCAAGGGTTTGAAGCAAACAACAAAATAACCACGTAGCAAACCAACATTAAGTGCAAGAACTCATTTTCTGTATTTTTTCACAAAAACCAACTCACTCAAAATTTAAATATTATTGAGTTTCTGTGTTTGTCCTGCATATCATTCCAAAATTGTTCATGTTGTGGTATAGTGCAGTATAAGACCCCGGTGAAAGGCAACTAAGCCATGTCTGCCATCTGGTGGTGCATGTTGATATTACAACTTAAAACTATGGTCAATGCAAATTTTATGTTGGGCACCTGCAAATTCACATTGTTGCGCCTTATGTTTCTCTTTTTTTCTCTAATTTAACTCTTTCAAGCACAGTGGTCACTACAGTGGACAGCTATTTAAAAGTTGCTTTTGCCTATATTAATAAATCCAAACAAAAATGTTATATTATAAATCATATCATCAAATCATAATTCATAGATGAAAGGGTTAAAAAAAAATTGTTGTTTTATTCATTTTTTTGTAGGTCCCCCCCCTTACCCCCTCCTCGTTTCTGTGAAAACGTTTATTGATTGTTTATCAGCTACTTTAAATTGACTTTTTGGGGTTAGTTTAAAAAAATTCAAAAAAGTAGGCTGCAAAGTGTAGGGTTATTAGATTGGAAACAAATGCACCTATATATCGCCTTTGGACAAGCTGTGAAAAAAAACAAATAATAATAATTTATTATTATTATTATTATTATTATTGTTGTTATTATTATTATTATTATTATTATTATTCAGCTCAGCCCATGGGCACTGTGACATCATTTTCCGTTGACAGTGTTGACAGTACAGGGGCAAAATGCACATTTTTGATCCGACTTCTGATTTAAATGTCAAATGATAGCTTCTAATATTCCTTTAACATAGTTTTCTGTCTATTTTGTCTTTTCAACAGCTCTAATTAGTTTTGATGAGGTTTCATCTACCTCAGAAAAGCTGTCTCATCCCACTGCTAACAGACCAAAGATTACTGGTCGGAGGTTGCCCGCCCAATTTGGTGGAGGACTATCGGTGAGCACTGATACAGTACTGGTTATGGTCATCAATATTTAAGAATTGTATATTGCTTGATTATGTTTTAAAATGGTACAATGGCCTAAATGTACTTATATTTTAATATAATGTTTATGTTTTTGTGGTTGCGATTGTAAATGACTGCCCCAGGAGCACATCTTGTCAGAGCACGGCTGCACAATTATCACATTGATGTTCAGTCTTGCCCACATTGTGAAACACACATTCATTCATTCATTCATTCATTCACATGTATCTGTCATGATGAGGACACACACTGATTTTCTTCTCTCCAGTAATGTATTGTTCATAGCTAATGCTTGTTTCCAGACATTTGTGGGCTGTTTGTTTCTAGTTTGCAGATATAGCAGGCACATTTGCATCATATTTATTGCAATATATCTAATTTATTATTATTATTAGTAGTAGTGGTTAGTAGTAGTGTTACTAGTTGTATTGTCCTTATCAAATGATTGAAAAAAACTCCCTTGCAGCCCAACAAGGAAATTGTCATGGAGAAATCCTTCAAGATGGATGAGGAGGATGGCATCAAACTAAAGCCTCTAGAACCCAGAAAGGTCATTTTGATTTCTTTTGTAACTACTTTTTTTTTATCATGGTCGTGTGCATTATTTTGTGTTTTATTTTCTCTGTTTGCTCCTTCAAAATTCTCTACCTTCTTCAATGCAATCCTCATAATTTTCAACAAATGTCCTCTCGTTCATATTTGAATAAGGTCGCTAGCTGATGCTGTACTTTGTTGTCAGGGACCTCATTTAATTGCAAAAAGCAGGGCACTTCGAAACTGCCTTGAATTCTCTGGCTTTGAGTGTGTCTACACTCTGTCCAGGCCCACTAATTCACTTTGCAGTTATTTTTTCTATTTATGTCACCCTTATATTTGCAAAGAAGCAATTTTCGTGACATTTGTCACTGGTTCTAAGAGATGCCTGGTTACAAGTACGCTCTGAAGGTGAAAATGCCATTAAAAGCTGCAGTCTTTCCATCTTTGGACAGTGGTAGTTGTCAGGTCTGTTCAAGTCAGTATTCCCGGTAAAAAATTGACAGTGTACTAGTTTTAGGTATATGCCTTATCAAGCAGAAATGTAATTTGTGGGTAAATGCTCATGTTATGCTATAATAATGTTCTGTCCAATAATTAACTTTAGTGTTTTGGGGGGCACTGTTAACAAAATAAAAAATGTCTAATCATGATATCATTGAGAGAGCCAAACGTGTGGCAGTGCGTCTGCTTACATGAAATGTTTTGTATTCAAATAAAAACAGCTACTTGAATTATGTGAGTGTAAATCGTAAATGGGCTTTCACTTGTATAGGGCCTTTCTAGCTTCAAGGTACTTAGTGGTTTAACACTCTTATTATTCACTTACTGATGATGCAACACATGTTTGTTAAATCTGATCTCTTTAGGTAATTGTCCTCAATGAATGAATAAAATTAAATTGGCGGTATAAATAATGGATGGATGCATGATCTCAATTCCATTTTAAAATGAATGCCAGAATGCCTCCTGCCTAGCTAAAAATTATTCAATGGATTATTTTCATTGTGTTGTGTATGTCATTGTGTGGGTCGTATGTCACAAGAGACTTACAGAAGGAGGACCACCTGCTATAAAGCTTATCGCCATGATGATATCGCCTGTAAATTGGTCATGGTTAACCAAAAGTGATTGCTCTTTAATTATATTAAAAAAAAAAAAAAAAACATGCAAAAAGACTTGACTTTAGAAGTTCCGCCATGTAGCAGAACCTACAGCTATGACTTTTGTTTATAGAACTACTATTGGTGCTTTTAGAATACTTATACATCCAGTACACTTATTATTTGTCTCTCTCTTCCTTCCATCCCTCCACAGCCTGCGACACACAGCCCGTCCCCTTCGTCGTCATTGCATAAACCAAGTGTCGAAGCCAAACTCAGCCCAGCGCCCACAAACTTAAGCTCAGACAGCAGTTTTCAGGGAAGAGAGGATCCCAAATCCCAGATGGAAGCGCTTAGAAGTCAGATGAAGGATCTCCTGCTGTCAGTGGAGCTGTTCAAGGCCCAGCAAATGTAATTAGTACATAAAAATAGTTATTTTACACAATGCAACCACATTTTGCATTTATCTGACATAGCATTGGTTTAGCATGTAGTTTTGCCAATGAATGGGCAATATAAATTCACATTTTGATACAGTAGTTACATCCTGACATGTAAAAATGAAAAATACTCGTGATTTCCTTATTAAATCTACAAACCACATGTTTTGACAGCTTTGCAGTTGCACTCATTTACTAATTCATGTCTGTGCATATTTCTAGGAAAGAAATAACAGAGCTTCGTGGAGAGCTGGATGAGGAAAGGCAAAAGCGTGTAGCCCTGCAGGTAGTATTGATCCCATAACAATTTACGCTGGGTTGTCTGCATTTGTTATGCGCTTGAGACCAAGCCAAATGTTGATGGATTCACTAACAGTCAAAAACAAGATGCACACATTATATGAACGTGGATGAACTTGATTAAACTGATATGTAACAGTGGGGCTGAAGAAAAGAGAACATGTAAGTGTTGGTCTAAATCTTGGCGCTGAGTGTTTTGCGCTCTGTGTCCCCTCAGATGGAGCTAGATAAGCTAAAGATGGCTGTCCACTCAACGTGAAGCTGAGCTCAGGGCATGGGGCTCAAGGTCCAGCTGCTAGCCCGACGACCAACTCGAGGGCCGGTTTTGAGGACAACGACGGCGGCGGAGGAAGAAGAGGAGGAGGACAACCAACAGACAGTTGAATGGGAAGAGAGAGGGTGCAATCATTTTCACACCTACAAATTAAACTCCCCGTATTTGTAAGATTAACATTTTTTGCACATATTTTGTTTTCAAGCTCGATGTAATTAAATTACAGATGTATATGATATATATATTTTTTGCCAACACAAAAAAACGAGGCCTTACTTCAAACTACTGTGCTAACTTGCATGCGTTTGTCTCTCACTCTCTTCCATTCCCTCCCGCGCTCATCAAACGCCTCACGACTAAAGGTCGCTCTCAGTACTACTGACTATATACAAAGCAGAGGCTCCTTGTTTCTACACCTAATTTTCTCGCTCGTATGTTTTAAGCACAACTTTTAAAACCTTTCATTTTAATTTCACTTACTGTCGTCCTCGGGACAAATCATTTCCCTTTCCTCTTAACAAGGTGCCTGCTGCAGCTGTAATTTAATCATTCCTAGCATCGTCCCAGAGGAAGTTAACTCTCTTCTATATTTGTCCTCTTTTTGTATGCATTTTCTAGCATTCCTATCCAGGGAAACACTACTGTGCCTGTCAAAAAAAAAAAAAAAAGAGTTCTAACAAGTGTTGTATGGGAGCTTAACATTTACCTGAAAATATTGCATCTCTCTTGTGTATCTGTATTTTTTAAACTCTACTGACATACTCTTGAGGGCCTCTTGTCTAGTTGTTAACTTTCACTTGAGACTGGGAAATTATCTGAAATTTAGCTGAAACCAGCATGAAAAACTAAAGAGGAAAGAAAGGAACAATATGTTGCATCCTTCCATTTCCAAGGTTTTTCTGGCTAGTGCCTAAGGATGTTGATATGAAAAAGCCAGAGTCTCATTTTGATCATCTCTGCAGCTTGCTTACTTGTTCTACTCAGTCCACCATCCATCAAATCCCAGGTGGTCCGTTCTACCTCTTCCTCTTATCTATCCCATCTTTGTGTTTCAAAGTGAACAAAATAACCTGTATCGCTGTTTTGGGGCTGGTATGTCAACAAATGTTTATTGCTCAGCAATTGTTCTTGTTGTCTTTTTGTACTGGAGCTATTAGAGCCACACTGAAAAACATGAGGAAAAAAAAGTCCGATTTTCATGAGCGTATGAGAATGAAGTAATTTTAACAAGTGAATTTTAAAGTACCAACTTAAGCCAAAAAGCAGCCACTGTCTTTCGCTCAAGACCTGTCATGAAATGCCATCAAAACCCTCCTGATTAGATGATTTTGGTCTAGTTTTTCATGGTGGTGTTGATGTACCAAAACATCAGCTATTTTATTGTATTTGGGAAACTTGAACTAAAGTTGAACTTGACAATATCCTTAACAGCCAAACAAGTGTATAGCGTTATAATTGTAATATTACATTTTTATTTTCATACACTTATGTTATGACCCCAAGCCCCCACAAATGTGACAATTGTTCATAAGGTGAGATCTTTTTTCTCTAGTGTATATACATTTGTTTTCAGGATGGCCCTAATACTCCTTCGCATTTTGGGTTTGGGTTCACGTTCCAAGTAGTTTCAGAAAACTGGAACAACACAGTAGAAACTAGCAATAACAAGAAACAAAAATCTTACTTTTACTATAGGAATTTATGACATGTTATGCCTGTTGTACTATTTTGTTGAAGACAATCCTTCCTAACTGGCTCTAGAATTTAAAGGAGCACTCAGCAGGTTGTTTGCTGTGGCCGCCACCAGTTTAAATGGGTGTCAAGAAAATGATTCAGTTGATATGCGTGGCATATTGAGATTCAGACCTCTCGCAAAAAAAAAAAAAAAAAAAAAAGAGCTAACAAAATAGCTACAAAATAAACGTGCAGTTCCCCAAGTTTAAATCCCAAACTGTTTCATGTTGTTTCACATCCTTCATTTTTGACAATTCCACATACAATTGTGTTGAACGGATTCCAATTCTGTGTCGTACATTTGACCACGCTTGGTGGCGATGTCACCATGTACCGACATCCCCTGTCATTGCATGTCAAATCATTTGAGTTGTGACCTCTAACTGCAGATTTTCTCCGGCTTAAGAAATTTCTGAACATGTTAGTAGGCTGCCTGAAGCAATATTCACATCTAGAGTAAGCTAAATGCTAATGTTGCTGGGCATCAAGATGAGAGGACACCACGTCTCTCAGCCCCCCCCCCCCCCCTTTTGGCCTCCGGCTTATGTCTTCCGCACAAGTTATAATTATTATCATTTTTATTATTACTACTATTTTTTTTGTTAAAATGTCACCAGTGTCTTAAAGGAGTTACTTCCAAATCATCCGCAAGCTTTTGTGTTTGTGTTGCTGATCAACTTGCACACGTAAAAGGGCGTTAATGGTATTCAATTCTGTTTTCTCTTCTCATGTGAATGCTTTGACAAAGTTGTCAGTGTCTGTCTGACCTTTGTGTGTGTGTGCCTGACATACTTTCGCTCTCTCCCTTTTAAGCCTTTTGACGACACGGCTGCTCTATTTGATAATCACATTGTGGGGAAGAGGGATCAGGGATAGCTGTTGATGTAACATATGTACTGCGCTTTACTTTTATATACTGTACATTCCAGAGATTGACACCAAGAAAAGAAGAATTCTGCACATTTACGAGTTTAATTTCTAAATAATTTTGTTTACATGAGTTGTATCCTTGCATGAGCTGAGATTCTTTCAAAAAAAATAAATATCTTTATTTACTGTCAAAAATGACGTTGCCTCTGTATTTATACACCATGAAATTTATTGGCAGATTTTCACTCGCAGTTGCAGGACCCTTGAGTCTCGTGCTTGACTTGAAGCAAAAAAAAAAAATCTTGTTTTGCAAATGCAGATGAGTTTGTTTGGCCTTGTGATTGTGTGATGGAAAAAGGTGTGTGTGTGTTTAGGAGGTGGAGTGCTTGATTCTACATGATTAAATCTTCATTGGTATGACACCTGATGAAAACGTTGATCTCTTGCACATCACATGTTTGAATTTACCGTCACAGTCGAATTATGTTAGACTGGTTACTTAATGTGGCGGCACTGTGCAACGCGTAGTTTGCACATTAGTCTCACAGTTCTGAGGTCAGGGAGTTGCGTGCTTGCTTGGGGCTTTTTTCCGATTTTTCTTCTCGGATTCCAAAGACACGCTTCTTAAGCCCTTTTTCACACTGCACCCTCAGTAATGTTTACATTCAGTCAATGCCCATTTTAAATCCCAAATATTGTCCATTTTCGGGTTTTGAAAATCCATGTAAAACCGCAGAAAAAAACCCTAATCCAAATATTTGGTCATATTTAGTCTTCTGATCGTACAAGCTGCTAGCTAGTGCTAAGCTAGCCCTTTTGCGGCATGTGCAAGTGGCCAAACTCTCTTCGTCTGCCTCTGTAATGGCGTGAGACCAGCAATGAAGTAACAAATAGGCATTCATAAACTCTAGCTGGGCTTAATTGACTGCTTAATAGTTCAATGCAATGCTTGACAGCCGACTAAATATTTCCATACATGCAAACGCTTCCATGTGTTGTTCTTGAATGTAGCAAGATGTAGTGTCTCTCACATGCGCTTCTCCCACAAACTGTACATATGTCACATATAGACGTGAGCCATTTGTGTGTGATGTGATGTGATGTGGCTGGAATCTGGAAATACTCCTTCGGGGTTTTGTTTTTAAGGGCCAATTCAAGTTAACACCGAATGCATATAGTTGGGATATGTTTTCTGTAAATTGCCAGACAAAATGGTTTTATAGACTTCAGGGTTAATTCTGCTGCTACCATCATACTAACACGTCTAGATGTACGGTAAAGTACTGATGGTAAGCTTCAAATTTGCTTCATGAACCAGTTGTATTTTGTCACTCCTCTAGATGGCACTCTGTTCAACATATGGCTGAAAGCACACTGACTTGCCATTTCTTAAACCCTTTATTTAAACCCCCAGTGCCATCCAAAAATATAACTGGTTCATGAAGGAAATTGGAAGATTCCTTTTTCCATCACTACCATACAGTAAAAGCTGCAATTCTAAACTTTTTTCTCATATTCATCTTTTGATCTGAAACCCAAACTGGAAATTAAGATCTTTGGTTCCAATACTTTTAGAGGGGACTGTATGTACAGTAAAGTGTTCTGTAATAGACCTTCTATGATTCTCTTTCTTGGACATCACAATTGCCGGTACATAATTTTTCCTGCTCAACAAGAATCATGACAGTGTTACGGGTGGATTTGTCCCAAAATTGCGTCAATTATTGCTGCATTTTTGGGGAAAAAATACTTGAGAATTACAGTATATGCTGTGCAAAACAAAATAAAATATTACGTTTTATTATTTTGCATATTTTCTTGGGAACATTTCACATCCATAAGTTTCAATTTCTTAACTCAACCGTGTTGTTTAAACTGTTTTTGGTTGAAACTGTGACTTATTTCAGGTCTCTGGATGTAATAAAGCAGAAATGTAGATTGATAATTGATATCATTCAGAAATCTTTAAAGGGTAAGTGTCAGGGATATCCTTGTTTGCAATGTGAAATATAATTGTTATTATTCTTTTTATTTGTTTGCATGTTTTATCTTTTATGGTTTACACATCGTCATTAGTAACTACGATACGTTTATGTAAAACGTTGGATTGACTGATTTTTGTATTTGGCTATATATTTTGTCGATTAAAAAAACGAGAGAAAGGGAGATTTAGCTGCTGGTTTCGAAGAGAAATAGACCGCACCTCGACAAGATGTGTCTTTCATTGTTGCAAAAGAAAGCCCTGGTTTTGCTCATTTTAAGAAGGAGGAGGAAGAGACGAACAGGAGAAAATGGAACGGGTGCATCCTTTACCAATGGCTCGGCTCGTTTGTGAGCTAGTTCCAGCAAGTTGTTTTCAAGGTATATTTCAGTCTGTCTTCTTAAACACACAACTGTATGCCATTTCATTGTGGCCTGCATTTGGTTACTCTGCTTTAGAAGCTTGAAGGATTTGTCCAATATTAGCATCAGGCTGGTCATTACTGACTCTAGATGGATGGCTAAATATTAGCCATATGTTGATCAGACGGTAATTGCGTTACACATTTTTAATCGTCACACACAAACCTCTAAATGTCCTTATACATGAGCAGTCATATAACAATCAATAGAACGATCTGTCTTGTGTAACACACACATCAACAGGCCTTCACATAACTGCATGCATACAGCTTAGTCTAGTGTAATGGAATGTGGCTTTGAGGGATATCTGACGGAGCTAGAAGTCCTTGTGACCAAGGATGCCTCTGGGCCAGACGACCTGGTCCTTGAAGTGATTAACCATAGATGGAGAAGATCAGAACCAACGTTTTTTGATTAGACTTATCTGACAGCACAACAATATATGTGGGGGTTGCATCTTAGATAGCACCCTTTTCTCACTTCGCCCGCATGGGTACGAATGTTTGCGAGGTAAGAAAAGAAGCCCTCTGATAGTATTTCGGAAATTGAAAGAAACGAACGAGCAAATTCAATCAACTTGTGTGAGTCTTGATTTACATTGGATGCTTTCTTGAAAGATTAAACGAACACCCATTGGAAAATGGTTGTTGTTTGTGAACTAATAATTGAGCTTACATCCCTGCTGAAATTTTCCAACAAGCTCCATTGTACAATTTCCGTAATACTAGCAAAGATGTGCTGTACAAGCAATTACAAAGACACATAGGCTCCAATACTCCACCCACAAAAAATAAATAAATAAATCTGTTGATTATACTTTTACTGCTAACATTTGAGTTGAAACATATTCACGCAAAGATAGCCACCATATCACACCGCCACCCACTAATGAACAGGGCCAAGTATAGCCATGCCATCTTCACTTACACAAATAAAAATTACGGTATATGAAATATGAAAAGGAAATTAAAAAAAAGTAAATGCATTCCAGCCTATTTACAATTCAATGACAATGGCTCTTACATCATCCAGAGTGCAAGGCTGCACCCCTCCCCCCAACCTCTTACACAGTTTGGAATAATGCACTTCCTCTTATTAATAAATTTGTCATAAAAAAAAGTGTGGGCGGGGGTAACTATGTTTTATCATCATGGCACTCTGACACAGCTCACAATGGATTCACAATGCAACAGCATGCTTCCATTACTTTGTGATAAATATAGGAAACATTCCAATCTGATTGCGTCATAGGTTGTTGTCTTTCGCAACGGAAATTGTGGCACTGAACTAATTAAATCCAACAGGGATTATTTTTGCCAATTGGTTTTTGCTATTGATTTCCACTTAAGGGCGGCACGGTGGTCGACTGCTTAGCACGTCCGCCTCACAGTTCAGAGGTCGTGGGTTCGATCCCGGCCCCGGCCTCCCTGTGTGGAGTTTGCATGTTCTCCCCGTGCCTGCGTGGGTTTTCTCCGGGTACTCCGGTTTCCTCCCACATTCCAAAAACATGCATGGTAAGTTGATTGGACTCTCTAAATTGCCCCTGGGTGTGATTGTGAGTGCGGATGTTTGTCTCTGTGTGCCCTGCGATTGGCTGGCAACCAATTCAGGGTGTCCCCTGCCTACTGCCCGAAGACAGCTGGGATAAGCCCCAGCACGCCCCGTGACCCTTGTGAGGATAAGCGGTATCGATAATGGATGGATATCCACTTAACTAAAAAGTCGTTCCTCAGGCTTCCTCTGTGCAGAATCCGAATCCACCTGTTGCTTAATTTATGTGAGGCCATATGAAATGGAATCAATATGGAATGTAAGATGTATTCATTTCTATATTACTTGCACAAGCTTTATTGATTTATATAATAATTAGGTGTACAAACACGTGTACAGGAATTTCAATTCCAACTACCTAAAAATGTGTTTACACCAAGCTTATTCTACAAAGCTTATTAAAACAGTACAATATAAATCTCAGGTTGTTTTATTATTAGTAATCGTTGGCATTTGATAAATTCATTGAGTTTTCGATGTAGTGCTGAGATGTCCCACACTGTGAGCATGCATTGAAGTGTTGATAGCGAGAGACGTGGTTTCTTTTCCTTCTCCTCCTTCGACACAGCTAGCTAGTAGTTTGTTTGTGCCAGCAAACTCAGTAGTTGCAGATTTCCCGCGTTTCACCACGCTTGTTGTTGTGTATAAATGTTAAAAGGTGAGTTTAATAATTTAACTTCGTGTCAGGTAACTGCTGAACATAACGGCCTAGATATGTTCTCGTGAGTGATGTCACGTTGGTGAACACTAGTTAGTTATTTCGGCTAGTATGCTTATTATTCTAGTGATGAAACGTGTGAATGTGTATTGTATGTATTGTTTGGCCGATTAATTTCTTAAT
Source organism: Filicampus tigris (assembly GCF_054856515.1). Taxonomy (NCBI): domain Eukaryota; kingdom Metazoa; phylum Chordata; class Actinopteri; order Syngnathiformes; family Syngnathidae; genus Filicampus; species Filicampus tigris. Next base: position 2,936,511 of record NC_141236.1, on the reverse strand, counting down.
ACAGTGAATTGTAATGTTTAGGCATATTGTTAACTAATGGATATGCATTGTATGATTTTACTTAGTTATTCTTTGTCTGTGTTGTTGCAGACCACAATAAATAGACGTGTCAAGTGGAATACGGGCCTGTGTTTTCTGACAGGAGCACCCACATTCATACCTTGCCACTCTAAAATAGAGTCAGCTGGAGACATCATACCTATCACATGATCCTCTCCGTTTTACTTCACAATATGTACAGTTCATACAATCTTGCAGCCCGAGTCAACCAGAAAATTGTTTCCAGTTTGGCAGGAGAAACGCAAACGTTCTGCTGATCTTGTTTCACAAGACTGGCAGCGGCTTCTTCTCGGGTCATAAGCGGAAGTGACGTACGAGCTGCCTCGCAAAAGTAGCAGTAATGTACTTTATTTTATTTTTTATTTAGCAACTCCGAACATAAAAACACAGCCAGGGGGGTGACAAACATAGAAACAAAGAAATATTTTACAGAAATATAAAGCGCGACGTTGTCAGCAGGCGCGAAGGACCCGATCCAGCCTGGATATTTAAAACATTTCAATGAACATTCTATCAGTCCGGCCCTCGGCTTGTCACAAAATTCTTTATTTGGCCCTCCGTCCATTTGACTTTGACACCCCTGCCTCAGGTCATTTTGTGGTCTGAATACTGTAAAACCTCTTTGAGTACATAAATATAAAAGCTAGTCGTGCGCAGCTAATGATACGTATAAAGAGCAGCTTTATTTCAATATTGGTAACTGCGATGTTAAGATATTTGATGAATAAGAATATTTGTTTGAGAGCTCTCCATTAAAACGCAGCATTTTCAGGAAAATAGAGCAGGCCTACTAAATTTGAACCATTGAGAATTCAACTAATAGATTTAGGAAAACCTTCCTCTTAAAGGTCAGGGTGCAAACACTTTTCTGTAGCCCTCTAGAACCCCCTTTTTACAATGCATAACTGTCATTAAAATGTGATTAGGTCGTTGGTAGACAGCAGAGCTGGGCACTTGACCCTTTTTTGCCGGTCCGGCCGCGACCCTCCACCCTTGACCTGGGTACACTTCCGGCCCCTTATTCCTAAAAATGATTACCCCAAAAAAAAAAAACGGCCGTGATTGACGTCGCCGCGGAAGAGATGCTAACGACAGAGGCTTTTTAAAGATCTTGAGTGCTGCCTGCAGCTTGACTATACTCGCGGACACAAGTTGTTTTGAAACAGTTGCTTTCCAAGTCGGGGGGCGTCGCTTAAAAAAGACAGTGACAACAATGGATATCGTGCCTGCTACAACCCCTAAAGGGACCAAGATGACTTGACGGCTAAGGGGGAACGTGGGTGATTAGCTTCTTTTTACACATACGCCGCTGCCAAACTAGTTTGCTTTGCAGCAGCAACGAGCTTCATGCTGCATCCCCTCTCTCCTCTTTGTGTGGGAAACTGTATGTCATCGCAACATGTGACATAATGGACCGGAGGGGATCCGTTTTGGTGGCCTCAGTATTGCGCCTATGCTTTTTGCAGATGATGTGGTACTGCTGGCTTCTTAAAGCCGCCATCTCCAACTCCCACTGGAGCGGCTCGCAGCCAAGTGTGATGTGGTTGGGATGAAAATCAGCACCTCCAAAAATCTCAGACCATGTGTTCATGAAAACACAAACAATGCCTCCTGTAAGGTCATGCAGGATGCATGAATTCCATCAAGGCCTCACTCCAAGATATGAATGACTTCCATTGTGGTTATTTTTTAAAATATATATATATATTTCATCACAATTTTCCTCATCTTGTGTTGAGTCACATTTTACCCAGAACCTCTAATCGGAATCATGAACCTTGAATCGGAATCATGCGATCTTAGCCTGATGACTGGTTTCATTTGTGTTATTGCCACAGGGGCATCCTTACCCTAACCACCAAAACAAAGATGTTTTTGTTCTTTTAACACAGTGAAAGCTTTGCACACTCTACTGCAGTGAAACTGAAAACATTTTTACTTTAACAGTAGATTGTATGTGGGGCTTGATTCAGGGCTCCAGGCTAACTTTTTTACTCGGAACACATTGGCACCTAACCGGAAATTTTAGGGATGCAAGTAGGAGATTTAACACACCGTAAATATTCATCATCCCACTCATTTTCATTATACTACTGATAAATGGGCTGAAGTGTGGAGAAGTTTGTCTGCAACAAAAATATTCAAGAATAGTAATTAAAGTAATATGGCGGCATACATGCGCCAATTTCCGCCAGTAATGGACCACCGTTAAAACCAGGTACAATCCTGGGTATTATTCATTCATTCATTCATTTAAATGGGATGCATCATGATATTGTAAATGTGAAGTCCATCCATCCATCCATTATCAATACCGCTCATCCTCACAAGGGTCGCGGGCGTGCTGGAGCCTATCCCAGCGGTCTTCGGGCAGTAGGCGGGGGACACCCTGAATTGGTTGCCAGCCAATCGCAGGGCACACAGAGACAAACAACCGTACTCACAATCACACCTCGGGGCAATTTAGAGTGTCCAATCAACTTACCATGCATGTTTTTGGAATGTGGGAGGAAACCGGAGTACCCGGAGGAAACCCACGCAGGCACGGGGAGAACATGCAAACTCCACACAGGGAGGCCCGGGGCCGGGATCGAACCCACAACCTCTGAACTGTGAAGCGGACTAGCTAACCAGTCGATCACCGTGCTGCCCCCTGGGTATTATTATTTTTTAAAATTGCCCTGTATTCTTCCATGCAGATAGGAGGGAAAAGGCGTGTAGCTGTTTAAATCTGTCATTCTGGATACATGCTCTAATCTGCCCTTCCAAGTACAGGCCATCCACTTAAGTGCGTTTCCTCTTCCACACTTCTGAGGCTGTATTAAATCAAGTGCCCCGGGAATGTGAAACATCATATTACACTTGAATTGTCAAGTGTAATTGTGCAATTGTCATTATTATATATTTTTAAATTTTCACGTTAATGCAATGTCTGGAACGTGGAAAAACCATTGACGTAAAAATGAAAAAAAATGGACATACTGTAAGTGTTTTTCACAGGACAGGGATGATATGCAATTAGAATTATGCCACATATACTAATAACAACACAAAAGAGGCATGCAGAAAGTTATCAAATGATTAAGGTTGTTTTCCATTTTCTACTCCATTTTGAATACAACCTACCTTAATGTGTGTGGAAAATGCAATAGCCTTTGAAAGGCAAAAGCCTGCAAAAACAATTGGACTATGATGGTGTGGTTGTGACATAGATTTGTCACTCATTATGCAAGAGCCTCCCCACGTTAGGAGCCAACCCTGAGGTGTTGAGGAATAAACTGCTTCCATTTATTTTTCGGAGGAACTCCCAAGGATTTCAGAACTAGAATTGTTCTGTGATCGATCGGGCACATTTTGTGAATGGTGGCTTGATCAATGTAAGCTTTCACACACGCTCAGGTGCATAGTCAGAAATTTTTCAGTGGGTGGCTAGAGCTAAATAAAGTTTTACACAGGAGTTGAATGTACATGTGTACATTCATTTCCTCGCAACTCCTTCTGTAACTGAGAAGTCATTGTTTATGATACCATCCACAGTCAGGGTTTCATGAAATAAAATACACACACATCCAGAAATTGGCTCAACACGTTGATAATATAAGCAAGATCAAGTCTAAGTAAAAATCAACAATTTGCTGAGCTTAATTTTCTGGATAATTGTTTTTCTTTCATGTACTCATGTGAGCAATTGTGCCACCTACTGGCCAAATTGTGTTCAAGGCAGTTGGCATTATAGTGCGCACACAGGCTTGTGATCACGCCTAGTTGATTGGAACAGGTGCACTCGTTAGGAGGAAAGTTTGATGTCAACTGCGCCTGCAGGTGACTTTTTGGGTTTTTGATTAATGACAGAAGTCTATTTAGATTATGAACTCTAGAGTAGACAAATATGTGCACACACAACATACACAATTAACACAATTACATATCATCTAGGGCGGCACGGGTGACTATGTTTTATCATCATGGCACTCTGACACAGCTCACAATGGATTTAGAATGCAACAGCATGCTTCCATTACTTTGTGATAAATATAGGAAACATTCCAATCTGATTGCGTCATAGGTTGTTGTCTTTCGCAATGGAAATTGTGGCACTGAACTAATTAAATCCAACAGGGATTACTTTTGCCAATTGGTTTTTGCTATTGATTTCCACTTAAGGGCGGCACGGTGGGCGACTGGTTAGCACGTCCGCCTCACAGTTCAGAGGTCGTGGGTTCGATCCCGGCCTCCCTGTGTGGAGTTTGCATGTTCTCCCCGTTGCCTGCGTGGGTTTTCTCCGGGTGCTCCGGTTTCCTCCCCCTATTCCAAAAACATGCATGGTAAGTTGATTGGACTCTCTAAATTGCCCCTGGGTGTGATTGTGAGTGCGGATGTTTGTCTCTGTGTGCCCTGCTGTCCCCTGCCTACTGCCCGAAGACAGCTGGGATAGGCTCCAGCACGCCTTGTGAGAATAAGCGGTATCGATAATGGATGGATGGACATATCATCTACATGGACACACACTTAAGCGCGTTGGTACATTGTCCTTCATAAAATGAATGTAGATCTTGTTGGCCTGAACTATTGGCAAGGAAATTAAGGCAACAACAAAAGTTGACCTAAACGTTGGACTTAAAGGGGAAAGTCAACCCAAACATATTTTTTTCAACAAGAATATGTTCTATGCAAGCCTACTAGTTGAAACAAGGCATTCTGATAAATATTGTGTTTGTGGAATAAGATTTAATCCGCTCGTTTTTAGCCTAACTACAGGTGAGGGGGGCGGCCATTTTGTCACTTCTGTCAACTGAAAATGACATCACGACTACACAGGGCTCAGGTAACGACCAATCACGGCTGACCTGTTTCTAAAGCTGACCCATGATTCGTCGTTACCTGAGCCCTGAGCAACTATGATGTAATTTTCAGTCAAAAGGCTGAGACGGCTAAAACGGGTGGATTAACTCTTATTCCACAAACGCAATATTAATCAGAATGCCATGTTTCAACTAGTGGCCTGCTGGGAACATATTCTTGAAGAAAATATGTTTGGGTTGATTTCCCTCTTTAAGTGCTGTATTGACGCATGTATGCAGGGGACGCTCCTTTTCTGTCGCATTGAATTGTAAATGTATTTTGGTTTGGAATGGATTGGCCGTATGTGAATTGTGGAATTGATACATTGTATGCCATTCTTTTTGCTGTTGTCAACACTGATTTAACTGTGCATCGTGCGTAAAGGAAAGCGCTGCCAAAGCCTCGTGTACTTGAAAGAATGCATTACACTTGCTTGTGCATCAAAGAGAAATGGGGAAATAAACAAGCCACCAACTGAGGACGCTACCAACGCAACTGTGCAACCTCGAAACACAAATGAAATTGGAAGTGAAATGCCACTGAAAAAGCAAGGAATTCATGATTGGGAGACCCAAAAGGAAGATCAAACCGACAGAAAAGGCACGCCTCGCTCAATCTGATAAACACATCAAGCAAGGAAAAATAAAAGTGAAAAACATAGACAAGAAATATGATGCAGAAACTCATGATTGACTATGGAAATGAAACAAAGATAAAGGAGAACATTGCTGTCTACAACGCTTTGGAAGTTGGACATTTTAAAGCTGCATGAGTTCATTCATATTCTTCTCCCTCATGAAGAGAAAGAAGATGATATCCTGTAGAAGTATACTTGCTTGCTTTAAAATAATTTTAAGAAATTGTAAGCAAATGGTTGGATAAAGCTGCTTCCTTTTCTCAATTGCCAAAAGGTGGCGCCAGTGAGAATGCATTTCATGAAGAAAATAGTAGCGGGACGTCACTGTCCAATAGAAGCTCCACAACCTCGCCAATGAGAAGAACAGCTGAAGTCAGAAAGGCAACACTGACGTTGCTGCCAATTTAAAGACAAAAACAGGAGTTGGGAAAACAAGAAAGAGACTTGAGAGGAATTTGAAAGTAAACAAGCTGCTCTCAAGGCTCAACAAGACCTCAGACCTCTCAAATGCTGAAGAGGGTGACGATGATGTGGATGACTATGATGGAAGCGAGTTTTTGATTGCATCTGCATACATGGAGAAAGTGTCCAAATGGACTGTAATTAAACATGAAGACAGAAAGGCGCTGCGTACATTTGCAGTTGTATTACGTGGATGTCTCAACACTATGAAAGATATTCAATTTTTAGATGAAATGAACACCCCATCACAAATGAAGCAAGTCATACTGAAACTACCTTACAGGTTAAGGGAAAATGGCAAGCTCAAGCCTATGACTTTTATGAACGCAAAAAGAAAAGAGCAAAGTTTCCTGTACTAGTTGCATTCGTAGAGCATCACGCTCGGATGGCAATGGACCCATATTATGGTGACATACAAGATACCATACTTAAGTTAAAAGGGATCAGAATGGAATCAAAGACTTCAGTGGAAAGTTCAGCCACCTTGACAAGAAAAGCAGTTTTGCCATTGTGGCTACCCCTGAGGTCAAGGCAGAAAAAAGGCCTGTAAAGAGCTTCAAGCAAGATGATGTGAAACCCACTGTTAAAAGACCCTGCATATTCAGTGCAGGAGAACATTTGGATGAATCATGTAAAATGAATGAATGGCCACATAAGGATAAGATGGAATATGCTTTGGGTGTTTGATAAAGGACCACAGAAGAAAAGAATGTCAAAACAGGCCTAAAATGGAAATCAACCCAAAAATATTTTTTTCAAGGATATGTTCCCAGCAGGCCCACTAGTTGAAATACGGCATTCTGATGAATGTTGCGTTTGTGGAATATTAGTTAAGCAGCAAAATCCACCTCTTTTTAGCCATCTCAGGGAGGGAACGGCCATTTTGTCACTTCTCTCGACTGAAAATGACATCACAACTGCTCAACAGAGCTCAGATAACAGCCAATCACGGCTGACCTGTTTTCTCAAGCTGGGTCGTGATTGGTCTTTACCTGAGCCCTGAGCAGTTGTGATGTCATTTTCAGTTGACACAAGTGACAAAATGGCCGCCCCCATTGATGGCTAAAAATGGGTGGATTAATTCTTATTCCACAAATGCAATATTTATCAGAATGCCTTGTTTTAACTAGTGGGTTTGCATAGAACATATTCTAGAAAAAAATATATTTGGGTTGACTTCCCTCAGAGAAGTCCAAGAAGAAACTGACAAGTCGGTCAGCTCTTGAAGCTGCATGTTTTTGAACTGAGAACTTGTTGCTGCAGTTAAAAGCCAAAACGAGGAAAACTTGAATCTTGCTGAACACTATGGTCCAGAGAAAGGCCATGGATACTACATTCGTGTCAGCTGGCTGCCTTGAAGTAAGTGGACTAGAAAGTCCTAAATTCTACGGCCTACCAAAATTGTATACTGAAGATAAACTCCCAGTGCATAAAGGGCACATCCCAAGGCAAAAGGCCATAGGCAAGTGGAAATATCTTGAAGAAGTAAAACTTCCAGACATTGATGGAAAAGTTGAATTGTTAATTCGAACCAATGCACCACAGCTAACTATTGGCAAGGAAATTAAGGCTACAGCACATAGTCTATGTAATTCTATCACATGCACTGCTTTGCTAGCTAACAATAACAGCCAATCAGAGTGATTAATTGTCACCGACAGCCGACATCATTTTGCATACTGCGATTGATGGCTCATTCATTCAAATATCTAAAAATCACAATGGCACAAAAATCTCTTAATTCTTCACAATTCAGAAATTTTCTTTTTACTTTGTATAATAAACAATGACTTCTCGGATTGACTTTATTGATTGACATTGTTAATATACAGTATATAAATGTATTGTGGCAGAGTATCAAGTGATCTAAGAATACTAAATCCTTGTGAAAATGGCAGGAAAGTCACAGGTATCACAGAACTGTTTCCATGCTGCCTGAGTACTGCGCACAGTTGGAGCGCCTAGCGCGTCCAGGCACACTGTTTTTGGTGCAATTTGAATAACCAAAAGTCACATTTGATCAATGCTCTGAGTTTCCGAACGGTCGGAGTGAACCAGTCTGCGCCCCTAAGTCCTTGTCTGCGGAGGGCTACAGAGACTTTAGGGCTCATCTCATTTCTCATTTGGAAAGCTGTTGTCAGTGTATATAGAGGATATAATAGCTAGAAAAAGATCCACCCTCAGCCTCTCGACCTGTAGATTTGTTCACATCAGTAAACCCACTTTTTTGTAGTGATGGGAAGTATTTTTCTTCAGAAAGAATGCCGTGCTGAATTGAAACAAAACAGGACAAATGAGAGTGACAGTGTGAGAAGAAATTGTTGGTAAGAGTGGGAAAGTCACACAACTTGTTTGCCAATATTTGAAATATTTTTCATATTTGGAATGTGTTTTGATAGTTCTTTGTCCTATGCTGCTATGATATTTCAATGAGTGGATTTGGCAACAAGTTTGTCGCAGCTGTTCTGACAACCTTTGACTTTGTCATAGTTGTCTTGACCTTTTTTAAAGGTTGACATTCCTGGCATTTTATTTTCCATTCTATGCCCTCTTACCCCGTTGATATCATTGTATCCTTTCTAATAATGAATAAAAACAAGTCACAAGACATTTACTGCTAAATTGCCCTTTTAAACAGCACAGTCACAAGAATAATACATTCAAGTTAAGTTGTAAATTGAAATTGCTCCTTTGCAGAGCTGGGCAGTCCGTCCCTGGGCCGGACCGGTCGGACCCTCCGGCCCGGCCAGATGCCCATTTTTTGGGGCGGAGGGGTTGGGGGTGACAAATAAAAAAAAAATGTCTGGACTAAGCATGGCCGGAAGTGGATTTTAGTCTGGCCCACTAATCGGCCCTCATACGTGTGACGTACTTCCAGGCGGCTAAATTTCATCTCAGCCTACTCGGTGAAAGGCTTCTTTTTAGGCTTCTTTCAAAACAAATTGTGTCCGGGAGGAAAATCAAGCTGCGCGCAGCACTCAAATATGACACTGGCACATCATGCACTTCC